>NC_041222.1:58259154-58259457 GCF_002837175.3 Physeter macrocephalus
TTTGGTAGTGTATATATGTCCATGCCACTGTCTCACTTTGTCCCAGCTTACCATTCCCCCTCCCCGTATCCTCAAGTCCATTTTCTAGTAGGTCTGCATCTTTACTCCCATCTTGCCCGTGGGTTCTCCTGACCATTTTTTTTCTTTTTTTTTTTAGATTCCATATATATGTGTTATCATGCGGTATTTTTCTCTTTCTGACTTACTTCACTCTGTATGACAGTCTCTAGGTCCATCCACCTCACTACAAATAACTCAATTTCGTTCCCTTTTATGGCTGAGTAATATTCCATTGTATATATG
>NC_041222.1:58261391-58326391 GCF_002837175.3 Physeter macrocephalus
GTTTGCTCTTTAGTTCTTCTAGGTCCTTGTTAAACGTTTCTTGTACTTTCTCCATTCTATTTCCAAGATTTTGGATCATCTTTACTATCATTACTCTGTATTCTTTTTCAGGTAGACTGCCTATTTCCTCTTCATTTGTTTGGTCTGGTGGGTTTTTACTTTGCTCCTTCGTCTGCTGAGTATTTCTCTGTCTTCTCATTTTGCTTAGTTTACTGTGTTTGGGATCTCCTTTTCACAGGCTGCCAGTTCATAATTCCCGTTGTTTTTGGTGTCTGCCCCCAGTGACTAAGGTTGGTTCAGTGGGTTCTGTAGGCTTCCTGGTGGAGGGGACTAGTGCTTATGTTCTGGTTGATGAGGCTGGATCTTGTCCTTCTGGTGGGCAGGACCACGTCCGGTGGTGTGTTTGTGGGTGTCTGTGACCTTTTTATGATTTTAGGCAGCCTCTCTGTTAATGGGTGGGGTTGTGTTCCTGTCTTGCTAGTTGTTTGGCATAGGGTGTCCAGCACTGTAGCTTGCTGGTCATTGAGTGGAGCTGGGTCTTAGTGTTGAGATGGTGATCTCTGGGAGAGCTTTCACCGTTTGATATTCCGTGGAGCTGGGAGATCTCTGGTGGACCAATGTCCTGAACTCGGCTCTCCCACCCCAGAGGCACAGGCCTGACATCCAGCCAGAGCACCAAGACCCTGTCAGCCACACGGCTCAGAAGAAAAGGGAGAGAAAAAGAAAGAAGGAAAGAAAGAAAAAATAAAATAAAATAAAGTTATTATAATAACAAGAAATAATTATTTTAAAAAAATTAAAAAGTAATTAAAAAAAGAAAAGAAAGAAGAGAGCAACCAAACCAAAAACCAAATCCACTAATGATAACAAGCACTAAAAACTATACTAAAAAAACCCCAGACAGAACCCTAGGACAAATGGTAAAAGCAAAGCTATACAGACAAAATCATACACAGAAGCATACACATACACACTCACAAAAAGAGAAAAAGGGAAAAATATATATATATCTTTGCCTCCAAAGTCCACCTCCTCAGTTTGGGATAATTCGTTGTCTATTCAGGTATTCCACAGATGCAGGGTACATCAAGTTGACTGTGGAGATTTTATCCGCTGCTCCTGAGGCTGCTGGGAGAAATTTCCCTTTCTCTTTGTTCCCACAGCTCCCGGTGTTCAGCTCTGGATTTGGACCCGCCTCCGCGTGTAAGTCGCCTGAGGGCGTCTGTTCTTTGCTCAGACACGACAGGGTTAAAGGAGCAGCTGATTCCGGGGCTCTGGCTCCCTCAGGCCGTGGGGAGGGAGGGGCACGGAGTGCGGGAAGAGCCTGCGGTGGCAGAGGCCGGCGTGACGTTGCACCAGCCTGAGGCGCGCCGTGCGTTCTCCCGGGGAGGTTGTCCCTGGATCACGGGACCCTGGCAGTGGCGGCGTGCACAGGCTCCCGGGAGGGGAGGTGTGGGGAGTGACCTGTGCTCACACACAGGCTTCTTGGTGGCGGCAGCAGCGGCCTTAGCGTCTCATGCCCGTCTCTGGGGTCTGCGCTGATAGCCGCGGCTCGCGCCCGTCTCTGGAGCTCATTTAGGCCGCGCGCTTAATTCCCTCTCCTCGCGCACCAGGAAACAAAGAGGGACGAAAAAGTCTGTTGCCTCTTCCGCAGCTCCAGACCTTTTCCAGGACTCCCTCCAGGCTAGCCGTGGTGCACTAACCCCTTCAGGCTGTGTTCACGCCGCCATGCGATCCGACCGAAGCCCGAGCCTCAGCTCCCAGGCCCCGCCCGCCCCGGTGGGTGATCAGACAAGCCTCTCGGGCTGGTGAGTGCCGGTCAGCACGGATCCTCTGTGCGGGAATCTCTCCGCTTTGTCCTCCGCACCCCGCTGCTGTGCTCTCCTCCGCGGCTCCGAAGCTTCCCCCTCCGCCACCCGCAGTCTCCGCCCGCGAAGGGGCTTCTAGTGTGTGGAAACCTTTCCTCCTTCACAGCTCCCTCCCACGGTGCAGGTCCGTCCCTATTCTCTTGTCTCTGTTTATTCTTTTTTCTTTTGCCCTACCCAGGTACGTGGGAAGTTTCTTGCCTTTTGAGAGGTCTGAGGTCTTCTGCCAGCGTTCAGTAGGTGTTCTGTAGGAGTTGTTCCACATGTAGATGTATTTCTGATGTATTTGTGGGGAGGAAGGTGATCTCCCCGTCTTACTCTTCTGCCATGTTGGTCTCCAGGAACTTCTTTAATATCCAGAAGTTTCTCTAAAGGCAAGTGGCTTGCCCTGCACTCAGATGGCAATGCATGTCCGGTTCGTGAGATCTAGGACAGATGTGCCAGATGATTTGGGGAACAGGACAAGGAAAGAGAGAAAAAGGGCTGTTAGCATGGACGCCAGAACTTCGAGAGCCATTTCTGAGTGGAGGCAGGGAGAAAGGGAGCGGCAGCCATGAGGGTCCTTGCACAGTGCCTCCATGCCACACCTGGGAATGGGGACTTGAGAAGTGGCTGACATGTTTATTTGGTGTGAGGTCAGCTATAGCTCTGAGGGCAATAACACAATTCCCATAAAACAGAACTCCCAGGCTGGGCCACCGGCCTGCTTGCTGCCAAAGAAGGGTGGTGGCCTAACAAATGAGACATTGCTGTCAACTCATTCACTTTGTGAATTATGCAGGCTCTTCCTTGCCCTCCCATGTCCATCCCATCTGTTGGTTTAACCCCTTTCTTGTTTTGTGCTGCTTCTTTCAGATGAAGAAGAAGGGAAAAGAGATTTGATTTCTGTGCCTATTAACCACTCCAACAGAAGGTCGTGTGAAGAGTGATGTTGAAGCTATTAGTAGAAGTTAGAAAAAAAATCTATTTATAAGACCAGCAGAAGAAGACCTGAACTTCAGAGGGGACCACAAATGAATGAATTAAGAACACAGCTGTCTTTTCAAAAGCCAACACAAAATGAGGATGGGTTTTATACAAAAGCAGCTATTCCTGCCAATGGGCATATGCATGTCCTTCTTTCATATGTCACAAGCAGACCTCGGAAATTCCCTGGGAAGTCCCCTCCACCCAGTGCCTGCAGTTTCTCCATTTGACTATGATTCTGTTGGATCTTGAGAGACTTTCTGATCTTCAGGAAGCTCTTATCACAATACGGCTCTTCCTGGAGTGAGGAGACAACATGGTACCTGGAAAGATGAGGGGAGTGGACTGGGAAATGGGAATCTGTCCCATTTCAGTTCTACCACTACCAGCCTAGTGGCTTTGGGAGGGGCCTGCAATTTCCCTGGCCTCAATGGTTTCATCTGTAAAATGGAACGGCATGGAGACGATGAAAGTGAAAGCATCTGCCATCATGCCTGGAGGTGCTCAAGAAATGATTCCTTCCTGTCTGCCGACCTCAGTTTTCCATCTTTAAGGTAAGGAATTGAACAAGAAGGTCTCTGTGGCCCTGTCTTCTCTAACACTTTGTGACTCTGTTGGTGACAACTTAAGAAATCTCCAACTAACACTCTAGTGAGCCTTAGGCTGTTAGATTCCATCAGATGATAGCATTGTGATTTTGACTTTGTAGAATGATTTTTATTTTCCCTTATCCTGATTTTTGAATTTGTATTTTCTACTTTATGGCTTTTGCTTTGTTAAGTTGTCACAAATCCTTTGAGGTATGAGAAAGAAAAAGTATGACAAACTGAATGAAAGAATGCATTAACTGAAAGCCAGAGAATAATGCTAATACTAACACTAATACATTACTTTTATTGGCTACTTACTATGTATGAGGAACCGTGCTAAGCACTTTACAAACATTAGGACGCTTAAGTCGCACAATAACCCTGTGAAGCCATAATGATCATCCCCATTTTATAGATGAAGAAACTGAGTCCTAGAGATACCAAGCAAGTTGTCCAAGGTCACACGAGTAGTGAGTGGCAAAGCTGAGCCACAAATCCAAGTCTGGCTAAATCAGAGCAGTGGTGTGCTGACAAACAGGCTCCCAAAAAACAAAAGCAAAACAAAACCCTAAATGCCTGATATGGAGTATTTACTGATTTCCATCCTGTAAATATTTCCACCACAGCCAATTTCAAGTTTCTAACAGTTTAAATCAGCTCAAAAAAATTCCCAAATATTTAACAGTCTGCTCATGCAAGCCAATAGGAGCCAACCCCAAAACACTACAGAAAAAGCCAGAGTTGTCACCACTGAGATACGCTGCCTCCCTGGATCATAGGCTGGGGTTGGGGATAATAAAGAAGAAAGGGAAGATGGTCATGAACAGGAAACTCAAGAGATAAATTCATTCATTCATTCATTCATTCCACAAAGGCTTACTGAGTACCCGCTAAGGACCAAGCCTTGTGAGATGTGCTTTGGATTCAGGCATGAGTAAGATAAGCAGGGTGCCCAAGCCAAAAAGCCCAGAGTGTGTTTGGGAGAGCGAGAGACACCCACTTAAACAAATAATTGAACACATTATGTAATAGAAGTATGTATGAGTCTAAGGGAGCCCAGGTGAGGGAGGAATGAATTCTGTCGGATGGGCCTGAAGGATGGAGTTAGCAACATATACATGGAGGCTCCTAGGTAACACAAATTTTGCTTCCTTTCCAATTTATAAAGAGGTTTGCCTCACTAGAGAGGTGTGCAAAGCTTAGAACTCTACATTTCTGACTAAATAGAGAAACCAAAGATGGGGTTAAGAAAGGGACAGTGAGGCAGAAAGTAAGCTCCTTGAGTTAGGGATGTTGTCTATATACCCCTATATTCCTGACACCTAGCACCATGCAGGGCACATAGTAAGCACTCAGTAAATATTTGTTGCCTAGATGAACCATTGTTGAATAATGATTTATGAGCTTCAGAGAAGGTTGTTTGAGGAAAGAGGACTAATAATAGGTAAGAAGTAAGCAATGTATAAGTAGTGATCCCTAAGCACATAAAGGGTCACGTAGAAGAATAAAGGGCAGAACATGGTCAGGGACTCCAGGTGCCCAGGGTGAAGGTAAAGGACCCAGAAGGATGTGTATCATGCAGTGCTGTCACCTGTCGTGCTGGCTGACTTCTCTGAGGATGATCTGAAGATGGGGCAAATCTCTGGCTTCCCCTTTGAGAAGCAAGATGTCCTGACACAAGCCTTCAGATGTATTTGGTGAGCTTGGGAATGCAGGAATGATACCATTCATTGTTTGGCTTCAAAGTTCAATGTGGGAGAAGCAAGCACGTAATTGGTACAGTGAAGTTTGGGGATTTCAGTGGATTTCCTACACATTTGTTTGTTCTTCTCTTCCTCTGATTATCTGAGCGGAGGCTGCTGTTATTGAGAGCCAGGTAGTTTGAGTATTCTTTCTGGGGACCTAGCACTGGTTTTGTAAGAAGTGGGTCTGCATGTGTATTTTGTAGATTATTTTCATCATAACAATGCCTTATATGTGTAGGTGGTTCCTAGTTTCAAAGACCTTTCCCGTAATTACTTTTGATGCTTCCTCAAGACAATCCAATGAGGATATTAGAAAAGATGCAAATGTCTCCATTTTACTAAAGGAGAAAGTATGACTCAAGAAGTCAAGTAACTCACTCAAAGTCACACAGCTGAATTCTAGCAGAGCAAGGGCCCAAGATCTGTCATTCCAGACATAGAGACATTCGTGTCCTCCCAGTTTCTCTTATGATAATGCCTGCCTCCTGAGCAAGCAAGTCCCGGCTGGAACCCACCAGCAGCTAGAAATGGTCCTTCTTGGTATTCAAGAACTTTTCTCTGCAGTGAAAAATGGAACCCGCCTGCCTCAGTTTCCCAGCCACCTCATGATTCGACAAACAATTGCTTTAACTCTGACAAAATTAGGCCACCTCCAACCTAAATGAAGCCCGTTTTCAGACTAAGACCCTGCATGGAGACAGCTCTTTCCTGGAAGGATAACAAAAGCGTGCTTTTGTGTGTATTTCACTTGATGGAAAGGAATCCCCAGTGAGGCCATTTTTTCCCCCTGAATTCTCCCAAGTCCAGAATGTATCCAAGTTTCCAAGATAATCTCAGAAGAGCTATTCATCTATGAAGATGGCCAAATTGTCTTCCAGCTCAGTAGACAGGGTCTGTTTTAGAGAGAAGGTGAGGGGGTGAGAATAGGGGTGTGGGAAGAGGGTGAGGGAGACGGAGAGCAAAAGAGTAAGACATACGAGGAGAAAATGTGTGCCGACGAATGCTGACAGGAAAAGGAAAGAAACCAAAGGGCCAGCCCTGACTCTGGGGTCCCGTCTGCCAGGGACATTTTCAGCTGATTCTTTTTAGGACCTGTCACGGTCTGCCTGGCGAGCTGTCACTTCTCATCACTTGGCTCTCACTGCGGATCTTTGTGTCATCACTGTCACGAAGAGACCTGGCAACTGGCGAAGAATTTCCTGGGGCGCTACCTGATACACCATTATTACCTCTTATCATCTTAGCAGAGTAGTTATGCCACTGTCAGAGGTAATGGAGACCATGCCGCTAAGAAAATTGGCTGTAATTTATCAATTGTTCCTGCATACCACAAAAGCGGCCTTCTACTTTACGGCTGGGTATAAGGTATTTGAGAGCCCCCGAAGTTCATGGTTTTCCGGTATTCTAAGTTCTACTTATGGCCTTTCCTGTATATGACACACAACACCACCCTTGTGGCTTGCAGGCCGTTTTCTTCTTTGCTTTCTTTAGTCACAAATCATCCTGAGGCATCCCTTAAGTGCATTTGTATTGTTAAGTGCACCGGCTTGATTTGGTGTTAATTCAATTTGAGTGCCCTTAATATCTTGTGGGGGTGATGCAATGCAGGCCGCCTATACCTTGTAAAATCAGGTCCCAGGTCTGCCTGGGAGCAAAGCACCTTTCGCATAGCCATTTACCAAAGTTGCTGATAAAATTTTCATAAGGGAACCTTTTTAGTCTGACCCTATTGTGTTATTCTACCATTAAGTCTCAGAGAACTGAGCTGGCTTCTAGTGACAGCTTATCACATTCTCCATTATTGCTGGCTGCCCTAAGAGCTAACAGGCTGGGTGTAGTGCAAGCTCCCTCCTCCCTCCTACTTCTGGTCCATTCTGGGAAAAGCTTATGGGCCAGCACCGAGGGGCTAATGTGTGATTGTCTCTCTGTGGGTGCCAGAGAGCTGAGCTCTCTTTTGATGAACCTGGGAAAGCTTGAGAGACCCTGAAGGACTTTGTAAAGCCTGCGTGACAAGAAGGGGAGAAGGATGGGCTGAAATAGAGTGAGAGTTACAAAAGCACCTTGCTTAAAAATCAACCCCCAAAGCAGTAAGGATAATGTTGACACCACTTTGACACATAGCTGGAGCTAGTGGATTGGGCCAGGGATTTGTCTTTGGAAGTTAGCATTAGAATTCTGACAATGTGATTAACTCAAAAAGAACTCCAAAATCTGGGGTTTGGTTGTACCTGGGTTTGCATCCAAACTCATTGGCTTACCTGCTTTGTGACCTTAATCAAGTTATTTAGTCTTGGAGCTTCAGGGTTCCCATCTGTGAAATGGGAATATTAAGGTCAACTCCCTGGGCTTTTTGTGGTGATGAAGTGAGATAGTACATGTAAAGAGCATGTAGAGTGGCTGGTACTCACACAGCATCTCTTAGGGTTATCTTAGAATCCAGGAGGCCCTCAGGGGACACAAGGTGAGAAAGCTGGTTCAGATGCTAAAGAAATTAGCTGGCTACCACAAGTGAAAAAAAGAAAGAGAGAAGTCTAGAAACCTGGTCTCCAGACACCCATCCAGCTCTCTTTCCATCCTTCCCACTGTTTCCCCAATGCTGTCCACAGACATCGGGAGCACGGGTGGATTTGGGGTGCGAGAAGCCACGTTCCACTTCCCTAATGATGGTACTTCTTAACAACAGACTAAACTGCTTCTCGATCATTCTGCCTTGTCTTGGTGGCTGTATCTGAGGAATGGTTTGAACCTGCCTAACCGTGTGAGCCTAGGCCCTGCTTATCTCTGCTGCTCTGGCTGGAAAAACTCAGTGGTCTGAGAAACAGAAATGGGAGATGCTCTCTCAAAAGAACATTTAAAAATTATTCTTGGGCTTCCCTGGTGGCGCAGTGGTTGAGAGTCCGCCTGCCGATGCAGGGGATGCAGGTTCGTGCCCCGGTCCGGGAGGATCCCACATGCCGCGGAGCAGCTGGGCCCGTGAGCCATGGCCACTGAGCCTGCGCGTCCGGAGCCTGTGCTCCGCAACGGGAGAGGCCAAAAATTATTCTTATAAAAGCAATACATGTCCACTGTAGAAATGAGAAAATCTAGGTGAAATATAGAAGCTATAGTGAAAGGAAAAAAAAATCATCTGTAATCCTACTGCCTGTAACTCTAGGGTACTGTGCTGTGTTTTCTTCCAGGCTCCTTTCCACGCCCACACCCATGCTCGCTTGTTCAGGCCCTAGCTCGCTGCAGTATATTGTAGGCATTAAAAGTGCAGTCTGGCTCCACCACTTGGGCAAATTATTTAACTTTTCCACTATCGTTTCCTCATCTATAAACTAGGGCTTCATCGTAGAACCTTCCTCAGAGGGTAGTTCAGAGAAGCAAATGAGCTAATCAACGAGACACACAGTGCAGGGCACGCAGGAAGCCCTGCAGAGGCTTTCTTTTAGGATTATTATTATTATGTTCAGTAGAAATCTGTGATGGCAGTATATTCTGCTGGAAATGCGGTTCCTAAGGGGGCTGTTTCTCCTTTGTTTGCACCCAACTGCTAGACTCTGATGCTTTCTTAAACTGGTCACCCAGACAGAGTCTCAGGGTCAGACTGACCCCGCCCTCCGCCTGGCTGAATGGTGATAATCATGTGTTCATCTTCCAAAGGGTTAACACACGAATTCCCACGGCCTGACTCCTGGTGGGGTTTGTTAGACCCACTTTATAAGAGGAAGAATTAAGACTGAGCAGGTATTGAAGTGGCGCTATGAGGGTCTCCAAGCAGATGAGGTGGACTTCCTGCTTGCCAAGAAATGAACAGGACTGCCCATAGGCGTGGCCGGGCTACTCCTGGGCTTGGGATTTGCTTTCATTACCCTGGAGATTAGGCCTAGATGGAACAAGGAGTAGGGCTGAAATCACAAGAAGACAAGTTCTCAGAAACGAATATCTTGTGGAAAAACTCTGAGAGTCTCCTTGATGTGTGTTTGTGTAAGTGTGTGTGTGTTAACTTTTTGGTGTTTTTAAGCATCATTTTGTGGGATTCAAACATTCTGAGAGTGAAAAATGATAATTTTAAGCCAGACTGGGCAAGGTAGGGTCATAAATCAGGAAGGATCATCAGGGTCTGGCTTTGTGTGTGTTTATGTTTGTCCATGAACATGTGTGCTTGTGTGTGTGTGTGTGTGTGTGTGTGTGTGTGTAGCACATGCACCTAGAAGGCGCATGCATGCGAGCCTCTTGGGGTGAGTGGAAAGAGCAGACACAGGCCTGCAGAAGGGAGCTGGTTTTGATGAAACATTGGCTAACGCTCGGGGCACCGAAGGAGAAGAGGCTCTGGTCAGGGAACTGTGTTGCATTAGAATTTATAATAGATTAACTTATCTGCCCCTTGATCTTCAAGGGTATTTGGGGAACTGAGGATGAGGCATTTCTGCCTTGATTTTCACCGCGAGAGGAAACCTCTGGAGCAGCATTCCCAGCCTCTCCCTCTGCACAGCCCAAAGCGGTGAGAGCTTGCTATTCACACCCCCGCCCAGGTCATCTGGAGGAGGCTGATAGTGCCCAGAGATGCTGACATGCTTCAGAACATCACACAAGAAAGAACCCACTCAGATTCCTCAGGGGAGCTGCTGTTGGTTCATCCCAAGCTAGAGTGCAACCTAGGATGTGATAGCCGTGGCTCCCCGTCCCGCTGCAGAAGCTTGAAATCCATATTTATCCTTACTGTCCGCAGGACTCTCTTCTCCTTGTCCATCTGTCTGTCTGCCTCTCTGTTCCTCTTTCTCTGAGGTAAAGGGTGCCTGTTCTCATGAAAGAGGAGCATGCCAGGATGTTCCAGATGAGCTGCTACCAGCCATGTTGCTTTAAACGCCAATGAGCTAGAGCGGCCAGGAAAGAAAGAGCGAGGGGTGAAGTGTGGTTTAATGTCTTGGTGCACTGGAGAGATCATTCATATAACATGAGCCCCTCGGAGCCCTTGGTTAAATCCCAGCCTAGCACCCCCGGCTGAACTGAAACTCTGAAGTCCAGCCAAGGAGCATTGCTGGTCCTGCCTCGGCCAGCAGTCGGTGGGTCAGAGGCAAAGGACAGGGGAGGGGTGATTCTTTCACTGGAAAAATTAACCTGCTGGGAAAGAAGGAATTGTATGATGTGTGTGGTGAGAAGTCCAGCCAGGAAGGACCTGGCTCTCACATTACAAGGCCGCTTTCTGAAGCCAGAGGGACTTTTTATTGCGTGAGAGGCCTGCAGGCTCCCGCCACAGTGGCTGTGGCGTGTCTCTGGAAGGGCATGGTGGTGAGGGGCTGCGTGCCAGGGCTCTGGATGCCAGGTTGGGAATGAGGGGGGAGGAAAGCTGAGGATGGAGCTTCACTGTCTTCACGCTCGCTCTCCTAAGGCCGGAGGGAGACGTAGAGGGGAGAGGAGCTGCCTGCTTCCTGTCTAGACAAGTGCACTTCAGCCTCCATTGTCCCCCTTTAGTCTTTGTTTGACATTTCCCATGTACGGCCACCCTCTCTCCACCCCCCTCGCCCCCGGGCTTCCTAACACCTTCCCCTCTCTCATTGGACCCTCTCTCTGTTTCACTCTTTTTATGGAAGTTGCATAACCATCTTTCATTTAGGGCAGCCCCCTTCCCCAAAAGGTTTGGGTGCAGAGATCTGAGGGCACCCGACCCAGGTCTGGCCAGGGTGTTTGGTTCTGTGAGCCGAGATGGTCCAATCAGAACCAAACCTGGAACTTCTACTGGAAACTTTTGTTGGAACTTTGGGGATGGAGAAGTTCTCTTTCACCTTGGTTGATGACATGAGAAGATAAGAGCCTGGTGCTTCCAGGGGCCATCCGGATATGAAAATCTGTCTGAAAATGAAGCTACTGGAAAGGGGAGAGGAGTAAAGAGGTGGACAGAGATGGGTTTCTAATGGCATCATTTGAGCGCTGGGATCTGATCATACCTGAGATCAGAGTCTACACCTGGACTCTTCAAGCTTACCATCCAATAAGTTTCCCCCCTCTTTTCCTTTATTGTTTGAATTTTTTCCTGCTACTTGTGATAGAAAGTGTTACCTCTGTATGTTAGGTGGATACACCTTTCTCTCTTTCCTGCGCGGAGGCCCCTCTGCCCCTTTCCACTCCTCATCTATGCATATCACCCAAAGTTGGGTCCTCAGCTTGCTGTGCTTTCTTCTTTCTCCTTACTCACTCGGACTTTCCATTCACTCTTGTGGTGTCAACTATTACCTTTGTGAGAATGATCCCCACTCTCACGTTTGTGTTTCTACCTTAGATCTTGTTCCCCGCGTCCAGCCACCTATAATACATTTCCACGTGTGCAGCACGCACATGGGCACGCACAGCTGGCTGAAGTCAATATGCTACTCCTGATCCTTGGGAAGGATGAGGGCCCCCCTTCTCAGCTTCCTCCTCTTTAGCCTTGGCATCTGGTCCCTCTAGTTCAAAGTCAGGTTTATCTTTGATTACTTCTCCTCCTTCCTGCCCCATATTGCATTATCAAGTCTTCAAACATTTCTCTTGTCTATGTCATTTTCCTTCATCTACCACCATCTTCTGGTCTAAGATCTCATCGTGATTATCTCAAAAGTCTCTTACCTGGCTTTCTAACATCCATTTCAAACTGTCCCATCTGTGCAGCACCCTCCAGTGTATTTAACTTCCTCAAATACCCCTTTCACCTCACGGCTTACCTGAAGAAACTGGATTTCTCACCGTTGGGCATCTCCGGGCCTCTCAGATATTGACATTCATGAGGCAAGAGAAGTCACAGAAGCATCTTTCTGGAACACTAATTTCATCTGAAATCTTTCTTGGGGTGTGGGAAGTTAAGTGTTTTAATGAGAAAGTAATTAAAAACATTTTTATATTAAAACATCTCATGTAAAGAAGAATGCAAAACTCATATGAATTTTAAAGACTAAGCATAGATTTCAAAGAAGTTCTGAGATTGTAGAAGTCCACTTCTGGCCACCACCCAAGAGTTCTGGGGTTCCCTTTCCTCTGTCACTGGGAAGAAAGTTTGGAGAAGCACCGACATGTTGAGTCATGTCTAACCTCCTCAGTTTGGTGTCTACCTCAACTGGCCCTATATTTCCTACCCTCCTCCTTGTCTCTCATTATTTGCTGGAGGTAGAGGGCTTTTCTAGTTGTTCTTTGAACTCAATGCTCTCATTCCCAACTTTGTTTCATGCCACTGTCTCCTTTTCCAAGTGATCTCCTCTCTCTTTTTCATCAGCCTAAATCATCTGCCTCTTTCAGGCTTAATCACCAGCTCACAACAATCTCTTCCTTCTCATACCCTGGTAGCTTTTGGAATCCAGATCGATAAATGGATTATATACCAGGCAGGAGTCACCTGCCTGATCAAAACCCTTAAAAGTCTCCCTATTATCTGGCTGTTTGATGAAGTCCAGCCTCCTTGGCATGGTGCACTGGCTCTTGGCTGATCTGGTCCCCTGCCGGATGCATCAGTCTCCTCTCTCCTTGTGACTACTTTTGATCTTTGCCGTCCAGACTTCAAGAACCACTATAGTGCCCCCAAAGCACAGTGGTCACTCTCACCTCTATCTTGGTCCTCTCCATCATCTTCTCCTTCTCTTGTCTTTATCCATTAGGACCCAGCTCAAGCATAATGCCCTCCTTGGCCATCCTTCCTGAGCTATCATAGCCCACTTACCAGAGCTCCATCTTAGCATCACTGGGAACAGACTTGCTTACCTCTTTCTCTGCTCAGCAGATTGTGAGCTCCTTAATTGCAGGAACTAATTATCTTTGTTATCCCTGCTATAATGTTTCTTGAATGAATTAATTAATGAACAAATAGAAGTTATCAGGAAATTTAGGATTTAGTGTCTCTGTCCCTTATCTATGTGATCTTGGGCAGTCACTTTATCTCTCTAAGCCTGTGTATCATCTTCTAGTCTAGTCTGTTTTGTGCACACAAATCTTTTGATCTCTATTTGCCAGAGGGCCCCAGGGAGGATCAGTTGTTACACAGATTGGAGCTGAAGACTGGACCTGGGGCTAAGACCATAAATGAGGAACTGGGGGTTGATGGATAAGCTGGATCAAGGTTGTTTCCCCCTCTCCAAGAGGGCACACCTTGCATAGAAAAGCATCCACATACTCAGGTTTGGTTTAAGAGCTTTGAGTAAAGGTCAGCAGAGAGATAATTTGGGCTGAGACATGGCATATTTTTATACATATTTTTCTGTCCCAGCTCTCAGGAAAGCTGTCAATTATATTTTTAAATTCCAAGAGCTCTTACTTATTTGCTAAAAATCCTGTTTTCAGGCGTTCTGTTCTTGTTTCATGGATGTCCAATCTTATCTTTCTTAGAATATTCATTATGTTGATTTAAAAATATGCATTTATTCTAGTGAAAGATAGAAACCCTGTAGGGAAGGTATGCAAGTCAGAATGAACAAAATAGGGTTGGCAAGATAATAATAATAATAATTATTATTATTATTATTATTATTGCTAGGAAAGAAGATCTGGACATTAAAAAATATTATAGCAAAAAGATATTTAAATATATTTGTTCTGTTTCCTACTTGTGTCTATTTCCTGTGAATTCCTTTTTGGTGTCTACCTTTTAGGTTAGTAGTTTTCCTCTTTTCTTTTGCTTGGCTATAAGGTAGTTTCCTGGTATCACTGGGCTCGATGAGGGGATGGGGGGGTGGGTGTCTACATTTTCCATAAAGACTTTCAATCAATCTCGTTATTTTCAGCCATATATTCTATCCCCCATATTCTGAAACACCCAGTACATTAAGTTACTGAGCCTTTCCAGTTCTTTTCTCTTTGAACTGGTTTCTTGTTGGTTTCCATGTCCACCGACCTCACCCAGTTAGGCTTCATCTTTATTGATTTTCATAAGCTATCTGCAGTAACTTTCTCTTTGTTCCGGAGGATTTATGCATTTAAAAAATCATTTTACTGGCATTTTAGTGAACTTTTACTGGGGGACAGAAGTAGAGATAAATGCACATGTTAATTCTGCAATGCTGAACCAGAAGTTGGGATGATTTCCTTTTTAAAAAATTTTTATTACTATGCAAATACTCTGTTCAGTTCCTTCCTATGCCAGTCAGTGTCCTGGGCACTAGAACTACATTGGTGATCAACACAGACACTGCCTTTTCCTCACAGCGCTTACAGTCTAGTGGGGGAGATAGACAGTCAAACAGGAAATTTACAAGTGAGAGAAATACTGTGAAAGTACAAAAATATTTAAGGCTTGTGGAAGAAGTAATATCTAATCTAAGGTGATTTAGATAAGTAAGAGCTAGCCAGGTAAAAGAGGTGGGAAAGACGTTCCAGGTAGAAGAACAACAAATATTAAGGTTTGGAAATAAGAGAGAAAGGCACATATGAAGAAGAAAAATAAATTTTAAAAATATAGAATGTATTGAAGAGAGTGAGGTATGAAGAATGGGGCTGGAAAGGTAAGAGGAACCACATTATGTGGAGCCTCATAAGCCCTGATGTTGATTCTGAGGACAGTAGGAAGCCATCAGATGCTCTAAGTACAAATGTGACTATATGATTTATGCCTTTTTTGTGGGGGGAGGATGTTGCTTTGTTTTCTATTTCTCCCAGTTTTATCATTGTTACTTTATATATGTTGAATCTATATTGTGAGGTTCATATTATCCCAATGATGGTTTTATGGTTCTTGCTTTACTGTTCTTCATATTATTTTTTGTCTTGAATTCCATTGTCAGATATTGAAATTGATGCTCTTACCGTCTTTGATTCATATGTGCCCTGAATATTTTTTAATCCTTTCACCTTTCTGTTTTCTTTTAATTTTTTTCACAGACCACATATTGTTGATATATATGCAAAAAAATTTTAGCTAATGTGAGAGACTCTGTCTCTCCTATACTTAAATTTACTTATCCCTATAACTATCTCATATCTATCTGTATTCCATCCATCTCTCATCTATCTATTATTTATCATCTATCATCCACCTATAATCTTACCCTGAACCAGTTGGACATGTTAGCACATTCTCATATCTCTTTGCTGTCCATCCGTTTCTCCCATTCCTTTGTTGATATTGTTTGAAACTTTTGTTCTGGGTTATTATGGATACACTTATTTATTTTTCTTTGTTTCTAAATTTTTTAGACAACAAAAATTCTACTAATTATCTAAATCACTTTATTTCCCGTATTTCTTCTAGTAATCTCCCGGATTTACTTCTTACCTGAGTTGTCTAAATAGTTCATTGTGTAGCAAGCCTGCTAAAGCCTTCTATGCTTCAGAATACATCTATTGAGCTCCCAGATTTAAATCACAATTTGTCTGAATATAATATTCTATATAAATATTGTTTTTTCCTATAGTAATGGACCTCCTAGAAGAGGGGCAGAGGTGAGCTCCAAGGCAGAGTGCCCCAAGTCCCTGAGAACTATAGCCCATCACCCCGATTTTTTTTGCCCCTTCATTAGGCCACAACTTTGGTCAGGATCTTCTCTTAAATGTTCTGAGAAAGCAACCTGGGATGGAAATGATCGCAATGGATAAGTTTTTCAAACTCGTTAATGGGTCATGAACAATTTAGTGAGTCAGCCAGTATGGGTGTCGGGGAGGAGGAGGGGAAACAAGAAGAAGAAGAAAAGAAGAAGAGAGGGAAGGGGGAGGGGGAAGAGGAGAATAGAATAGGTTGGAAAATGTAGAGGGCATCCTAACAGTAAGCCCGTTCTTTTGTGAAACTTTCATTTGTACCAGGCCAGCTGGCCAGTCTACCTTTTTCCATCAGTTTGTCACCCCACAGGGTGTTGCATTGTCCTTGTCCCACCTACCACCGGGCTGATGGCAGTGCCTTCTTTTCCACAGTGAGGCAGGCAATTATCCTCCAAAGGGAATGGCAAGAGCAGAACTTGGGAGCTTCCTCCATCCCTTCACTCATACCTTCTGCATCCAGTTGGTCCTCACCCATATTCAGTCTACCAAGGGCTTCCCCACAGTTTTGTATTAGTTCCCCAAATCCAGTCTTGCTTCTTCTTTCTGTGGCTCTTCCAGGTTGGCTGTGTGGGAAGGAGCCAGGGTCTCAGGCTTGTTTCTGTGCTGTCAGGAAGCAGAAACCTTACTTGCAATCTAACGCAGAGCCGCCATGGTCCCATGCCCTGCTCTTCGGCATACTTTCTTCTGGCAGCCTTCACCCTCTATCCACGCTACCCCAGGCCCTCCCACTTAGTAAATCCTTATGCCTCCCTTCTCCCATGCACTGTCTAGTTTGACTTCTGCCTTTGCCTGTGATTATTGGAAACCTCAGGCCCCAGCCCGCAGGGAAATTTATAGCTAAACAGTTACATTGTTGAAACCCTGACAAGTCCAGCCTGGTTAATGGCTCTGAAAATATGGGAGAGGTGTGAACAACTAAATCTATGAGGCTCCATGTTGTGGGCCCGCAAAGATAGACTTGTAGGACCTATTTACTTTAATGGGAATTTTTCATTTTCTTTTCTTCTTACATTATTGTTCCAAATGCTAGTCTCCCTCAATATGGATTCATTACCTGGAGAGTGGCTTGGATATTTGGATAATCATCTTTTAAATAGTTTCTTTTTTCCCTTTCCTATTATGATTTTTGGAACTTGGCCAGAAACAATGCAACAGGCAAGCAACAGACTGAGGGAAAAAGCAAACAGTGCTGGGTTACATTAGTAAATTATCGTCTATTAGATGCAGGTGGGATTCCTCAACTTCCCAGGCTGGCAGAAAGCTTTTAATAAAGCAGCATGAGAAAGGAGGAGCTGCTTTTGAGGTGGTGTCATGGAATCTGGGGAGGAAAGGAGAAGGCAGGATAGGTCAAAGGTCAAAGACAAAACTCTGTGCTGCTGGAAGGGCAGATACCTAGGGGGTGAGGCATCATGGGCAAACTGAAGAACTGGGCCTTTGCCTTACCAGGGCAAGCAAATGACTGGTCTGATCCTCCATTCCCTTGGAGTAGTGTTATACCTGCCCATCTTTTACATTGCTTCCTGGTGGATGGGGGGTACTTCCCCACCCTTTGACTTTAGAGTTGGCCAAGTGATTTGCTTTGGCAAATGGGAGGTGTGTGGATGTGATGTGGACATGGGTTTGAGATACACTTGTGGGATTGGCCCTGCCCTCTTGTGCTCCTGCTTTTTGCCATGAAAAGGACATGCCTCAGGAAAGTGCTCTTCCAAGGAAGATGAGAGACATGTGGGGGAGCTTGAAACCCAACCACAGGTTGGAACCGAGCCCAGCCAAGCTCAGCCTCCATCACTAGCCAAACCTCTGTCAACTCATAGACGTGTGAGCAAAACATAAGAGACTTGTGCTGATCTCTGCTGAGATTTTTATGGTTGTTTGTTATGTAGTGTACCTCACAGATGCACTTACTTAGCAGGGTTGCCCTTGGACACTGGGGGGAGGCACACTCTGCTCTTTGCTGAGTTGGTTTGAGAAGTTTACGAAGTGGAGGTGGTTTTAGAGCCCTGGAAACTTCTAAGCTATTGCTTTCTGTGGCAAGATGACCGATCAAAATGGCAGTGCCATTTTCTCCAAGGCATGGGTCAGAGACACGGTCTCCAGAACTTCCTGAGGTGTGGGAAGAATTGAGAGAGCAGCTCTAGCAAGGAGCAGGAAAACAGTGTTTCAGAACATTGCCTGTAGTGGGAGGTTGAAATGAAGTCCTCTGGATGATTTGCAGGTAGTTGTGCCAAGACAAAAAAAAAATGTCCCGAGAACTTTTGTGGTCATGGCTTAGTTAAGAGTGAGCAGGGATCCTTATTGCCTCCACTGATATGGCTTCTACTTCAGCGCTAGAAGTTTCACAGCTTTGATTTATCTGATAACCTGTCTCAATCTTCAATATTTACTACAGTACTAAACAAATAGGAAATGCTCAATAGATCGACTCATAATTGATAGATTATCACAGCACTAATCACAGCAGCACCATTAATTAATTACATGACCCCAGACTAAAAGCTTAACGTCTCAGTTCCCACATGTGGAAATGAGCATGAAGCTATTTGATGTCCATAGTCTCCATCATCATTGGGAGGATAAAATGAGATGAAGATGGAGAAAGTCTGCAGTACTCCAGAAGAGATAGAATATTATTTTCCCATAGGCACCACTGTATTGGTTGCTTGTTACTTTTGGAGCAAAAAGAGCGCTCAAGCAAGAATGTGGCCTTAAAGGGGTCATAAGGAGATATTTCCCCCTGCTATCTCTACAGGAATACAAATAAAGGAAGTAATAGTAACATTGCCCAGTCTTTTTACTACTGTAATTTGTGAGACCAGGTCAGGTCTCTGGGTTGAGAAATCAAGCTTTTTATTGCACCTCAAATTGCGTACTGCAAGTCCTGATTTAACCTATAACTGTTTTGTAAAAACATGTCCTAAATCAGCTGCACTGGAGAATTAAACCAGCAACATCTCTGATTATAGGCCCTCTGGCCTCTTTTTAAAGCCCCCTATCGACATGGCTATGGCTTGAACTGTGTCCTTCCAAATTCATATGTTGAAGTCTTAACCCCCAGTACCTCACGATGTGACCATATTTGGATATAGGGTCTTTACAGAGATAAACAAGTTAAAAGGAGGTCATTACTGTGAGCCCTAGTCTAATATGACTGGTGTCCCAATGAAAACAGAAAATATGGAGTTAGACATTCACACAGGGAGAACTCCATGTGAAGATGAAAGCAGAGATCAGGTCAATTCTTCTAAAAGCCCAGGAACACCAAAGATTGCCAGCAAACTATCAGAAGCTAGGAGAGAGGTATGGAACTGATTCTTACAGCCCTAAGAAGGAATCAACCTTGCCAACACCTTGATTTCAGACTTGTAGCCTCCAGAATTGTGAGGCAATGGATTTCTGTTGTTCAAGCCACCCAGTTTGTGGTATTTTGTTAGTGTAGCCTTAGCAAACTAATACACATGGAATCTCTGTTTGTGAAAAAGCCAGTTCTTTGTATTAATAGCAAAGATGTTTACAGTTTTTACGATTTACCAGGCGCAGTTCTAAGCACTTTACTTATAATTCATGTATTCCTCATCAGAATCCTCTGAGGCAGGGACTCCTAGTATCCTCATTTTGCTGATGAGGAAACTGAGGTATGGGGGTTTCCATCAACCTGCTCAGGGTTACAAAGTCAATATGTGGCAGATCCAGGTTATGAACCGAGGCTGACTGGCTCCAGGGTCTGTCCTTTTGCTTTCCAGGCATGTGACATAGGACATTTAATGGTGTCCACTTGTTCATGCAGAGAGCTCAAATCTGCTGGCTCGGTCTTTGCTCTCTAGAGTAACAGAACACCTTTATTTCCAACTCTAAATAATGCTCTTTCTTCTACTGTGTCAACATCGTCATTAATTTACCACAGTTATCCAGAGCCCCAAATGCGGTCTGATCTAGTTGGAAAATGGTAAGAGTTATCACTTGCCATGATCTAAATATTATATTGATTTTTTTAGAAGTTACATTACTTTAATGATCACATATTAAACTTGTGGTCAACTAACAGACCTAGTCAAAACTCATAGCTGTTAAACCGGTATCATCCTGTCTGGACCGTTGATTCTTTCAGCCAAAGTAATGGACTTTGCATTTGTCACTGATCATTTTTTTTTCAACATTTAGACTGTCAAAATTATTTGAATCTTGATTCTATAACTCA
The DNA here is from genome assembly GCF_002837175.3 of Physeter macrocephalus. Classification (NCBI taxonomy): domain Eukaryota; kingdom Metazoa; phylum Chordata; class Mammalia; order Artiodactyla; family Physeteridae; genus Physeter; species Physeter macrocephalus. The sequence goes on from NC_041222.1 coordinate 58,281,223, forward strand.
TGGCCATTTATCACTGTGTAGTGGATTTCTTCATTGGGGTATGTTATGGGTAGCTAGTCTTCTGGGAAGTTCTGTCAGTTCTCTTCAATTCAAGATGACTTAGCCAAGCAGTTACTTTGGTCTTAATGATATGAAAATTTCAGGCGATTGTGTGTGTGTGTGTGTGTGTGTGTGTGTGTGTGTGTGTGTGTGTTTATGATGGTATGTACTATATTCCTGTTTTTAAAAATTTAGTTTGCCCACAGTTTTCTTTGATTTTTTTAAGTTCCTTAAGTGTTTCCTACCTTTTTTTCTCTAGCTTCAAAATAGAAATATTGAAGCACATTCAGATGAAAAGGCCATGCCTTGTTCTAGGCTTGATCTATTCAAGATGAGCACTGTTAAGTCTCTTTTTCTGTGACCTTCCTATGGTAACACAGCGAGTCAGGAAATCCAGTCTACTCACCTTTGGGGAGTTCTTGGAAGATCCTCTTTTATGAGAAACACTTCTTTTCCAGCCTGGGAGAGAGAGGAGTGCTAAGCAAGTATTCTTAGCAGTTAACCAAGGACTCTGGAATTATCTTCACATTTTCAGCTTCAAACCCTGATCTAATAGAAATACTGATCCCCAAAGCCACCCCCATCTCCTTCTTCTCGATGGTAGGGTGACTTTTGTCTTCTTGAAGGCATTTGGGCTTTTCTGCTGCTACCTTGCTGTGTTTCTCCATTCTGCCGCTTGCTATCCTAAATCAGTAGCTGCTATTTCTATTTTTGCTGATATGGAGATGTCTTTGTTTCTACTGATTTTATGGCTCTTATAACAGGCTCTGATAAAGTTTCATCAGTCTATTTAAATTTCTTTGCAGCCCTCTCTCTTAAGGAACGTGGAATCTGTTTTCCTGAGGCTCCGTATAAGCATGAGGATTTACAATTTGAAACACCCCTTCTTACTGACAGAAGACCACTGTTCCACATAAATTCCAGACACAACATCAGAGGCAAAATTCTTCTCACCATTTCTGGTAAGCCCAATGGATTCTAAGATGGACATTGTCAGTTGTTTACTAGCATCCATTCTCCCTTTCTACTTTCCTGACAAAACCCTGATTTTCTTCTTGGTGTTCGACCTCTGACCCAATGCAGCCCAGTAACTCAAGAGAGGTTCATTCAATCTCTCATTTCAGGGATCGGTCTTGATTGGTCCAAGCCAGTCATTACCACCCCATCTCCTTTGCTGGTCATTACGTCAGGAACCAGTGATTAGGAGAGTTCATACCTGATGGTCCCCTGGTAACTACTGGTCCATTGGGTGGCCATGGGACTCAAGTTGGCCAAATAAGACTGAAGGGAAGGATTTTTATTCCACAATCAGGAGAGAGTTTTTGTCTCTTGCTCACTGAACATGAATAAAGAAAAATGGTGCCCTAGATGCTGTTGAGAGCTAATTTGCAATCATGAAGGAAGGCAGCTTGAAGACAAAGCCAACGAGTACAAAAGGGCCAAACTGAGGGAATTTCAGAGTATCAGAGTCTGGGCCATGATGCGCCCAACCTTCCTGATATGAGAGGTAATACATTCCCTCATTGTTTATACCTGTTTTAGTCAAACACATTCAAATTGATGCAGCTTCTTAAGTAAATGGGGATCTTGTGTTCTTGCCAGGTATGGTAGAGGTCCTGAGGTGGGCTTGCATGGGGGGGAAACCCAGGTTTTTAATGATGAACTGTCAGCTTTGTTTGTATAGTGCAACTGAGATATTTGTTTCTTGTTGATTGGCTTTTTTAACACAAGACAGAGATGCCACTGGGCCCTCAAATAAATTCTTCTTCACCAATCGAGTATTTTATCCCAATTATTCTATTTATCTTAATGATAGAGTAGTGATGATCATGTCATATCTGGTCATGTCTTATAAATGATACCTAACTATAAGAACCTTAAAAACCCTTAAAAATCTGATGTTGATTTTGTACAGCTGTCTAAATTATGTTGGAAAAGGGCAACATTTAGTTCATGTATGACTAAAAAAAAAATTCATTATGACCGTTCATTCCAAGATGGCTGCTCTTAGGAAAGATACTTGGTATCTTCCTAACAAAAATGTAAATATTCTTCACAGTGTGTCATATCTCTGGTGGCTTGGAGAACTTGGAGAATGAAGGGTTTTATGCTGTAAAATGATTATTTCCAGCATTTCTGATCAAATACCTTATAAGGAAGTGAATTATGTATGGTCCAAACCAGTTTGAAGCAGAATAAATTCATTCACATCTTCATGCTAGGTGTGATGGGTTTTTAAGTTTTAGACATTCAGTCTCTTTTCTTTTGTGACAGCCTCACTTTAATGCCTCGGGTTTCCTGAATACCAAGCTCTCTTTGGCTGATGTAAACTTTCATTAGTGTTTCTGACCTGCAGGCGGGGTAATTTGCTTTTTTAGGGCAAAGATGTACCTAGTTTCATTTCAAGTAACCAATGACTTCTAGTTTTTCTTTCAGTTGAACTTATGTATTGGTGTGTGTGTGTGTACTTGTGTGTGTGTGTGTGTGTGTGTACTTGTGTGTGTCTGTGTGTTTATGTACACACATGCCTGAGCTTTTTATAAACCAGTAGCAAACAACTTAAGAGATGTGGTCACATAGAATGGACTATGCATCCTTTTCTTGAGTGAGAGATAATACATCATTCTTCTCAGGTGGAATCTTTTATTTATGCTTTGGGATTCCATTTTATCGAGAAAGCTTTGGTTTTCCTTTTCGGCTTTGTCTAAGCTCTACTTTAGTAAGTAATTCAAATCAAGCTGACACTTATTAGTGAGGACGTGGTCCACTCCAGTCTCATACTCACAGTCCAGCTGTTGCCATAACAACTTTGCTATGGACTTTCCTATTTGTAAGTATGTCTGTGTAATGGCTATGCTGTTTGGTTGCAGATCTACTGTTTGTAAGTCAGTGGAATAAAATCGCTATCCACTCCCATGCTATAGGAATCGGTTATCAGGGTTTTTATTTTGTCATTAAAAGAGTGATAACTTAAAATTGGAGCAATTAGATAGTGTTGTCATAATCAGGAATACAAGATTTTAGTAGCTGAGAATATTACTATTTTCTAAGACATTTCACACTTATCCTTTTATCCTCACAGTAATCATGGGGGTAAGGAAGGTACATGCGTACATGCCATCATCACTGTTTTGTAGTTGAAGAAAATCAAATCAAAGCAAAGTGATTTTTCCCGAGGCCACTCAGTTAAAAAGTGGCCAGTCCTGGGTTTCAAAATCAGAGCTTCTAAATTCCACTCTCTTTTTGCCAGAGGAAGAAACAAAGGTTGAAACAGTACTCTGAGATCATTCCAAATTATTGCCTGTGTTGTTCTTGACATTAATTGTTTGAGATATTTCAAGGGGATTTTAAGTAACACCCTTTGTTGGAAAATGGAACTGTTTATTTGGGTACTCTGGCTGGCATGCCAGTTAAATCATTTCTGTGTTGTTACATACTTCTTAGGGCAAGGGCGGAGGTGGTTCTAGAAAGACATAACTTCACATTCCTTTCTTTCTTAGAGACCCAGAAATTCAGATTCTCTGGGGATGGAACCTCTTTAGGTTTAGGTTTTGAAAGGATCTTTTGAGTTGTTAGCTCCCCCATGGAAGAGTTAGAAAGTTTCAGTGCTCTTTCTGCATCTTAGAGATACCATTTTGTCCTGATTACCACATCTCTTGGAATTCTCTCTGTGATTTCAAGAACTCATTCAGTGAATTTTTTCAGTGTCTATATATGCTGGCAATGCTCAGCTCCTCCCTTTGGGGATCTCACCATGTTTCCTGGTTTACAGGGACTATGTTCAGAAGCAAGCAGTTGATTTTGCTGAGATTAGTGATAAACTAAAGAGGCTGAAACACTGTTTTACTACTTGAGATACTCTGCTCAAGTAGGAGAATATTCCATTGAGTCGATGTTGGACACAGGTTGTTCCTTTTAAACCTGAGTCAATATGTTCTTCTAGAAGTTGTGCTATTAACATTTGAAGTCTGTAAAGCCGGATGCTTAAAATAAAGGCTGTTTCTTTAAAACGGGGAAGGAGTATCTTTGGGGCCTGGGCGCCATTTTTGTTTAACTCTGAGCAGCATCAGAGGTGGTCCTGGATGCTGGGAATGAGCCCACCGAGCTGGAGGGCAGCCTGTCAGACAGTGAGAGGCAGGGGAAGGAAGGAAGTCGCTCATGTGCTTCCTTGTCCTCTACTTGATCTGCACTCCCTCCCAAAGTGATTTTGTCCCATCCCAACGGCTTACTGCATTTTTCAGAGCTTGCTCAGGAAAATAGAAGCCACTCTAAGTATTATAAGCAGTAATGACTTCAATTCAGAGAATTAGAGGCTTGCAAAACTGTTGGAAGGTCTGGGAGCAAAGGTCATCTCCCACTGCAGATCTCAGCTGCCTGCATCTCTGGAGCGGGTAGTGCTCAAAAGCTTGCCCGGAAGTCACGATAAATTTCAAGTCTCCAGGAAGCCGACACAGCTGGCCTACAGCTCCATAGCAGGTGATTCTCTAGAGCTTGCCTGGAAACCCCCGTATCTGCTGACGTGTATGCCTGGAAATCTTGCTGGAGAACTCTGGCTTCCAAACTTTGTGCAAGGGCCTCTGAGAGGCAGAGTCTAACTCACAACCATACATCGGAAGACTTCTGAGAAATGTGTTTCCAGGCTTCTCCCCTGTGATGCAGAGGAAAATGTAGCAGGAGGTGGTGTTGATGCTGAGTTAGCTGACAACCAAGGACGTTGCCTGTATCCATTTTAAAGACCTTTTCTTCAGTCCTCACCACGTGAAAAACACTGTTACCATATGAGAATGCGCGAGTCCAAGGCCTCATGACGATCACAAATATGAATGAATTTAGTAGTCTTTATCCTCTTAAAAAATTTCTCTTTTAGCCAAAAAGTAGGGAAATAAAAAAGAAGTGAGCAGGAAACCAATGATAGCATCACTTTGACCTACGTTTCTGTCCCCAAAGCAAACAACTTCACTCACCAGTGGAGGTAATTTAAAAAAAATTCATATGGGTCATTCCAGTTACTCCCTGAGTCTTTACCAAGTCTGAATGAATTTCAAATATTGACTGAGAGTTGTCTGTTCTATCATAAGGAGAGAGACTCCTAAATCAATAGTTCTCAAAATGTCTGATGCAATGAAGTACTTCTAGAGTATTAATACAATGAAGAAAAACACCTTTCCTTTTAAAAGTAAAAGGGGATGATCAGGGAAATAGAAATAATAATTCCTGTAAAGTAGAAAATCATCTTCTGGCTCTTCCCTCCAGCTCTTTCTTTTTTTTAATCCTCATTGCATCATGTACTTTTTCTCTAATCCCGCTTTCTCTCCTCACACCAATTGTGCCATTAGCTCTTCCTTTTCTTTGTTTTTCCAAGGAGACTTGGCCATAGCCAGTAATGGTCATCCCCCACCTCAGGAACACTGACTGTGTTAATATAAATCATTTGTGGAGAGCATATGATAGCCGACCGCTCCGGCCAGTAGGTCTTGGAATGTGTTCTCCTGCCAAAGCCCCTTCTCCCTCCCACAGACATTTTCATCGCTGGATTGCAAAGACAGATAATGCACACGAAGCAATAAGAGCCATTTTTTTCCAGCATACCTTCCTCCCACCAAAACTCACCCTGATACCCAATGGGAAAGAAATGAGATAATTAGGATTTGTTTTTCCTTAGAAAATTTGCAAGACGAAGCCCAAGAGACAGAGCCTGCCAGATGTTGTGGAGAGCATGACCACTCGGTCCCTTTGGCCACATATGCTGAAGTCATGAAGTCAGGAAACCTGACTCAGGAGTCGCCATCCAGTGTGAGGGCTGACGAAGCACCACGTGGTCTGGGACCACTGGTAACCCCGCCCGTCCCTGGAGCCCGATCCTGACCTGAGGGCTTTCTTGGGCAGGGGTCAGTGGGACGGAGACTGGGGGCTTGGGACTACTTGAGCACGTTCTGGGAAACCCCGAGAGACTGGGATAAACTGCGGCCTTGGTGTCCCTGCAGTTGCAAGGGAAGTCCCGTCCATGCCGTTGATTGATGCCAAGCTCCTGGAGTCTACCCTGGGTCATGGTACAGGGTCTTGGATGCATATGCCCACAACGAACGAGATAGGATGTCCTATAGGTTTAAATGAGAGAAAGTGAGAAAGCACATACTTCCATGTTTTTCTATTACAGCTTTATTAAAATTACAAGGTGAGACAGTCCTACAAAAACGAACACAAACATAAGAGTGAACAAAGTCTTAAATACAGGCTCTAGGCTCCACTTGCTCCTCCCTGAGCCCAGAGACAATCAGTTCCCACTCTGTCATATGCTGTTGTTCCTGGTCGAGGTGGCATATTTATACCAGGCTTTTATGGATTCAGAAGGCTTGAGTGCCAAGCTCCTTTTCTCCAGCCTTGACACAACCTGGCAAAGCAAACGGGATCCTCCTCTTTGGCCCTGCTGATCAGCTCTGAGACCAGCCCCAGCTGCCTCTGACTCCCCAGGGACCAGAGCACCTTCTGGGCTCACTTGGAGAAACATTCCCCAGATATGGAGTCGTATAATCAATGTGGCCCTGTGCTTTGGTTCTCAAATGAGTTCGCAGAACGTTCACCAGGGAGACTTGTTACAAATGCCGATTCCAGGCTGTCAGCCCCAAAGGTCTAGTTGGGCTGCTGCAGACCAAGGACTCTTTCATAAGTTCCCAGGTGAGTCTGATGGACTTGCTGAGCACTGCCGACCTGCCTGGGACCGCTGCACTAGAAACATCCTGCAGCGATGCCTCTGCGTGCCTCCTTTGTACCCCTACCCTCCCCGCCCAGACAGGTGCAGACATTTGCTCTTTGCTGTAGAGCAAAGAGCGTTTTACAACTAGCTTTCTGCACAACAGTAAAAAACAAAAGAGTTCAACTTAAACATAGCCAAATTGCTTTTCACGGAGCAGTAAAGTGATTTCCTACCCGGCTCTGCTCTGAAGGGGATCTGAGAAGCTCTGTTCACTCTGGGCCTTTTTGCACGTTTACCCTGGGCCCACTTCAGATTCACCCTGCAACAGACCTGGACTGCTGGGTCCAGTGTCCATCACACTGGCTTATTTCAGGCCTGCGTCCCTAGTGGTGGGTGGGAGCTGGCTGAAGCCTTGGGACAGCTGGGTAGCAGAGCCTCGTGCCCGCGCTGCCTGGTGGCCTTCTGAGCTCTGCAAGGTGGGTGGTCCAGGCGCTGGCAGAGCTCAAGGCTGCAGGAGTTCACAGCCCCCTCTGGGGGACATGACGAATGGCCGCGCTGACAAACCGTGGTCTGCTTTCCATCTCGGAGCCATGCACGGTTTCGCTTTCAAAGCAGGAAAACAAACCACGGGAACCAGTCACAGCACATGCAGGCCACAAATGATACAGCCATTTTCTCCTCTCAAGCAAGGGACCTGCAAAGGTGAAAGAAAAACACCTCTGTTAGAATTCTTTGATGAATACAGAAAACTCCACTGGGGCTTGGCCTGAGAGCTCCCTTGTCTGCCCTTCTTCTGACCAGGTTGAGATTCAGTCGTCTCTGGTGGGCAGATTGATCTGATATTGGTCTTTTCCAGGGCTTTCCAATTGTGCTTCAGCCCTACTGCTTCCCAGGCCACTGTGGAGGGGCCACGTAGCACACCAACCGGCTCCATGTCTGTCGGATGCATCCGTATAGCGCCACTAAAATATCCTTTGAGGAAAAGACCCTGCAGGTAGAGGACATTCAGAATATTCTAATCTACTCTGATCTCACCTTCATTTTAATGGGTGGGTCCAGTGAAGAAAGGAGGAGAAAAGAACAGTTTCACAAGAAGTGCATTGATTTCTGTGACCCGCCTCTCTCTGATGTCGCCCCTCCCCCCCCATTTCCCTCTTTCACCCTCTGTTCCTTCCTTTAGGGTTTGCATGGTAATTTAAGGTTGAGTTATCAAGAGCCAGAAAGAACTAGTAAAGAATTATGTCTCTGTAGATTGTGAATGACGAGAAAAGCGTGTTAGCTAACCAGTATAATAAGTGATTCCCCTGCCTCAGCCTCTCTTAGTTGGCAGACAGGTCTCTGGGATGCCTTGGTCCTATCTGCCACACTAGTTCATGGACACGGAGCCTGTCCTCTCTGTGTTCCTCTGGCAACATAGGAAATATAATAGATAACTTGGGGTGGCTGCCTGTTAATAATGGCTCACCCTTCCATGCCCACTCCCCACAAATGAGTGCCCCCGCAGCCACTTGTATAATAAGTGGCTTTGTTCCCCTAGCCATAGCTAACTGAGCCAATCTGGCCAATGAATTCCTTCTCTTCATAGTGTAGTCTTTAAGAGCATGGACTGGGGCTTCCCTGGTGGCGCAGTGGTTGAGAGCCCGCCTGCCGATGCAGGGGACACGGGTTCATGCCCCGGTCCGGGAAGATCCCACATGCCGCGGAGCGGCTGGGCCCGTGAGCCATGGCCGCTGAGCCTGCGCATCCGGAGCCTGTGCTCCGCGACGGGAGGGGCCGCAACAGTGAGAGGCCCGTGTACCGCAAAAAAAAAAAAAAAAAAAAAAAAAAAAAAAAGAGCATGGACTCATGTTCATGCAAGAGGTGCCGTAAGAAGTAGGGCCATAAGTGTTGTAGGTAGACAGGACACTATGAGCAAAGCAGGGAGGATTAAATGAATAAAGAGTGCAGGGTAGGCTGGAGGGAGCACCAGGAAAGAAGGGTGGGGACCCTGTTGTATCAGGTTAAAGGATCTGGAATATTCTCTTAGGCAATTGGCAGACGTTAGGAGGTACCTTAAGCAAGTGAAATGATCAAATCGAAGTATTACAAAGTTAACTCTAGCGGCTCAGTGGAACATGGATCGGGAATGGAGAGGTGGTTAGGAGAATCTCTCTCAAATAGCTCTTTTGTTCAGTTATTTAGAAAAATCCTAAAGGGAGTGCTCATTGGGTGTCAAAGGAGAGTGGATAAGAGCTTCAACTGTGGAGGTCACTGTGAAAAAGAAGGAGAAAGGGCTTCACGACGCAGATCCAACAAGACTCAATGACTGATTTGCTGGGGTATGAGGGAGGGGCAGGACTCAAGGGTTACTGAGACCACAAAGGGACTGACAAGGGCCGCTATTCCAAAAGGGACATGCAGGAAGAGGAACTCTTTGGGGTAGGGGCAGGGGAGTCGGGAGGATGTATATGGAAATGAGTTTCCTCCTTAAGTAATGAGGCTATCCTAACATTAGAGACAGTCCACAGGTTTAGCATCAGTCCACGCCATCTACAAAACTAATGTGAGGGGGCTTCCCTGGTGGTCCAGTGGTTAAGGCTCTGTGCTTCCACCGCAGGGAGCATGGGTTCGATACCTGGTTGGGGGACTAAGATCCCACATACCACGTGGCCAAAAAAAAAAAAAAAAAAACCAAAAAGCAAAAAACAACTAATGTGAAAGCAAAGAAGTATATTTTATGATGATGTGAAATAATCAGAACATGCTAACAGAAAAGTCATGAAGGAAACAAGTTTTTGAAAAGAGTGTGACCCGAATACTGATTTGAAAGCCCTTTCAGGAGCAGTTGTGCCTCTTGTAGATCCATAGCAGGGCCGGGACACAATCACCTTCAGTGAGGGTGGGCTTCTTTGGAGAACTGAGGTAAACATTTGGGCCCGTGGATAAACACTGCGCAAACTTCTTTTGGGAAAGGATGCTCAGGGGAATTAGGTAGAGCAGAAGATCCTATTTTCTGCCAGTTTTCTCCCCTTCTCCCAAGTTTCTGAAATTCACACTTGGCTTACTCTCTCTCTCTCTCTCTCTCTCTCTCTCTCTCTCTCTCTCTCTCTTTTTTAACACACACCATGTGTACCTGTGTGTTGAAATATGGACAACTCTGACTTATTAGGATATTTTTTCTGTATCACCTACTTCCCCATAGAAGTGTAAGAAAGATGGAGTTGGGGGGAATAGTAGAAAGAGCCAGGCTTTGGTGCCAGACAAACCTGCTGTCAAATTCTACTCGATGTGGCCCTGGGCAAGCCACTGAGCTTCTCTGGGCCTCAGTTTCTTTAAAACTTCATTGGACTATTTCAGTATTGGAGGGGATGTCTATAAAATATTGAGCGTTTAGTAAGCATTTGATAACAATGAGAATGAACTTGGTACTTTGTGACTACACACTCTGAGATTTTCTTGTTGCATTGTTCATCATAGTAAATAATGGTCCCAGCATATGAGCCAACAGGTAAAATTCTCTAGAAACAAAACTTTAGCAAATATCAATGTGGAATTTATTCATGTTTTATTTAATTACTTGGGCATTTAATGAAAGAATGAATTATTAAGTGAGAACATTGATTGTTCCCTGTGTATGGCAAGAAGATCTCCTGTGTAGGCTTAAAATAGCTCCATAAAATGTGGAGCAGGCCATAGTAAATTAAAGAAAGGAAGGGAAATGGCATGAGGATAGAAAACACAATTTAGTCTGTAAGTCTTCATAAAATGACAGCCACACCCCAATTATTCCACAGCCCCCCTACCCAGGACGGTGGGCTCTCTGGAATGCTGGTGAGCACGGGGTTCATGAGCCAGAGCAAGGCAAGCTCTCTTTGGTGTCTGTGTCCCTCCAGACCCTCTACCCTTCTTCACCCTGCTCTGGGCCCTGGAAGCCTTTCTCTCCAGCTTCGTGTTGGGTTTGTCCAATGAAAAACCCTTGTAGGATATGGGAGGGAGGGAGGAGAGAAGGTTTGAGGTATTTATCCTCCTGATTCTCTCTACTGAGGTTCTTGTCTCTCTCCAATGGGTCTCTCTTCTCTGACACTCTCCTTCTAGGTTCTAGAAGTTACGTACCAGGTTCCCTCCCACCACCCCTTTGGGCCTAGAGGCGGTAACATCTCCCTTGTCTTTAGACCCGGGGTACTGTACCATCCCTCGTGTGGTACACTCTGCCCACGCTGCAAATACGCCTTTAATTAAACCTTTTTAGAGTTGTTTGGATTTGAGTGTGCCATCTGTTTCCTGCTGGGCAGTTAGCAGTGATACCAGCCAAGTCTCACTGGTACTAAAGACTGAGAAAACTGGAGGAAAGGAGGCAAAAGGAGAAAACAGAAAATCAGAAAGGAGGGAGGGTATGGGGGTGATGGAGAGTATCACTGGAGGACAGAGGAGTAGAGAAGGTGAGAAATAAATTGTGGGTCATACCAACGGAGCAGAAAAGTGATGTGTGGGGCAAAGAGATGAAACACCAGCCTAGCAGTCTGGGACCACCCGTCACACTTGGACTCAATAGTCCTTGAGAACCTCCCAGGTGTCAAGCCACACAAGATGGTCCACCCAGGTGGGCTAGAGTGTGTAGTGCAAGGGTAAATTGAGTTGTACTTAAGGCAGTAACCTCTGAGCGCTTCACTGTGTGAAGACACAGTCTAGGAGTTGATGGTTAAAATGTATATAATCTAGCATCTTGAGATGAATCTACATTATATTCCATGTATTCCAAAAGGGAAAACAATATTTGTTGAGGGCCTACTCCTTGCCAGAACAGGTGTTTTTTTTGTTTGTTTTTTTTCGGTACGCGGGCCTCTCACTGCTGTGGCCTCTCCCTTTGCGGAGCACAGGCTCCGGACGCGCAGGCTCCGGACGCGCAGGCTCAGCGGCCATGGCTCACCAGCCTAGCCGTTTCGCGGCATGTGGGATCTTCCCAGACCAGGGCACGAACCCGCGTCCCCTGTATCGGCAGGCGGACTCTCAACCACTGCGCCACCAGGGAAGCCCCAGAACAGGTGGTTTTTAATCCTCATAGCAGCTGAAAGTAGAATAGCATTATCCCCATTTCATAGGTGAGGAAATACCTTCAGTGAAATTAAGTAACTGGCCTGAAGCTACACAGCTAGTGTGTTTCAGAGGTGGGAGCTGAACACAGATTTTCTGATTTCACTGAGCAACCACACTAACTCAAAAATGATGAATCCTTATCCAGAGTGATGCATGAACATTTCCAGTAGTTGAGGCGTGACTGTACACTTCTATGCTCTGCTAGAGACTCATGGAAGTATATAAATGGATCTCTCTTAATGGCCCTGATCTATGTTATTAGTGAGAAGCCAGAAGTGGCACAATGTTGAGCCTCAAATGTAGCTGTTGAGACAGAGAGGCTTACATTTTGCCCTCCTTTGTACCCCGTGCATTGTGCTCCAGATGGTCAGCGCTGGGTTGGTATCAGTGAGTTGCACACTAGGGCGTATTCTCTGGGGCTGGCAGCTGGAATTGCCTACTGTGAGAAATGAGGAGAAAGAAAGTCTGAGCTTTAAAGGGAAATAGACACGTACATAATCACCCTGGGCTTTCTAACCAAGCATTCTCTTCAGTGTAATCCATCAGTTACTGAGAGCACAGAGAGCCCAGTCCAAATCAGAGCGTGCCTCTCTTTTAGCTGTGTGACTTTGGATTCGTTAATCAACATCTCTGAGCCCTTTCTTTCCTAATTAATAAAATGGTGCTAATATTATTATCATAACTTACAGGGTCATTTTGAAGATTAAATTACCTTTAAGTATAATACAGTGCTTGAAATGTAGTGGATTAAAATAAATGATCACCATCGTCATCATCACCATCATCAAGGACTTCACAGCCTGGTTGGAAGGATATGCAACTAAGAGTTGCTATTTAGAAAAAAATGTGTTCATTCTGAATAGTGTTTTTCAAAAGGAGAACGAGAGAGCCAGCTTTGGTTCATACCCTTTAGTCTTGGGGCAAGCCACCTAGTTTCCCCAAACCTCAATTTTGGAATATGTAAAATGGGGCTAATAACGTGCCAGCTCCCCAGAATATTGAGTTAATGATATACATAGATGAAATGGGACGTAGCACCTTAGAACAGGGGTCCCCAATACCGGGGCTGCGGACCAGTAGCGGTTGCGGCCCTGTTAGGAACGGGGCCGCACAGCAGGAGGTGAGAGGGGAGCAAGTGATCGAAGCTTCATCTGCCGCTGCCATCGCTCCCGTTACTGCCTGAACCGTCAACCCCTGCTTCCCCGCGGTCCACGAAAAACTTGTCTTCCGCGAAACCGGTCCCTGGTGCCAAAAAGGTTGGGGACCGTTGCCTTAGAACATGGAATTAAGGGAGTAAGAGCTCCTCACTTGTCACAGCACTTGTCGAGTTTTTGCCACCTTTGATTTCCATCTCAGTGGCGTGCGTTCCAGAACCAACATGTTAAAGGTCTCTTTCAGTTTCCAGAAGCAATTTCTTGATTCATTTTCCTTTCTAATGTCCTCCCCTTAGAAGAAATAGACTTGGCATGTGTTGGCCAGAGACGGTGTGTGAACTGGGATTGGGGATGATGGTGGTATGATGTGCTGTGCTCACATGTGCGCATGTAATGTTTCCAGGAAAACTGAGGCTGCTCTGCGAATTCCCAGCACCAAGTACTAGGGCAGGGTGGCTCATTTTGTAGCTCTGACAGGGGATTGTCACTAAGGATATAATGAGAAGCCCTTATTTGGGAAAGCTTTCACCTGTGGAAGGTTTGTTTTGTTTTCTAATAATTTCTCTTAAAACAGAAAAACACTAATCAATATCAAATCTAGTTGATTCCACAACTGTTTAATGAGTGACTGTTATGTAAGACCCTGGGTTTGGAAGCCCCACCCCTTTAAGACTTATTTAAACATTAATTTCTGCTACAGTTAATAAAGCAAATCACGACCAGCCTTTTGGCCACCGCTACAGGGATTAACACCCAAATGCCTCTGACGAGCAGCTGCATGTGCCAGTGGGACTGCACCCTGTTCTCCTAAGTTTATTCTCCTGTTTCCTTTTCAGAGAAAAGAGGAAAAGAGGCACAGGAATCCCCAGGCAAGAAGTATAGATAGCAAAAGCCATTGCATGGAGCTCTGCAGAGGCTGACAAGCATGTGGGTAATGATGTAAGGGTGGAGAAGTGGTGGGTGAACAAGAGGAAGGGCGAAGTGAGTGTGACTGCATTTGAAGCTGAGTCAGCTCTTTCTGATTTCCTGTTGCAGACTAATTTCTAAACATTTCTGATATTGTCCTTATCATAAGAAAAAAATACCTTAGGTTTCCCTAGTGACTTCTTCTGCAGCAGACTTCTGAGAAGCAGGTAGTGGAGGGAACATTTTTATGAGGTGCATGAAGAGGTTAATTAAAGAGAGCATCTAAACCCTAATGAATATGCCCCAGATACCCATATTCATGGGCTTCTGACGGGAGTCTCCAGCCTGCACTGGCTTGGCAAAGAGGATAGCATCGGCAAGAAAGACAGATTGCACAACCAACATATTTTATACGTGTGATGATGAAGGAAAAGACTCAAACAGATACTCTTCTGCAGGCAGTTAGGAAACTCAGAGCAGACATGAGACAAGTTAGTGTGTGCTGGCCAAATAGGAAGATGGAAAGAGAGAATGATTGTAAAAACACCTACCCACCATTTCAGTGGCTATTACTTGGCTATGGAAAAGGCAGCTTACAACAAACCAGAGACTCTAAGAAACCAGCACTGTAGGGAGATGGCTTTCAGGTCAGAAAAATTCTCGCTAATCCCTGCTTTGCAAAACATCAGCGAGTACATGTAATATGCACAAAACCTGAGCTTTCAATAAATCAGAAAACAATGGAGGCATTGTCTGAACTCAATAGTCCTTTGCATCCACCACGCAGAACACTCCAGTCTGTGTGCAGCCAAAACTCAGCCCAATCTTATCGAACTAAATTTTGATTTATGAGAGGAAAAACCTAAAAAAGGAAGCAGCGAAATAATGATATTAATTCTAATAATGCATCGACTAGTGCTCATATAAATCACTCTCCCCACTCAGATTGATTTCATAAGAGTAAGAACTCCATGCATAAACTCATCTCCAGCCTCCCAGGCAGCCACCCAGGGCCTGCTCCTGCAGATAGAGCTCAGGAAAAAGGGTGGGGGGTCTGCTGGAAGTTCATAGAAGTTTTGCCTGAGAAAAGCCTGTGGGATCAGCCCCAGAGGTACCGATGTAATTGGCCACACACACAAATGTTGCCGCATCCGAACATTTTTGGCAACTCATGAAAGCCTTGTTCCTAGAGGCCACTTGAGTGTCCAAATAAAAGGGGATTTTTGTTAGTGAAAACTGGAAAGAATAACCCATCCTAGGATCAGGCTAATAGGGCCTGGCCTGTTAAAATGTAACACTGGGCCGGCCAGAGTTTGAAGTGTTGCTGGCAAGGATTTGGAGCAGCCGTGAGGAGAGCCAAGCGTCTCTCACAAGGAAAACTCTGCTGGTGAGGGGAGCTTTCCACTGCCCCAAGAGCCTGTAGGGCCCACTTCGAGGGGGAGAGCTTCTTCTGGGGCAGGAGTCTTCCATACAGGGCTGAAGGGAGAGAGCCTAGGGTTGCTTCTGCCTCCCCCTGCACCCCAAGCTCCCCTCCCTGATCCCCTACCCCACCCACCAGGCTGTGATTCTAGGCAAGTGAGACTCCGTGGCCGACCTCTGGGGTCGCTTCTGCACATGGCCTGGGAACAGCAATTGCTCTCCTTGTGTTTGCAGGGCGTTGACAGCCCTGGGCCGAGGGAGCTGGGGGAGGGAAGCAGAAACAGTGATGCTGTAGAAAGAAGGCCACAGAGGCCTTCTTTTATCACCAAAGGCCTCCAGCTGAAGAAAGTTCTACTGCTGCCTGCTTCACAAAGGAAATGCCTTCTTCTCCTGCAGGCCAGTCTTGGCCTGTATGTGGAGCAGAGGCCCTGAGGCTCTGCATCTAGCGTTGCCAGATGAAATACAGGACGCCCAGTGAAATTGGAGTTTCAGATAAACAATGAATAATATCTCAGTATAAGTATGGCCCAAATGTTGTATGGGACATAATTATACTAAAAAATTTTTCATTGTTTATCTGAAATTCAAATTTAACTGGATGTCCTGTATTTTTATTTGTTGTGTTAGGTATGATTGTTAGACACCACTAATGACCCTCACCTTTGAATAACCTCCTCCCCTGGAGTGTGGGTGACACTGGTGACTAAATGAGACATCACTTCTGTGATTGTCTTACATTACATGACAAAAAGGATTTTTGCAAATGTAATTAAGGTTACTAATCAGTTGAGTTTGCATTAATCAAAAGGAGATTATCTATTATCTATCTAACTATCTATTACCTAACCATATGAACCCTCTCAATGTGGATCTAGAAGCCAGAGACAGAAGAAGTCCAAGATTTTAAGCAGTAGAGAATTCTCTGTTGGCTTTGAAGGAGAACACTCTTGTGTTGCAGAGAAGGCCTCATGGCAGGGCACAGCAGTCAGCCTCTAGGAGCTGAGAACAGTCCCCATTTAACAGCCAACAAGAAAACAGGGACATCAGTCCTATACCACAATGAACTGGATTCTGACAACACCCTGAAAGAGCTTGGAGTAGGACTCTGAGGCTCAGGAGAGATGGCAGCCTGCCTGACCCTGATTTTAGCTGTGGGAGACCCTGAGCAGAGAACCCATCCGAGTTGTGCCAGACTCTGGATTCCTGCAAACTGTGAGAGAAAAATTTTGTTGTTTTCAGTTGCTAAGTTTGTGGTAATGTGTTAGGCAGCAATAACAAATAAATACATTTGCTAAATCTGGCAGCCCTATCTGTATCCTGTGGTCTCTAAGACACACTTGTAGGGGTTCCTGGTGAAGGTAGCAAGGATAGAAGATGGATGAAGGGACAAGGGAGGCCTGGATATATACCGGGCATCCTCTTGTTAGCAACCTCAATAGAAAAAGAGCAAAGGCAGGAAGGCAAACCATAGTCTTGACTGCTCTGGTGCTCGTGTCCTGGCAGACAGAGGTGGTCTGGCCTCCTGGACCCCACAGCCCCCAAGTCTTAGTTTAGACCTGTAGACACACACACACACACACACACACACACACACACCGCTATACACCTTCTTTCCCAGGGAGGAATGTGGAAGACAAGCTTGTCACTTGTCTCAGAGACAGATACAGTTACTAGTTCTGTGCTTAAACATGTGGTGTCAGCCAGAGCCCATTACTTATCCAAAGCTATAGAAACACATGTGTTTCATGTAAGGATAAAATCTGCGTGTGTGTATGTGTGTGTGTGTTGGAGGGTGGGTGTGAATATAAACAAAGAAGGTGAGGGCTGTGCCAGTCTAGAACTTCCTTGGGCATCAATTCAGCTTCCATTCAGATCATGTAAACAAGCCCTCAGAGTCTCAGAGAAACTTGGATATCATTTTTAAAAGGGTCAGAAGGCTTGGTTTTGTGTTTCAATTCTCCAAATGTTCTTTTGCTTATGGATTCCCCTAAATTCTCTTTCCAACAGCTTCTTCTGTCCCTCTGGCCTCACCCTACCCTTAAAAGTGGCCAGAGGAAAGTCTTAGGTGTCAGCCAGTCAGCATGGAGAGATTCTCTTTCATCCCCTGGGTGTCTGGAGGTGTGAGTTTAACGAGAGGCATCGACCTTTGAATTATACAAATGGACCTCTTTAGCAATCACTTCCCTCCCCAGTCCATACCCACCCTCAGCTTTTAATCTTCTCAATTATATTTCCTTTTCATTGATTACTACTTTGCTAACTTTCAGATTGAACAGGCAGTAAAACCTTAGCCACACAGGTAACACAATTGCTTTTAGAGCCTGACGCCTGCATCTCACCTCCTGAGGGGGCTTTCAGGCCCCCCTCCCACCCTACTTGGTCTCGGCAAGTCCATTGGCCTTCATTTGCTTTTGTAAGATGGCCCCTTCCATCCAAAGATCTGCGCAGTTCCGGTTAGGAAGATGGGGTTTCAGTTCTGAACTTTAGTAGCCAAGATGGGAAGGTTGCATCCTGCCACTGGGAGTGTGGGAAGGGCCCTCTTAGAGGCCGGCTGTTCCCGTCTAGGCCTGGCAGTGGCAGCTGATAGGCCTGGGAGCAGGGAGCTCTGAGTTCTCTTCCCACCTCTGCTCTGACTTTTCTAGTGACCTTCGTTGAACCACTTAACTTTCTGTGCTTTCCTCTCTGTGCCATCTGTAAGGGGGAGACAATGACACTTGTCTGTGAAAATGCTTTGAGGGATACTGGCATAAAAGTTGCCATGTAAAAGCAAGTGATGGGCAACGCTTTCCATAAAGAGCCCCTTGTGTGCATCTGCAAGAGGCCACACTGGAGGGCTAAGAAGAAAAATGGAGAAATTTCCTTGATATCGAGGCCAGGCGGAGGACGTGGCTCAGGACCAGTTAGAACTCCCTTCTGTGGCTGGGGGCTCCGGAGCTGCTGCCTGGATGTGAGCTCAGCGAGGGGCATGCTGGGACCTGGCCGGCAGAACAAACAGATCCGAGGTCTCTGCCCCAAGCAGGACCCAGTGCCATGTCAGGATTAGCCAGGGGACCTGACGAGTAGCAAGGGGGAGACCGCCTCCCGTGATTTATGGGCATTGACGCAGGGACCCGGCGGGGGAGGCGGGAGTCAGAGAACTTTGGGGACATTTTCAAAACTGGAGGTCGTTCAGAGGAAATTACTCAATAAAAACCAGGTTTCTCTAACTGAATAGATCAATTTACAGCTCATAAGGTGGAAAAAGTCTGAGACTCCAAGATTCTGGTTGGGCGAGTCTCCTAAGTTTTCCTCCCTTGGCAGGGTGGCCGTGGCTTTGGCTGTCTCAGGCCGGGTACCCCTTCTGTAGCTTTCAGGGCCAGCGTTTTTCTCTCGTCTTGCTTCTCTCTTTCTCTGCTACTTACATTTTTCTGGTTAAGATTCCTCTCCTCTCTTACCAGCCTCCCACTTTCACCTCCCTACAGTCCTATTAGAGAAGCCCCTGTTGTTTTTGTTTTCCTGATAATACAAATTATTTTTCCATGGCTTGCTCCTCTCAGCTGCATCTCTCTCCCCATGGCTAGTCTCAGTGCCTTTCTTCCCTCTGTTTTTCCTTCAGGTCCCTAAAGGTTCCGCCTTTCTCCTCCAGCTGCCCGTGGTCTGTTTTTCTGTGCACCTCTCAACCTATTTCCCCCTCTCTGCCTTTTATCTTCCCAGCCCTCCTCTTTGGTTGCTCTCTTGGCCTTTCTCAGTTGCTACTGCCGTAATTCATCATGAGCGTCCTGTAACGCTATCACCTATTGACTGGATTTCTTTAAGCTTGCATGAAAGCCAGGGAGGTCTCAGGGAGACAGGATCATAGGAAGACGGACAGGACCCAGGTGGAGCTGTATTGGAATTCCATCATCCATCAGTCATCATTCGTCTGTGCACCCATCATCCATCTATCCATTCATCCACCCATCTACCCATCCATCCATCCATCCATCCACACCTTCATTTAATCATTCGTGGATTTATTCATTCAACAAATATTTGTTGAAATGTGTTATATGCCAGGCACTGGGCTAGGCACTTGAGAGAGAATGGTGATCCAGCATAGACATGAGTCTTAACTTCAGTAAGGACTAAGGAGAGGTGTATGGTACCAAGAGACCATCTCATCAGGATATGACCTACTTAGGAATGGGGAATTAGGCTGAGATCTGAAGGCTGAGAGGGAAGAACATGCAGAGAAAGCCTGCCACTCCTCATCCTTACCAAATCCTCTCCCATTTGCAGATCAAGGCCTCGAGTTCTTCTAGCAGAATTCAAAGCCGTTGGGCCATAGGCTTCAAGTGCAACATATCCTGTGACCTGGTAACAGTGACTTAAGTAAAATCAGTCTAACTAGTAAATAATGGTCATCGGTCCTTCGCTGGGAACAGACTTTATTAGGGGGTAGAAGGGGCATTTGACACCTGAAGGTAGGAGATTGTGGGGAAGAGTCATCTCTAGTATGTGGATGTGTCCCTAGGATGATGTGCTCATCTACATGGTGCTAGGGGTGGGCTCTGAGGGTCTGAGGGAACAGCGTATGCTTCCTCCCCAGCCTGCTCTTCCAGCTGTCAGTTGGCTGGCCCAGCAAGCTGCTCCTTCCTTCTTTGGGGCCTCAGTCCTTCCATAAACTTTGAGGCCTCTAGTCCTTCTAGAATCCCAGCACCTCCCTCCTCCCTCTCACCGGCACTGGTCACAGATTCAAAGCGGCCCTTGAGTTTCATGGCTCGATGGCCTTGTAATTGTTATTGGAACTCGCCTTGGATGGATTTATGGTAATGAACTCACCTAATAGCTAAACCCATCACGGCCTCTTTGCAGACAGGATCTTTCCTGAGTGAAGATATTAGAAAACCATTCTGCAAAGGAAAAGCAATACTGACTGGTGACTTCGAGTTTAGGAAAAACACCACTGTTTGGGTTTTTCTGTTGGCCTCTAACTTTAAACACTTCATTGGCCAGTTGCTAACCAACACGGGTTTTGGCCTAGATCCTGTTTATGTTGGCACCAAATGTATGTATCACAAGCAGTTTGTGTGTTTCTGGGCATGTGTGTACGTGTGTATGAGTCTGTATATGTTAGAAACTCCAAAACCTTTGAGCACAAGGTTTTGGGATCTTTTTACAGATTCTTCTGGCCAAGAAAACAGGCAACTAGCAGGCAGGGCATCCATATGCATTAATGACTTGCTTTCAGGTCACCCTTCCCCATCACAGCCATCCTCTGGCTTGGCCTGACCTGGCATTGAGATCTCTGCCTCCCTGGTCTCCTGTCCTACTAGGTTATGAATGAGTGAGGTGGCCTCTGCCCAGTGAAAGGGGCTCTGGGGACAGTGGGTGCTTTCTGTGTCACCTCAGTCTGCAGCACCAGAAGGCGAATCATCAGGAATGCCTAGGACAAGGAATTTTCTCCTGGCTGGAGCCAGAAAGGCTCCATGTTTTTGTGGCTTGGCATTAAGCAAACAGCTGCTTTTTTGTTCTCTCCTCAAATTATTTGTCCAAACAAAAGGCAACTGTCATGGGGAGAAAAGTACAACTTTTCCAGCATTTGCCCCTTTCTGTGCCTCTTCTCACAGCATGATTTCTGACTCTGTGCATTTCCACAGCTCAGTGTCAGATTTCCAGCTGACAGCAAGGCAGGGTTTGCTGCTCTGGAATGTGAAAGCCACCCTCTGCCTCTCTTAAGCCTCCTGACCCAATGCAACATCAGAGCTAAAGGCAAATTTCACAGGATGGCACATTCCCTGTCCAAAATCCCAAAGGGTTTCCTAAGTCCATAAATTATGAATTGAGAAACATTCCCTCGGAGACTGAAAGTTTGGGAAAAGAGTGAATCCTAGAGGAAAGAAGGTTTTCCCTCAAACTCCCATTTCTTTAGAGAGTTTAGTAGTTGGAGCTTCTGCCTAACAAAGGATTGTTATTTAATTGTGAGTGATCCTTTAGAAAGGACTTGCCTTATCAATTTGTGTTTCATTAAAATATGGTAAAATATGCTAAACAATACAACTAAATAATATAGCATTTAATCTTCCTCTGAGGTTTGTTGGGATTAGGCCATGTCCTTATCTACCCAGCACACTCGTGATTCTCCTTCAAGACTTGGGGCAAATGTCACCTTTCTGGTGGGGACTTCCCCTGTCACCTGACCCAGAACTGCCCTCACCTGCCCTGCAGAATTGGGGCAGCCTCATCTGAGCTCTCATAACTCTCCCAGCACTGGCATGTGGCAATGTTTACACTTTTTGTTCTGAAATAATTTCAGACTTATAGAAAGATTGTAAAAAGAGAATAAAGATTTCCTGTATTCCAATGTTTCTCAACCTTTTGCTCATTATTGCCCCCCCCATCTCCCCAGCCCTTTCTAGATTTTTTTTTCCTGATTGGCTTCTGTTGTGAAATTTTAATACCATAGATTTACTGTAAATATACTTGTGAACTCTGTATATATGAGCTTTACATGGAAAACAAGTGAGTTTCTTTGCCCCCAAGAACAATTTCCATTTCAGTGAGTACAATATTGCCTCATGGAGAATGCATGCTATATATTCTTCACCCAGATTCCCCACATGCTAATATTTTCCCATATTTGCTTTATTGTTGTCTCTCTAAATGTGTGTATATATATATTAATATTACATGTATCACATATATACTTATAAATATACACATGTATTTATACCTATACACAGTATACATATATTTTTGCTGGATTGTTTGACAGTAAGTTACAGACATGATGCTAAATATTTTAGAAAGCATTTCTTGTAGACAAAGACTTTCTCTTCGCATTT
This sequence comes from Physeter macrocephalus, assembly GCF_002837175.3. Lineage (NCBI taxonomy): Eukaryota > Metazoa > Chordata > Mammalia > Artiodactyla > Physeteridae > Physeter > Physeter macrocephalus. The sequence continues at coordinate 58,303,311 of NC_041222.1, forward strand.
TAACAAAAAAAAAAAATTTTTAAGCATTTCCATCTCTTCCACATGGCTGTAAGTTTCTCAAGGTCTACAACCTGTTTCTTAACTATCTTTGGAGACTAAGTACCAGGATAAGGCCTGGCATATAGAAGGAGCTATTACGAAATAATACATTTCATTAGAATATAGCATATGCCATGCATTTCAATATACTTTCCATAAAATTTAATAGCTATGATGATAAAATTTTCTTTTAATATAAAATACATAATGTAAAATATCATATGCCATACAGAAAAATGCGAAAACACATTTTGATTTACAAATGAATGGAAAGCTCAGGGTCATCAGTATAAACTTCAATCACAAAGTACTCTGTCGTTTCAGAAGCTGGAAGAAATTGGGCTGAAAATTTACAGACTTTGAAAGTTGCTTCAAAAACAGTAAATAAGACAAGAAACTGTTCACCTGATGTCAGTGTCATAGAATGGTGCTTGGAGACGGTTGAGCTTGGCACCTGCCACCTGGTCTCAGCATTTGTGTTGCTCTTTGGCAGGCACTGCAGTACAGTAACTCAGACACTGTCCTACCTTCTTGCATTCTCTCACAGATATTTATTGGCAGCCTTCCATTTGACAAGCAGCTATCGGAGGCTCCTGAATTTCATTTTTTATTTTCTATGTGCTAAAAAAAAAAAGTTACCTAACCCATATTTGCCTTGATTCCCTTGACTGCAAAATGGATATCAACATATTGTGCCCTGTGCTGCTTCCTAAGTCATTGCTTAATATTGTACGGGGTATTTTGGGGACTGATTGTTCATGGATTCTAGAATGAGCAAATGGAGAACAAGATTCCAGGGACTAGGATGAACCAAATAAGACTTATTCCAAGAATTTGGCATCAGAGGTCTGAATATACTTGGTATGAATAAATACCCATCCCACAAGACATGTAGATGATGTACAAAACATGTAAAATATGTATGTCAGGTTAACTTACTTTAAAATAAATGATTTTGCTGAATTAAAGTTTACCAATAATAAAACATTGATAGTCCTAAGCATAAATGAAAAAAAAACTTGTTAATACTTGCTATTCTGACCACTATTTAAACATTTTCTTGATCTTCTTGAAGACTGCCAAACCTCACTGTGTCCTTGAGACTCTTCCATTCCATGCAGCCCGCTCGCCAGGTTACCCTAAATACCATGTGAGAGTCCCTGAACTTGGGGGGAAAAGCTTGGGTTGGGGGAGCTGAGAATAGGCTGTGAGGTTCAGTGGGTAGAGAGTGAGACTACATCAAAGACTAATTTTGTCGAAATAACAATGTTCACAATTGATATTTCCATACTTTGTGCCTTTCATTTCCTCTACAGCAAATGGCCAGGAGAAGCTATTCACAACTTCCAAACTCTGAGTCAAGACACCCAGGGACAAATCACTGTGAGGGCTGAAAACAAGTTATGGCAGAAGGTCCCACATCACTGAATCCTGAGCTGGAGGGACCTGGGTGAGTGATATCTCATCCTGTAATGCTGTAGACAAAATAACGTCCCTGGGGATGGAAGTGACTTGGTTATGGTCACAGAACAAGTTAGTGGCAGAGCTAAGACTAAAATCCAAGTTTATCCCCTAGTCTGGGCACTAGGATACTTTGTTTTTTTAAGTGCACTCATTGGAAAATTTAAAGATTAATCGTTGAGAATATGTTTCGTTTCCACTTCTTCAAAAGAGACGGTCTCATAAATTTAAATACCTTACGCACCATTGCTTGAGATGATCAAAGGGCCCAATTAGATATCGTATTAAACTCAAGAGACTAAGAAACAGAATAGGTGTCCTTATCCATTTTTAATGTCCCCATTTTGCAGATGACAAAAATAGGGTCTAGTTGCAGGCAGTGTTGGCACTGTGAACTTTCCTTGAAGATCTAGCAAGAGTTTGGACAAGGATTTTCTTTCCTAACTAAGGTATCTGTGGAGTTTCTAGTAGATTACACTGTTCCCTAGTGGTGGGGCTAGGTATTTTGGACAAGTGAAGTTTGATTTTACTTCCTTCTCATGTCTCCTTGTGAGTATCTCCTCTCTAGGCCCCAGCGTGCCCACATTAGGGTATACACTGGAACCCTTTTCTTCCCCACAACAAGACTTTTCCCCCTCCTACTAACAGTGATGCTGCATGCACGAGACTTTCCAAACCCCTCTCTCCATTGAAACATAGCCATCCTGTGTATGACTCCCTTATAGCCCCATTCATCTGCTAGGGCAAAATGGCTCCCAATAAGTTCATCATAAAAATAATCGATACCAATGAATAAAATAGGCAATGTGTTAGTCTATTCATATAACATGATGCCATAACTAATTAAATATGCATATAATCTAAAAAATTCCCTCCCTCATGGTAAGCTCAACTGTTTTTGAAATTTTAAGTGCTTTTCTTTAAAAAAAAAAATTATACTTGCAGCAAAAGGGAGAAGATACAAAGCAACTGGCTGATTAAAAACTCTGAGAACTCTTCAGTCATTTTGCAGAAGATATTGATCAGCTAGAGAATGTACATCTCTGAACTGGGTAAGTCCAGGGTCAGGGTTGGAGGGTAGGCTTACATGAAGTAAACAACAGTGTCCAGTGGAGTGAGGAGCAGTAAGATTTGAGGTGACAATCTCTACATCCAATTCACTGGAAACATGGTTGTGTCCCCTGGTGGGAGAATTAATTTTTTTTTGTACTACAGCCTCTAAACCAGCAGAGTTCTAGGAATGAGAAGTAAACATTTAAAAACTGGAGCATTGTGTAAAATACTAGATGTTCCTTTCCTACTTCGGTGCTTTGGTTAGTGGAATCATGTTTTCCAGCTATGGAAGCAACACTGTATATTTGTCACTGGTTCACAGCATGTGTCACATCCTGCAGGACTTACTCCAAACTTGGAATATGGTATCTCTCAGCTGGAGCTGGAACTGAGTGTTTGTTCGAGTCCATTTCACCATTCCGTGAGACCGGCTGCCCCTGGGCGATGGGATCTGTAGTAACACCATGGATACCATAGGCTTAGTCTGTTGCCTCACTTCTTTGGTTGAAAAATTAGTTTCATAGGCAGGACCCAAAAAGAAAACCATTAAATAAAATGTGACAATTTAATTTCATCAAAGTTCAAAGCTTCTACTCTTCAAGAAACTCTATTAAGAAAATGAGAGGTAAGTCACAGATTAGGAGAAAGTATTCACAATACATATAACTGACAGATGACTTGTTTACAGAACACATAGAGAACTTCTACAACTCGATAATAAGAAAATCAATTCAAAAGGGGCAAAATTTGAATAGGCACTTCACAAAAGATCTAAAAATAGCTAATAAGCCCATCAAAAGATGCTTGACATCATTAGACACCAGGGAATGAAAATTCAAACCATAATGAAATACTGCTATACACCTATTAGAATACCTAAAATTTAAAACATTGACAATACCAAATATTGATGAGGATGTACAGCAACTGGAACTCTCCTATATTTCTGATGAGATTGTAAGATGGTACAATCACTTTGAAAAACAGTTTGTTGGTAAAGTTAAATATACACGAACCATATGGCCCCCAAATTCCACTCCTTAGGTATCTACCCAAGAGAAACAAGTATGTCTGCATGGACACTCTGTAAGAATATTTATAGCAGCTTTATTCATAAGACTCAAAACCTGGAAATAACTCAAATGTTTATTAAAGGATAAAGAAATTGTGGTATGTGCATACAAATGTGTAACTTCTCCTTAATAAAAAGAAACAAACTACTGATACATGTGACAGAATGGAACAATCTCAAAAATATTACACTGAATGAAAAAAATTCTGATACAAAAGAGTTCATGCTGCCTGATTCCATTTATATAAGACTCCAGAAAAGATAAATCAAATCTATAACGACGGAATTAGTGGTTGCCGGGAGTTGGGATGGGGATTGGTGTGAAGGGGCATAAGGAAGCATTCTGGTGATTCTATCAGGGGTTGAACTCTCCATTGTGAATCTTCTTTCAGGGATTGACATGGGTTCCAATGAGCATCCTGAACAGCCACCAACACTTCAAGCTCCATTAGATTCATTAGTCAGAAGACCTATTGGCAGAATAGCTTGTGTTGTGGCCTGAATCAGCTTCTCCTGCTTTGGACTCCAGTCAAAGGAAGAGCAACCTTATGCATTCCTCAGCAAGAGGGTCAGAGGAGGACATCCATATGTGGTATGTACTGGCCCCCAAAGAGAGCCAGTAAAGGTATTGTTCATTCTTAGTGGTGATATATGCATGATGCAGCAATTTTTCTTTCACCTTGGAGGAAATGTTGTAATATTATGGAGACATGAGCTTCTAGAAATGTCTCTGAGATCCCTGAATTTCCAATGGATGTATCTCCCAGACTATGACACACATGTGTTTTACTGGGATATATTCTTCTGCCTTCTTACCTGGTTGATTAGCCTGATATCATCTAGACTTTGATCCAACATAATGTTCTGTAGGGTAACAAGAGGGTCAAAAATCACCCTGATCTAAATTATGGCACAAAGCAAAAGAATTAACAATAGTCCCTAGGCCAGGGTGGTGAATATGTACTGTTATCCCTGTCAGGTAAAAGCAAACTTCTTCTAATAGAGAAAATGCATTCACCAGATCAATAGCCATATAGCAGACCCATAGGGTAAAGGAACATCTAGAACAGCAGCTTCAATTGTAGCCGCAACCTAATAACACTTAAAATAATACACTATCATTTTCCAAGACCTGTTTGTCTTTTTCAGAGGCCAAATAGGCAAGTTGAACAGAGATGTGATAGAGATCATTACCTTTATAGCTTTAGAGTTTTTGTTGGTTTACAAACCTGTGCTAGTCCCCCAGGCATGTGATATTACGCTTAGTTCATTATCTTGGTAGAGAGGGGAACGCTGCAGGTGCTTCTGCTTTGGCTATCCTGTTATAAAACCTCTCACTCTGTAAGTCAAGGAGCCAATGTGGTGATTCTACCAGTTCCTGAGTATATATCTACTCAAACTACATTTTCAGGAACTATGGAAATAACAAAAGAGTATGTTTGTGGGTGTAGTGAGCTCACTAAGAGATGGAAGTAGCCCCAAATTCCATTTATCAATGGAATCTGATAAACATCTGTTTTTATCTATGGGTTATGGTGGTTTTCTGGAACCCTACTGATTAGTATTAGTTCTGAATCAATGTCCAGTAATTCCTGAAAGGTCCAGATATTTCTCTTTCTCTAGTGTGAAATTATCCATAACTTGATTTCTAGTCTGCCACAATGCTTACCACTGTTATTTGTTTCTTAGATCTCTTATGCTCCATTTGGCTATCCGCTGGAGGCCTTCGAGTTCATGATCCTCTGCTCTAATCCCGTGCTCAATCCTTGTTAGGACCAAGGTAGTTTGTAGTTTGAGTAGATATACTCAGTAACTGGTAGAATCACCACATTGACTCCTTGACTTATAGAGTGAGGGTTTTTATAATAGGGTAGGCAAAGCAGAAAGAAAATAGGACTGACAGACAGGAAGAGAATACATGCCTTTTAAAGAAGATTTTGCCTCCATCCCCCAAACCAGCCAGATCTACCAGAAGTGATTCTACAAGCTTCCCTGCCAATAGGAAGAACAAGCCATTCAACAAGCAGAGAAAGCAAGACTAACTGCTCTGGGATAAAAACCTCTGGTCAACCTTTAGCCAAGACCAGGGCAACTTCTCTCCCAGGGAATGTTCCACAGTCATGAATGTCTCCCCCTAACTACTTTATGACCTGGTAGCCCAGAGTCATAAGAGTTACTGTGGCTTCCTGCTTGCTCTTTCTTTTGGACTGCTCACTCTGGGGGAACCCAGGTACCATGTCTGAGGATATGCTAGTAGCTCATGCAGAAGCTCATATGAAGTGGTACTGAGGGCTCCTACCAACAGCCAGCAACATGTGAGTGAACTACCTTGAACGTTAATCCTTCAGCACCAATAAAGCCTTCAGATGACCTCAGCCCCAGCCAAAATCTAAACTGCACAAATCTCGAGAACCCTGGAGCAAAGCTGTTTCAAATTCCTGACCCACACAAACTATGTGAGGTGATACATGTTTTTTGTGGTTAAACCACCTAATTTGGGGCTAATTTCTTATGCAGCATTAGATAGCTAATATGGTAACTTGGCAACAACCTCTTTTGCTGTCCAAGCTATTACTCGTGCCAGTCATGGGAATTATGAGTTAGATGAGAGGGAACAATTTATAATAGATCAATGGGGGAAATGTGACTTTTCCTCTTACCATACCTCTTCATAAACTGTGGCAGCCCCATTGTGTGATCTGGATGTTGATATTAAAACAGCTTAGATTTGCAGGAAACTTTAGATTTGTAGGGAACTTTAGAACTTACAAAGAAATAGCTTACAAATATATCTCTTCATATTCCTTCACAATAGCTCTATGGAACAGATAGGGCAGATATTATTTTCAAATTTCAAGTGACTAACATATGACAATGTCAGGATTTGAAATGAAGGTCTCTCTGATTCCACAACTGAGTTACCTTAAAGCAATGCCATTCCTACTATGTGCGTTAGTTAAATTCAATTCAGCATACTTAATGGTGAGAAATGATATCTACATAGCACTTAGTACAAGGTAAAGGACTCACTAAGTGGTAGCTACTACTATGATTTACAGACATACATTTATGATATGCCATGGGTTGGGAATACAAAGGTGAATATGACCAGGTCCTTCCCTTAAGGAGCTTGTTCTGGGAGGATAAAGCAGAATTTGCTGAGGCATATGCTCCCAGCATTGCCTTGAAAAGCCAGCAGCCCTGATTTTAAAAAGAAAAAAAAAAGATTCCTGTTTGAAGTACATATAGGCCAGGCAAGTTAGGGCTGGGGGTGGAATGCCCAGGGCTCTTTATGGATCGGGGTTCTGTCCTTTCTCAGATATAGGGGTGGAGCCTTCCCATCCCAGCCGACATGCCCCAAAAGTGGCACCCACAGAGCAGGTTGCTTGGGGGAGAGGAACACAGTGATCATTGGTAACACCCCACTCTTCAATTTAGCCAATAATTATTACTTTGTTTTCTTGGATCAAATGTGGCTTATTGAGGTATAAGAATCAGCTGGGACATCCTAGGGCCAAACACCCTGGAATGAGCTTCCTACCTCTGTGGGGTCACCCAGGAAATGTCCACAGTAAAATCACTTCCCAGAGTTCACAGAACAGAGGAATAGGATCGGTTAGGGGGTAGCAGAGGAGGCCTGTGGGAGAGGTGGAATGAAATAGCTCATGTGGTCCATGGAGGGAAGATGAGGACCTGGGCATTAGAGAAAGGTTTCTGTGACACCAAATGCATCCAGAGGTTCCCTTGTGCCACCAAAGGCTTTTCCTGAGGGAGGACAGGAACTGTTCCAAGTGGCTTCTCAGGGTCTGTACAGCACTGAGAATGACCTGGATTTGCTTGATTTCTCTTATTTTTGTTTTTCTGTTTTTCAAAAATGATCACCAAATTCCCATCATTCTTTGTATGCAACACCCATTAAACCTAAGCGATTCTCCAAGACAAAGAAAACACCATGTCTGGGGACATGTGCCAATAAGCAGTACATGACCTTCTCTTGCTGGGGCACTGGTATTTTTAAAGCAACAAATGCATGATATTGAATATCCCATCAAGGCTCCCTTCTGTGCAGATCCAACAATTGTCCCGGGGAAGAAACAATCTGGGAAATGCCCCCAAACCATTACGGGGTGCCCACAAAAACAGCTCATCAAATTCCTCTCCCTAATCAGGAAGGCAGGGGGTAGGGTATGTGTGTGTGTGTGTGTGTGTGTGTGTGTGTGTGTGTGTGTGAGAGAGAGAGAGAGAGAGAGAGAGAGAGAGAGTGAGAGAGAGAGAAGGCAGCTTGTCATGGCACTTGGGACCCACTGTTGTCCCCTTTTCAGCATAGCTGAGGACGTTAGACCTTTTGCTCACCCCTGTAAAAACACAAGACACAGCACAACTTCTCTCCAAGAACATTTTCCACCCAGAGGTCTCTGCCTCAAGGCAAAAACGTCAACTCTTCTGGCCCCTGCACAGGCCTTCTGGAAGCCAAGTGCCCTCTTTGGCTAAGTACATAACTAAGTGCCTGGGCTTACAAGCAGGTGGAGCGGAGCCTGGTCGGGCCAGAGCCCCAGCCATAGCCTTTCTGATCGTTTGTTTTTCAGCAGCAAGTGGAGGCAAAGGCAAAGGTGGAGGAAAGGGAAACGTGATCTCCAGCGAATTGCAGTATTTTGCTTTCTCTAATCCTATTCAGGTGGTGACTGTAGCAAAAAGGAAAAACAGGCCAATATGTAGGATGGATTAAAAAAACAAAACAAAACCCTGATTATTACCCCGATGAATGTGCATTGGCTGAATTGAATTCAAGTCCCAGTGATTCATTGTTAATGGGCCCCAAGTTCTGACCTGGGTTGGAGGTGGGGCTTATGTGACTGCGAGACAGCGGCTGTGGGAGAGTCTCCGCCCTGGAGAGAAGCTGGCCCCGGAGCAGGCAGCCTCTGCGCCTGGCCCAGGGCCGGCGCTTCCTCCAGGACTGCCTACTGCACACCTGCGACTCGGCTTCTCTTCTCTCAGAGCTGTGCTGCTGGCGATTTATTCCCCCCTGGAGCCTCCCCGAGGCCGGGCTTGGGGAGACAGTGTGCAGAGAGGGTGCGGGAGGACTGCGCTCCAACTCCTCCCTCCCCCAGCGAGGGCTCCCCAGTGAGGAGAGTGGAAAACACTGTCTTGCATGAATAATACGCTTTCTCCTTTGCCCTTTTCGAAGAGCTCAGAGCACTTAGCAGACAGGATGCTCTTCACCCTCAACCACTCTCTGAGGCTAAATCAGGTTTTGATTCCCCCCGCCCTGCCTTTTTTTTTTCTTTTTTTTTTAATAGATGACGAAATGACAGCCCAGAGCAATTGGTTTCTGGGAGTGAGCTTGTTGGAGTAACAGGAAGCAGGCAGGGAAGAGCTGATTTGGTAAGAGTCGTTTATGGAGGCAGAAAATCTCTCGGCTAACCCCATGCTCAATCAGCATAGACATACGAAAGGGATCACAGTCATTTAAAAAGTCCCGGTCTACATAATACCTTGCCCCAGACGCTGGTCAACGAACAGGTTTTTTTTGTCTGTTTTAACTAGCAGGATGGTTCTCTTCTAAGGCGATACTTCTAGGTCATGTAGAAATAGAATTGAAACTACACCTAAGTAATTGCAAAGGCCACAAGGAAGACTGCTTATTCAAACTTCAGTCCTGTTGAGCTCAGGAAATGAAGGCAAAAATTCCCTGTCTGCAGATGTTTCTGCCAAATGGATGGAACGAGAAGGGAGATCCAGGAGTTTCTGTGTGGTAGACTCACAGTTAGGTGGTGGTGACTAGTCTCTAATCGTCTCTGGCCTTTATTATTGTGCAGATTCTTGCTAACCTTTCTAGCTGCCCCCAGTCTTTCCTTCACCATACTACAGCAAAAATGATCTTTTACAAAAGCAAACTTTGGTCATGCCATTCCTGTACTTAAAACATTCAGTGGCTTCCCATGGTCTTCAAAATAAAATTCAAACTCCTTAGCACAACATGAAAGACCCCTACCTATCCCACCAGATGACTGAAACTGCCTGCTACTTTTTACACTCTGAGTTCATTAATTCACTCATTTAAGACATCAGATCAGACTGTCATAGATTTTCCAGCAGGTTCCCCAACCACTAGAAGTATACCACACCCGGTAGTGCCTAGAACATGATCTGACCAACACTGATGGAATTCACCTCTAGCCCCAGAACTTACTTCTCTCTCTGCCCATATCTCCCTCCTCTTCCACCAGGTAGCTTTACTGCTCTGTGAATTTTCTCTTTCTTCAGCTCTCCCAAATGCCTCTCTTAAATTTTCTGATAGCACATGGTCCTGTAACTCGGTTATTCATCTGTTTTCCCCCTTTGTGAATGAGATTTTTGAGGATAGAAACTTCATCTTGTTCTTAGCACCTCACGCAGGGCCCAGCTCATGGTAGGTGACTCTAGTGGCCATGGTTCCACAGCCACACTGGTTTTGGCCAGTGCAGGGGAGTGTGGAGGCTCTAGAAGGGAAACCTCTAAACACACTGTCCCTTGTTTTCTCCTTGGTGTCATATCTGGAAGTGATGCCTGGAGTTGCTGCAGTTATCCTGTTGTCCACGTGGCACTAGCTTTAGGCAGAAGCCAGTAATGAGGACACCTGGGCAGAGAGTTGAGAGTAACCTCAGCCTGGGATCCTCCTACATCTGGACTTGAAGTTATGTGAATAGCAAATTTCTCATGGTTTAAGCCATCTGATTCAAGGTCTTTCCTTCCCTTCTCCTTTTTCTTTTCTCTGCTTCTTCTTGTCTTCCTCTTCCTTGTTATTTTCCTTGTATTTTTTACTTTTTGCTGCCAAAATCTTTCTAACTGATTTGTAACTCAGTACCAGTCTTTGATTGGACTGACGGTGTAGGGCTCAGAAACTGAGTCCAATTGGTGCCATCTGGAACTAATTGTATTATATTTATATGTCTTGTCTTGCCTATTAAACTATAGGTTCTTCTGGGGGAGGAAGTCATTTTGTCCCAAATTGTCCTGTTATTCTCATCTCCAAAGGGTCTACCTAATGCCTGTTACATAATAAGGAGTTCCCAAAATGTTGAATTGAAGTGAATTGAATTGAATTGAGATCTTCAACTACTTTTTAAACCCTCAGTTTATCACTTATCTTTGTACCACATAATTTAGTATTTTATGCTATACTGTGGTTCTCATGTTGATTCCCATTAAAAGTCTTACACTCCCCAAGGAAATGTTAAGGTTCTGAAGAACAGCATCCGAGTCTTATCTCATATTTCTTTGGTATCCCATGTGATTCCCAGCATTTGTAGGGCTCATAGAGGGCTCATAATAACTTCCTGATGAACTAATCCTCTGAAACCTTGCATAACATTACATCCTATCAAACTTCATTATTATGCACTCTTCCATGTTTGTCTCAGTTCCTTGATGGCAGAATTTCTCACCTTCTTCTTCTTTGCCCTACATCCTACAGACATAGAGTACCTTCTCTTCTCTCCTATAGGCATAGAGTTGGCATCAATAAAGCCTTTATGACTAATGGATGAGAATATTAAAGTATTATCTCCCCACAGATCACAATTCCACAAAGCGATTTTGGTGATCTTAAATCTCTCAAGGACTAGTGTGGTGGAGGTAGAACTAACATTTAAAAGTATCTTTTGGGGGGCTTCTCTAGTGGTGCAGTGGTTAAGAATCCACCTGCCAATGCAGGGGACACAGGTTCGAGCCCTGGTCCAGGAAGATCCTACATGCCGCGGAGCAACTAAGCCCGTGCGCCACAACTATTGAGCCTGCGCTCTAGAGCCCCCGAGCCACAACTACTAAAGCTCTCGTGCCTAGAGCCCGTGCTCTGCAACAAGAGAAGCCACCGCAATGAGAAGCCCGCGCACCACAACAAAAAGTAGCCCCCACTCGCCACAACTAGAGAAGGCCCGCGCCAGCAGCCCAATACAGCCAAACGTGAAAACAAATAAATTAATTAATTAGAAAAAATAATAAATTAAAAAAATAAAAGTATCTTTTGGGGTGGGGGACTGTTTTTGGAAGTGACACCACACACTGATATCCTCGTTTAGCCATTGAGACTACTTTGCTATTATCTGTCGGTAGTTATGGAGCCTAGTTTTCTTTCTCAATATACCAGACATTTTTGTTTTTGAAGCTCTGCTTCTTATGTATGTCCCTCTGGGTCTCTAAAGAAGCCTACAGTCACAACTACTGTTTGCTGAAAGGGTACTTGGCACCCTGTTTTCTGTCCCATAGAAGGTCCTCTGGCGAGATCCCCGGCTGCCGGTGCTTCCCACCTTTTCACGTGACTGAGATTCAAAAATACAACTCAGCAGTTTAAATTATTTACACAAGCTCCCAGCAAACAAACAACCAGGGAGAGGTAAATATAAGGACCTATGCATTCTCATTTTTCAGTGCCACTTTGAACATAGTTTCCCCTATCTTGGTGTTGGATTTTGACTCTGGTTTTAATTCGGTATTTCCCAGAGAAAACATTTTAAAATCTTAAAACCAAGAGAAAGCAGGGATTGAGTAAGAATCAATCAAATTTGTCCTCATTTTTTTCCCTCCTTATTTTATATATCTGAGTGGTCTAGCTCTTCTCTCCAAATCTGATGAAAAGGTTTTCCCTTTGAAGGATGATTATGCATTCTTTGCCTTATTTAGTTTCCACCCAGGTATGTAAAGGTGGTGGTGAATTACGTGTGTGTTTAGGTGTCAGGAGCATCCATAATATAATCGAGGGAATGCCAGAGAGCAGGGCTTTTAAATTTAATCTCCTGTGTCAAGTGTTGTACAACCAATGAAAATATCCCAACTTAAGGAAACTTGACATGTGAGACAGTGTGCTACATGCCATAGGGGATAAAAGATATATAAGACATATTCAGACCCTCCAGGTATACTATGGGCTATAAGTAATTCAAAAAAGGAAAAAAACAAAAACCTTTTTTTCCAGAATGGAAAAATATTTATTACAAAAGTAATTCACTGCCATAAAAATTAATTTAACCTAGAAATGTATTTAGTGGAGAGAGTGAAATTTCTAATTCTCCATCTCTCATCCCAGAGATAGACACTATTAAGAGTTTTGTTGAGTCTTTCAGAATTTTTATATACATATAGAAACACGTATTTTTATGTAGGAGGATCATATTACACATTATTGTTCTTTAACCTCTATCAGTACCTATAGTTATTTCTTTGTCTTACTTTTCACTGGCTGTGTTCTATTCCATTGTATGTGTGTATCACACTGTCTCCTACTGACACTAGGACTCAGTCCTCTGAGTTATTTTTTATTGAAATAGAGTTGATTTACAATATTATATTAGTTTTAGGTGTACAACATAGTGATTCAATATATTTATAGATTATACTAGATTTAAAGTTATTATAAAATAATGGCTGTATTTTGCTGTGCTGTACAATGTATCCTTTTGCTTCCTCTGAGATTTTTTTACTCCATTGGAAACAATGTTGTAGTGAACATCCTTGTTCATGTATTTTTCCGCAGTTGTTAAACCAACTTCTTGGGAAGATCAGGGAAGATTTCAGAGAAATGGTAGAATTTTAATAGAGCCTGGAGGATGGAATGGCATGAACAAGGATGGAAACTACAAGGTGTACTTGGGGGTCTGTGAATAGACCTCTTCGGGTCAAGTGTAACTTTTGTGGTCTCCACCTTGAGCAGTTGGCTCACAATAAAAAGTTAAGATGAAGGGTGAGTTTGCAAGAGAACATTAAGTTCTGGCGGTTTAGACATTTGGGGTTGGCAGTGATGCCATGACACCTCAGAAGAAATATCCCACATCTATCTGGGAGTGGAGGGTGTTGGGTGGATGGGAACTACCAGAGAGGAGAAGGCATCAGGGTTTCCAGGAAGCACAGGGAAAGCTGTGATGCACCAAAGAGCCATCATGAAGGATGATTCAGCAGGACTGAGTGACTGACTGGATGTGAAGGAAGTCAGGAGGCACTGTTTTCTTATCTAAAAATGGGGACAACAATTCCCATCCCTCAGGGTTAGTATGAGCACTAAGTGAAATAATGGTCAAACTTTTCATAAGTCACAGTTACTCCTGTAATATCATTTCATTGGGTTATGAACTTCTCTGTAGTCCCCCAAACAATGGTCATCCCAGCAGGGCTCTAGCAGTTGTTCATTTATGGAATGAAGAGGGTGGATTACAATGACCTTTTCAGAGAGAAACTGTGAAGTCACCAAAGGGGGTTAGCTCTGTTTTCTCAGTGATTCAGTGGAAACTTAAGAGTTACCTCCAAAGATGTGAATCCTGACTAAATACTTCAGGGCACTTTCACATCTGTAGTTACTGAGTTAAATTTTCCCTTTTATCTATTTCAACACCCTGCCTCCCCACCCCCACCAAATTACAGAGACTTGTTTTTGCTTTTAGAGCAGAAAGGAAGGATGGGAAGACACACTCCAAATATTTGGTTAGTTTCAAAAGTATGTGTTATTCAAAGCACCTTCAAGTACTAGGTTTCTTGAAATAAGAAACTCTATCATCTCGCTCTGCTGTGTTCCCTTTGGCAGGAACAATAACCATCTACTTCAAGTGCAAAACACTCAGCTCTTTATGGGGAAAGAATAACAGCCTAAGAGTTGGGAGAGAGGGAAATTCCAGGCTCAGCTCTCCCCACCTAAGTGGGAAGACTTCTCTGAACCTCATGATCTTGATCAGTAAAATGAGAGGGCTGAACAGGAAGCCTTTATGTTCCTTATTGGTAAGATATCACAACCTCTTGTTCACAGATCCCTTCTGAGGTTGATGGGACAGCAGCATGAGGCTTGTTGTGCCGATTTGGAAATGGAAACCCAAGAGGTGAGTGACTTGTCTAAACAGATCATGGTTTCCCCCCTCAGAGATGAGACCAGGGACAGTGTCTGCCAGCTGATTTCTAGCAGGGAACACTGCCTTCTGAAGGACGCTGCATCCGGTTGGGGTGGAGACTTCCATAAGGTCAGGTGTCTGCTTCCTTCATGTGGGAACCGCCTCCCACCCTCTGGCAGCCCCCATTATTTCTTCCCTTCCCACTCCCACTTGACACTCTTGTTCTAGCCACACTAAACTACTCTGAGTTCTTCATATGGCCCCACTACTGCTCACCTCCTGCTCTTTGCATAAACTCGGTGTATTTTTTTGCCTTGGAAAACTCTCTTCCCCATTAACCCTTTTCCCTAGTTAACTCCCCCTCCTCCCTCAGGCTTTCATTCAGTCCTTGCCTCTTTCAGATAGCTTTCCCCAACCCTCCTCCAAGCTGTGTCAGAGACACGTTCTCTGAACTTCCTAATTGTTGTGATGGTAGTATTTACCACCCCACATGGTAAGTGCCTGTTAACTCCTGAGACAGATGAAAAGATATACTTGATGTTTGTCCCCAAACCGAATGGCTTAAACCAGATAAAAGCTCTTCTTTCATGTAACAAAAAGTATAGAGATATGCTCTCCAGAGTCAATGTGGTAGCTTTACGGTCAACAGGGACCCAGATCCTTAAAGCTTTGAGTTCTAGTATCCTTAATGTTGCCTCCTGATTCCAAGATGGCTGTTGGAATACAAGCCATCACATCTATGAAAGGGGCAGGAACCAAAGGAAATGTCTACCAGATAAGTCAGACCCCTTTATGAAACTTTCCTATAAGCTCTACCAAAAGACATCTACTTGCCTATCCTTAGCCAGTAAATGTAGTTTCTCAGCATCCTGAAAAACACTGGATGCCCTTGGTAAGGTAGGAGGAGAGAGGAGCTGTTTGGTAGGCAATCGGCATCTCGTCATCTAAACTACTCAAGATGTGGTAGGCAGGCCATGTCCGTCTGTGAGCAGATAAGTATGGAAATGTAAGAGCTTACAGACTTTTATAGCAACTTGACATTGACATGATGTGGTATCTATCCACAATGGATAGTCAGTAAAACAATAACATTTGGTCTCTCCCACAGAGTTTGAGAAGCCCTGCCTGCCACAAGTCCTCTATGTTCCCCCATGAGACTGCAAGCATCATGAGGGCAGGTAAGCTTTGCTCTCTGTTGTATTCATGGGTCCTGCTACAATGCCTAATGAAGACGTGCTTAGTGAACTTTTGAGTCAGAATGAGGCTGGAAACTCAGCCTCTGTGCACCAGTGCTGAATTGAATCTTGGAAGCAGAGTTTGGGATGAAGTAGAAAAGAATAGGTCTATTGCTTTGCCAGGCAAAGGGGGACACAGCAGACTCCTGCCCCAGAAACTCTGTGTCCCAACCGGGGAGGATATGATGAGTTTTATAGCAACTGTTCAAGGGTGGGGTTGCTGATAAGATTAGGGTGTGTGTAGGGCCTGCACTGCTCTAATCTGGTCTCAGGTAATCTTCTTGATGAGTTTCTCTGGTTCCTTTAATCTGGCCTCAGGTGGTCTTTTCTGGTATGAAGAATGTTGACATCTTCCATTTGTTGGGTTTTAATTCTGTAAAGAACTTAAGGACACTGTTATGGGCATCCCTTGAGGCAGAACCAGGACCCTGCCGCAAGGCTGCACTATTGTTTCTTGGCTGCTCCTCCCTTGACTCTGCATCACTTCCCTTCCTGGATTAACAACTGTTCGAATCTGCCCTTTGAAACTCAGGGAAGATCATGGAGGCTGGAGTCTATTCCCTACAAGAAATGGGGGACACAGAAAGGCTTCCGTGCACAGGAGCCCCACAGGGTCCTGCTCGGTTTCAAGGATAAGCACTGAATGAATGCATTTGTCATCATCTGGTTCTTACTCAGCTCACCTGCTCAGGTGTGTCTGAATTTTTCTCCTCTCCTGTGTCCCTTCATGATCTCCTTTTCTTGCTTCTCTCTTGCCCTGCTGTCAGCATCTCCAAGATCCCTCTTTCTCTCTCCCAACCCTTAAATATGGCAACTTCTGAAGCTTCAGCCCTGAGCCCCGTGCTTCTCTCTTTCCACACCCTGTCCCTCTGGACTTCCCTTCTTCGCAGCTTTCATGCTCCTGCGGAAGAAAGATTTCCAGGTCCTGGCCCCAGGCCGAACTCTCTCTTGGCCCCTGGTATCTTCCAGGTGCTAGCTGGAGTGGGTCCAGAACTGAAGTCTCTCTTCTCCTAAGTCAGGCTGACTTCCAGACTCTTTCCCCAGAAACCAGTGGGATTCAACATAGACCGAAGAGAGGCCAAGCCTTGAGCATGGATAAATCTGAACAGTTGGGGGCAATAGGATGTGCTTCTGTATGGCAATCCTGTGAGGAAAGAGGTTCCCCACCCTTAGACTGGGCCAAGAGGGCCCCATCCTGTAGCGCTCCGGGGTGGTGGAGGCAGGCCCTCTCTGTGAAACTAGAATGATTTTTGCACTGGGGAGGGAGGTGTGATTGAAGATGCTTCCTCCCTCAAGGATGACCCTTCATCACTGTGAGCAATTGCTCTTCTCTGATTAAGTGCAAGGCCCACCCACTGTGAGCTCACTCCCCAGGTCTATTCAGGACTGCCCAGGCCTTCTCAGCTCGCTTGGCAATCAGCAATCACAATCGATAGCTCCAGAAAAGGCAGCTTTATTCACTGAAATCACAGATCAATGGGACAAGATTTGCATTTGAGCTGAGTGTATAAATCCTGGGGTGAGGAAATAATTTTTTCCCTGCTATCTCCTGATTTTCCCTCCCTTTCTGTTTCCTCAGTTCATTCTCTCTTCTGCTCTTTTGCCTTTCTCTTCACTGACAATGTCCTTTCTTTAAAGACTCCCCCTTTTCCCACATCCTCAGCTCTGGGGCGGGGAATGCGCCCCTCCTCTGCACTCCCCCAGGCCCCGCGTGGTGATTATCTGTGAATTTGTCTCCCTCCAGCTGACCCAGGATCCTGTGAGCAACTTGAGGGCAGAGACGTGTTTCCCTCTGGGCCTCCAGAGTGAGCTGCGCATGGGTTTGGGGGACCACCTCATGGCCTACACTCATCGCTGTTTATTGAACCCGTGAATTGTTGACAACCTCCCCTGCTCCTCTCTTTCTGCCTTCTTTCCTCCTCTCTCTCCCAGCCTCCTCTCCTTTTATTCACCTTTCTTAAGTGGAAGACACCTACAGGTGCCTTGGCAAAAGGAAGCTAGTATGTTATCACCACGGGCAATTAGGAATCTTTTCCTTGCGTGGCAATATGACCTGCTATCATGTTCCTCAATAGTCTCCCTCACTCCCAGGGGACTTGAAAGACCTGAAAAACACTGGTGCCTTTCTCTTGATTGAAGGCTTTGAAGGCTTCTCTTGGAGGTTGAGGCACCACTTGAGTAAAATGGTGTGGAGGAAACCCCACGAACCTGGCTGCAGTGGGTCTCCCCTGGAGACAGTGCCCGGCTTCTTCGGTTTCTATTTTCTGTCTTGACCAAGAAGTTGTAATGTGTGCACTGTTTCAAAATAGATACAGCTTGTGGTTTTATTTTTGGCAGCCCTATCATGTTTCCCACTGTTATACCTTTCTTTTATTTCCTCTGGGATATTGAAAAGTGGCATTGGCACATTTGAGGGTCCTCTTCTCAATTTGACACTTATATTCAGAAATAAGTAATCTTTTGAATAAAAGGTGGCATGGGTAACTGCCAAGACAACTTCCTACATCCTTAGAGATGGGTCGAGATTGGAAAGGAACCTCAGGTCCCATCTTGTATGCTGTCTGGTTGAGATCAGAGGCGCCGGAACTTTGTCCTTGTGACTTACAAGAGTGGTAGCTGCTGACATTCCTCTAGCGTGTTACTTACAATGTACCTCCACGTAGAATCTTACATGAATCTTGCGTCAATGCTCCTGAGGTCAGTTGCTGTAATCACGTACATCGTAGGTGAGTGAGCTGAGGACCAGATGTTATGTAACTTGCCCACAGTTCCGTAGCCAGGAAGCACCTCCTAAAGCTCAAACCCACTTTCTGTTGCTAAATTCCTTGTTCTTCCCATTGAGCCACATGGTCCAGGTATGAGCAGCTCTCCAGAGTGACGAGCATGGATGCTTGGCTGCCACTGACGTAGCTGACAATGCAGGAATCATCCCTGATGAAGCCCACTTTTCCTGGGGCAGAAAGAAGGTGAAGGACATACAAATAGCTAAACTTCCCTGCTCCAGCTTCCAAAAAATGCTGCCAGGGCCCATGGGTAGGACCACGTTAAAATCATCCCCGTCTCTCCTCTTCCTGTGCTTGCCAGTTCTCTTCTGTGGAGCCTCTCAGCACCACCCTCCTTCTCCCTCAGGCAGTCCCAAAGCCCCTTAATACCCATTGCTGTGGTCAGAAATATTGTGCAGTTACTCTCCTGTCCCAACCTTTGCTGAAAAAGAATCCGGTTAATTAACATTGATTACAATCCACCAACTGCAAGGAAAAATCGACTGCTAGGGTCCCTAATTTGAATGCGCTTCTCTCTCCTTATCTCTGGTGAGAAAGAAAGAGGCAGAGGGTGAAAAAGAGAAGAGGTGAGAGGACAGAGGGTATTTTTTAAGCAGTCCGATCTCCGGGGTCCCTGGTGAGGGACATCAGTGATGCTGCTGGTCTTTAGATCTTGCCCACGCTCCTTCAGCGTGACCATTTTTCAGCGTGACGTCTAATTGCCACAGACAGTCACTGTGCCCATTGGGCCTTGTTCATAGCTCCCTACTTTATTGAGAGAGGAGCTGTGGTATTGATTCTGGATGGTCGGGGGAGAACGCCAGAGAATATTAGTAAGGAGCAGAGAGAGCACAGTACATAAACTTTTATGACACGATGTCAAGCTGGATTGTGAAGACAGAAATGAAAAGGACAGCATGGTCTGTAATTACCACAAGTGCACATCTTCCACCTGCTGGGGAAGGCGGCCTTGGGCTGGTCGGGGCAAATTGCACAGGGGGATGAATTGTCCCGTTCACAGGAACGGTGACCCGTAGTGGTTGCTCCTCATTGTTGAGAAAGAATATATGGGATGTGAAAAAAAAAAACAAACCCTTGTTGCTGTTGTGTGTGGCAGTGTGGTCCCGAGGAAAGCGTGTGGATTCTAATGTCAGGTCTGTGTCACTTACTGTTAGCCCTCTGACAATGGGCTAGTCACTTAACCTCTCTGAACCCCAATTCCCTCCCGGGTAAATAGAGATAGTAATAACTGCTTTGCAGGGATGGTGTAAGGATTAAATGAGATAATGCAAGCAGACTTTTCCCATGGTACGTGGAAAATAACGGGCTGTCAGCAGATAGTAGATATAATCATCGTTATTCATTTTTTTGATTCAATAAATATTTATGGAGTGTTTGCTCTGAGCAAGCACCGTGCTTGATGCCGGGGATAGAGCGGAACCCCAGGCTCATGGATCTCACAGTTCTCTGGGTGAGACAGACGTTAATTAATTATCGACCCGATATGTTAGAAGCTGGGAAGAAGACCATGATGCTATATGAGGGGATGTCTCCTGTTCATGCCTTTTCAACCATCACATTATTTGTTTATTATCTGTCTCTCTCATTGAGAACTGGGACTTGGTCTGTTTGATTCACTGCTCGTCTCTGTTGCCTACAAGAGTGAGTGATATAGTGGACACTCAGTTAATATTTACTAAAGGAATGAATAGCTATATACCCAGGATATAGAGTAAGAATTAGTACCTGGCTTTTAAGAGCTTGTAGTCGAATGAGGTACAGAAGAAATGCATAGCATTTTAGACTCAGTGGAATCATTGTCAAGTTTAGCTACAAAATCACACTTGAACAGGTACCTTGAAAACTCTCTTTACCTGAACACTGGCATCACGTACCATCATGGGCCCGATGTCACACAGTCGGCACTTAGTGGCGAGTGAGGAAAGGTGATGGAAAGGCGAGGTAACCGATCGTCCCTCCTGAGTTTAGTGGCTGGGCTCACACACTGAGTGGTTAGTCAGTGTAGGCTGACTTATCTAGCAGACAGCACCCAGTCTCAGCAGTGAGGTCAGCAAACACTTACGGAGATCCCTCCCACTGTGGGCCGAGCACCGGGGTCCAACATGGCCAGACCTCAGAGGCCTCCAAGAGGACGCCATCTAGTGGGCACAGCATGGAAATAAATCATGAAAGGCAGATCGTAACAAGTGCTGTTGTAGAAGGACAGCAAGTACAACAGGAGTATAGAGAAGGGAAGGATTTATTCCACACAGATTATGGGACAGTTTCAATGGGCACAGTCCGACTAGAAAGGAGGGTAAGACTTTAACCCCTGGGGTAGTGGAGATGGCTAACTCTACATCGAAGACTGGTGTTCCCCTCCCATGGTACAGCCTCGTGGCAGGTAAGCAGCTGCCCAGCTGGGGTCTCCATTTCACAGCTCTCCTGGTGAGATTGGAGACTAGCTCTCAACAGTGAAATGTCAACCAAAAGGATAACACTTACCTCTGGGCCAAGTCAGCAAAGAAAGGAGTGTTCTTTCTCCATCCTCTCATTCTCCATCCACTGGCCAAACACTGTTGCTCAGAGTTACCTCGTAAGCCTCATTCGGGGATGGCAGGGCTTCCAGTAGCCTGGCCTCTAAGTGACTGTGCAAGAACCTCCTCCCAGCGCCCGGCTACTATGGAACTACCTTGAACGCTATGTGAATAAGGAGACATTATTGACTTTAAAATGTTCTATATTTGGGGTACAACCACTCTGGAAAACAGTGTGATAGTTTCTTTATTTTAAAAAAAATATTTATTTATTTGGTTGTGCTGGGTCTTAGTTGTGGCTTTCTGGCTCCTTAGTTGCAGCACATGGGCTCCTTAGTTGTGGCACTCGGGCTCCTTAGTTGTGGCATGCAAACTCTTAACTGCGGCAGCATGTGAGATCTAGTTCCCCGACCAGGGATCGAACCTGGGCCCCCTGCATTGGGAGCACAGAGTCTTAACCACTGTGCCACCAGGGAAGTCCCTGTGATAGTTTCTTACAAACTTAAAAATGCACCAATCCTATGTTCTGGCAATTCCACTCCTAGGGATTTACCTAAGAGAAATGTAAACATATGTCCACAGAAGACTTGTGCTGGAGTGTAATAGCCAAACACTGCAAACAGTCCAAGTATCTGCCAGCAAGTGAATGGATAAAAACATTGTGGCATATTCAT
This sequence comes from Physeter macrocephalus, assembly GCF_002837175.3. Classification (NCBI taxonomy): domain Eukaryota; kingdom Metazoa; phylum Chordata; class Mammalia; order Artiodactyla; family Physeteridae; genus Physeter; species Physeter macrocephalus. The sequence goes on from NC_041222.1 coordinate 58,324,991, forward strand.
ATATGGAATACTATTTGGCAATAATTAATAGGTAAAGAATGAATTATCAATACATGCGGTAATGTGTATAAACATCAAAACCATTATGTCATGTGAGAGGAGCGGGACACAAAAGAGTACATGTTGTGTGATTCCTCTGCATAAAGTTCAAAACAGGAAAACTAATCTATGGTGACATAAATCAGGATAGTGGTTGCCTCTCGGGGGAGAGAATTGACTAGAAGGGGACATGAGGGAGCTTTCTGAGATATGGAAATATTGAGTGGTTACATGGTTGCGTACATCTATCCAAAGTCATCAAATGGTACCCTGAATATTTTCTCTATATATAAATTTTACTTTAATGTTAACTAAGCAAAAAAAAAAAAAAAAAAAGAATGTGTTCTGGCAAAATGAATGGGTAATTTTGATTAAAGCCTGGGTTCTAGATGGGGGAATAGGGGTAGAATACAGTAGCATGTAAGGCTGGTATACAGTTTGGACATTTAATGCCAAAGGAGTTGGAGTTGGATTTTATTACCTAAACAATGGGGCACCACCCAAGGCTTTTGAGTAGGGGAGAAACAATCTCACGTGCAAGTTTTTGGAACGTAAGTGGTGGCAGTGTGGAGGAGGGAAGGGTAAGATGAGTAAGATGACTAGTCATGTTAGGGGCCAGGGCCCCTGTGATTACACGCAGACTGGAATTTCCCACTGCACGTACGCAATGGCCAGCCCAGGGAGCCGGCCGGGGATCTAGTAGCTGTGTTGGCCAAAGGTCGAATTGTGAAACAAACAGTTTCTTTCATGCAGAGAATATTTTAATCCCTGTGACTCTTTAGTAAGATCAGGCCTTGTGTTTTGATTGGAAATGATTTCTATTATTAGTTACTATTACTACTCTTGGACTGTTGAATGCCAAGGCTTGGGAGGAGCTGGGCAGGACCCAGAGTCTGTGAAGTTTGCGTTTTCCAGAGCTCAGCAGACAGGCTCTCAGCTTTGCAGCTAGTCATTTTATGCTCATTCACCCTTACCTCGATCTGTGGTCTTCAGTTTGTGTCAGAGGCACCAAGAACCTGGAAGTGGTGATGGTAGAAACACAGGGCACAGGCTCATAAGGTGAACGGCTACTTAGACCCATGCTGAGCAGCTCATGTGTTTCTCAAAAATCCTAGGAAAGACTGTGGCAGAAATGCCCCCCATGCCATCCTGAGTTAGCATCTAGGTGAACCTCACGGATCTCTTGAGGGCCCAGAAAAGATGAAAGAACTACCAAGACAGCTCAAAAAAACTCTTGTTTAATAAGCTAAACATTTCATAAGTATTTTCTGAGGGTTGACTCTACATTGGTGCTGGGACATAGAAGCAGATGAGACAGACGAGGCTCTTACCCCCTTCCGATCCCTTCCTATCACCCAGCAG
>NC_041222.1:58327788-58352549 GCF_002837175.3 Physeter macrocephalus
GAGAGAGAGGGAAAGGAAGAGAGAGAGGGAGAGAGAGAGAGGGAAAGGGAGAGAGAGAGAGAGAGAGGGAGAGAGAGCGGGAAAGGAAGAGGGGGGGAGAGAGAGAGGGAAAGGGAGAGAGAGAGAGAGAGAGGGAGAGAGAGAGGGAAAGGAAGAGAGAGAGAGAGAGAGAGAGAGGGAGAGAGGGAAAGGGAGAGAGAGAGAGAGAACACACACAAGAACAAAAGCTGTCAGTACTTCTGCTCACAAGATGTGCAGAAATACAAGAGAGCAATGAATTGTCTCCCAAAAGTTGGTAGCTTGAAATTGTCCACAATGGGAGTGTTTACATCTCAGAAATCAGTAATTGCTACAAATCAGGACTATTTCCCCCAGACAACTGGCTGTTAAACATTTCCAAGAACATCCCTGGTCCCCTTCAGCTCTGAGTTAGATGGGCAACCCTGGGGCTGAGCACTCTCCTCAAACACTTTGTGTCAAATGATGTTTGAGAAAGAAGTGATCCTATTCAGGAGTCTGTGCAGAAGAGCAGGCCCTGAGGAACAAAGAGGAACAAAGAGTGGCCTTTGCCAGGAATCACACTCAGTTCACAGCCTCTGGAGGCTGCGTGCTTGTCACTAAGCCACACTTTGTCCCAGTGACAAAGCCCAGAGTTGTGCCCGTGGTGCCCACAACATCTCACCTTCTCGACCTGGAAGCAACATTTGCTAAGGTCAGAGGCACTCTCCGCCAGCGCTAAGTTGCCTCACAGCATTCCCTGTCTTGACCGCTGCCCTAGCTGGTCTCCACGCCAGCAGAATTGAGAGCTTTTGAGCAGTTAGCAAGCTCGGCGAAAAGGCTCTCCTTTACAGCGTCCCCCATATAGCAGAGCTGTCTTCTAAAAATGATTCTTAATCCTACAGCGCATGCACCTACGCACATGCCCTGTTTCCTAATATTCACATTTCCTACTTTTGCCATTTTCTTTTCTGAGACCTCCGGGAACCATTAACAGGGTTTTCCTGCTGCCCAGGATTTGCAGGAGAATGCAGATGGGCCCAGAGCAGCCTGAGTGACATCTGGAAGGATGTGATAGAATTTGCTACTGGAACCCCACTTTTCTTACCTGTGGCGAACATTCGTCATCACTCCCCAAAATAGCGCAGACAGAACAAAAGCTTCTGGGTCTCTGGGCTAGCCTTGGCCTGGGCCTGTTTGCCCTGGGGGAGTGCGTTGCGCAGAGGGGCTTGGAGTTAGTTTCACTCATGGTTCCAGTGGAGGAAAGGCAAGGTTCAGTGCATTTCTGTTTGTTTTTACAAACTCAGTGAGACCACCTTCATCCCCACCACCACCCAGTTTGCAATCAGACCCTCCCCAGACCCTGGAACACAGCCTCACGCAGCCACAAGCTCCAAACAGCAGTGGATGAATGGCAAAGCCTGCAATGATGTCAACGGCCTGTGCCGAGGCCAAGGAAAATATGCGGGGGCCCTGGATGGCTTCATCCCTGTGCTTGTTGTAACGCAGCTGCGAGTCGTAAGTTTTCCTTCTGAGCAAACAGAGTACAGTATATATGAATTTGATTCTGAACCTAGCATGCCCTTTCCAGCACCCTTGCACCCTCCCCCTATTCCTCACTCTCCTTGAAGAACCAAAGTTCTCCAAGCAAGTGGAGCTTGAAGGGGCAAGAGATGGAATGTAGGGTGGCTAGAACTGGTGGTAATTTGGAATTATTTTGGGGGGAAGCTTAAAGTCCGCAAGTCATGGCGGTAGGGGTCAGCGTGGGGGAGAATGGGGCAGGCAGGGCCAGGGGGCAGGGGATGTAAGAGATGGAATTCCAGAATCCTGTAGCCAATGTGATGCTGAGAGTAGAGACAGCTGTTTTGGTCAGTCAAACTTGTATACCTACTTCCTCCTGATTTATACAAGTTTTTGCAAGTTTTGGTTCATGTTTTGAAGGGGCAGAGGCTTGAGTTGCCTAAAATCATTGTTCCAATCTTCCACTTGCTGCTACCCATGAAGACACAGCCAGAGGGTCTCTGAGAACCCTGCTCATCCTTCAGGCTACTGATGGTGGAGCCATCTCCATGGTCAGTAATTCTGCTTTTGAATCTGAATCACACAGATGCAGCCCCAGGGGACTATCTTAAGTACCCAAACAGTGCATTTTATGGGTCAAATGACAAGCGGAAACCGGATTATTTTTGAGTCCAGCAAAGCCTTGGAGCCTGGGAGCAGTTTAGCATAACTCCCTGGCTGCCTCTTCCGCCTCTTCTCCCAGCTGCCTTCTCCTCCCCTAGGCCTCTCTGAAGTGCTCCAGCCAAGTGGAGTTTCAAGAGAGTAGGGTTTGTGCAGCCTGACAACATGATGGGATGCAGGACCTCTCCTCCCCCACTGGCCGGGGCTGGCTGGGCGCGGCTGGCCATCGCGGACACTTGGCTCTCCTTTTACAATTGTGTTTATACAGCAAACATACTTTGGAAAAAGAAGAACTCTCCGGTGGCTGCCGGCCATCCCACCTTGTGGTTGCAGAAGCAAAGCAGGGCTGGGCCTGATCTCTGGGTGCTACAGAGGCCTCCCCAGGGGACCAGGGTGCTTTGAGACAATGGGGCCTGTGATTCATGTCTTGGCATCCCCTCTTTTGAGTCACCTGCCGCCATGAGATGATGGAGCTTCAAGTCTCCTAGGGAAGGTAGAAAGCTGAGCCACAAAGTCAGAGACCCAGTAAATGTTTGTACCTGTAACATCCATTTTCTTCCACCAAGAAGAATAACCTAATAGCTACCAACTCCTGACAACATAAGTGCTCCCCAGACTTTAGCTGTAATCATCATTATCAAGTTACTGTTGGGTATTATCTCGGTGCTTTGCATTTTTTTTCCAATCCTTTCACCAGCCTAGCAGGAAAGGCACCATTATCTCCGTTTTAGAGATTCGGCACAGAGAAGCTAAGTAACTTGCCCAAGGTAGCAGAGCTAGGCGGTGTTAGAAGCAGTCTAACTCCTAAGTCTAAGCTTGTCCTAAGAAAACCCATAGCCTCCTAATACTTCTTCTCTGTCCTCTTTTTTCTCTGTCTCGATGGGCTGCACAGGGACTGACCACAAGCAGCTCTAAATCCTCAGGGTCCACGAGGCCCTCGGCCTCTCCTTGGGGAGAAGCTGCCTCCTTGTTTCTGCTTCCCTTCAGCTTGTGCACTTGCTTCTGGAGCTCTTTAAAGAACCCCTACCAGGTTTCTGAGCAGCAGAGCTGTGAAGAGCTGTGGTCTGTTGGCCAAATGCCCTTTCCAGTGCTCCTCATGGGACTGTTGAAAATACCACTCGGTCAGGGTGGGGTTGGCTTGGGCCTCAGAGTGTTGCCTCCCAGGAGAGGCCTTCCCACTGAGCTGACTGCATCTCCATGTCCTTCCCACCTACACGGGACAGCGAGACCCAGATGACTCAGGGAGACTTGGTAGGCCAAGCTCTAGTAGCTGTGGGAGCCAGTGAAAATGGCCAGGGAGGGAGGGGGCAAAGGTCACACAATCGGGCCCTGAGGAGTGGGTCTGAGAAGTGAGGCAGCATGGAGGGCTAGGACCCACCCACATAGTCCAGCTAGGACCCCAGAAGCCACGGCCACTGCAGCCACTGGGGTTCCAGGTTAGTGGTCCTCTAAGAAGCAGAGAAAGAGAGGGCAGTCTGTGACTCCAAGATCAATGGGAAGAAGGAGACGCCCCTTACCCTTCAATACCAACATTGTCTCTTTCATGGGACGGGCTTCAGTTTGGCCAAAGCTGTGTGTGTCTGCGTCTGTGTCTTATATGTCTGTGTGTGTGTCTGTGTGAAGGCCATTATATGCACAGAGCTCAAACCTTCTGTGCCTGGAGTATGGCTAGGTATTCTCCAAGGGAGAACCTGTGGCATTGTTTGGTGGGAGCTAGCCAGGGCACCCCGTAGGTCCATAGTGCAATAAAAGCATGACTGTGTGAATGAATCAATGAATGACTCCATGAACAGATGAGATGGGAGATCTGTGCTGGGCTGTCCTGCTCTTCCCTCTCCTTTATCTCTGTATACAAATTCCACAAGCTACACAGAAGTCCTCTCTCCTACTTCCTGAATGAGCAAAATTTGGATCAACCTATCAACAACCCTCAGATACAGCATACAGGGTCATTACCAAGGTGAATACCATCTCCATGGCCTATTCCAGGCAGTCTATAGTGAGCACTCTGCTGGAATCAGGAGACCCACTTTTGAGCTCCAGTTTGGTTTCCAGTTAACTGTGTGGCCTTAAGTAGGACTCCTACTTTCTCCAGGCATTAGCTGCTGCCTCTGTCAAAGGAGGGTGTGGCCTAGGTGGTCTACTGGAGCCCATCAAAATACGGTTCTCTGCAAGTGGCCTTTGAAGGTGCCACAGCCATCACACCCTTGGCCTTTGGTGCAGGAACCACAGTCACCGAAAGCCACAGACTCTTTTGAGGCTTCAGCTGAATTATCAAGTATCTGAAGCTTGAACCTTGTCTTCCAGCGCATGGAAAAGAGGCAGTGAGGAAGCCCAGCAGAGTGGCTTCAAGCCAGCAGAGAGATCTGTCCTTGGAGCAGTAACCAGAGAGCAAGGGAAGAAGGTTGGAGATTTGAGATGGAGAAGGCCCAGGCTGGAGGGCAGTTACACGGCAGGGCTCCACTCAGCAAGGCAAGGAGAGCCCAAAGCAGGCGGGTCCGCTGAGGAAGGGCAGGCAGGGGGGGGAAATGTGGCTCTTCTGGGCTCGGGGACAGAGAACAACAGGCTTTTTAGTGCTGCAGTGTCTGCCCTCTCCTACTCTCCTCCTATAAACGCCACCCCTGGGAGGAGGGGCGGAGAAGGGTGAGCTGGGGGTCTCTGTCCTGTGTCAGTGGCTCCATACTGAGCTGATGATTCAGATGATTTAGTGATGATAAAAGAGTCAAAGAGACTCTGGAGCAAAAGCACAGCTTACCAAAAAGCCTCGCCGGGAGTTTGGGTCAGTTAGGGAGCAGCGTCTAAAAGTAGAAAGGCCACGAGAAACCATCTGCAGGCTGGGCTTCGGGGATGGGGAGCGAGAGGCCGGCATCCACGGGCACAGCTGCCAAGGAGCCTGAGTCACAAATCATCTCCCTGGTGAAGGCTGAGGAGCTGTGAGGAGGGCAGGAGAGGCAGGCCTAGATGGACTAGGGGATGAAAGACCCAGGCTTTTGCCCCCCAAAACAGCAGGTGTCCAGCCGATGCCTCTCCCAGAGTGGGTGCTACCTAAATTATATGCTTCAGGGCTGATGAGCAGATCTTCTGTTCTCCCTAATCCACAGCCCCTTAGTTACCCTCCTACAGGCACCTGGAATTCTGTCCAGATGTGGAAAGCTTTATCACTTAGGGAATCAGTGATAATAAGAGAAAACTCTTATTGAGCACATACTGTGCCAGGAACTGTGCTCAGTACTTTGTACATACTGTGTTAATCAGGGTTCTCCAGAGAAACAGAACCAATAGGAGATCTATCCATGCATCCACCCATCCACCCATCCACCCATCCACGCATCCACCCATCCACACATCCACCCATCCACCCATCCACCCATCCACCCATCCACCCATCCACGCATCCACCCATCCACCCATCCACCCATCCACCCATCCACTCATCCACCCATCCATCTAAAGATAAAGGGAGAGAGAGATTTATTTTAAGGAACAGGCTCACATGATTGCAGTGTCTGCAAGTCAGAAATCTTCAGGGCAGTTTGGCAGGCTGGAGACCCAAGGAAGAGTTGATGTCGCAGTCTCTAGCCCAATGACAGTCTGGAGGCACAATTCTTTCCTCTTCCGGGGACCTCAGTCTTTTCTTGTAAGGCCTTCAGCTGATTGGATGAGACCCAACCACATTCTGGAGGGTAATCTGCTTGACTCAAAACCTACTAATTTAAATGTTAATCACATCTAAAAAATATCTTCAGAGCAACAGGTAGATTGGTGCTTGACCAAGCCACAGGGCGTTATAGCCTAACCAAGTTGCCACATAAAATGAACCATCACTGGGCTTCCCTGGTGGCGCAGTGGTTAAGAGTCCACCTGCCGATGCAGGGGACGCAGGTTCATGCCCCGGTCCGGGAGGATCCCACATGCCGCGGAGTGGCTGGGCCCATGAGCCATGGCCGCTGAGCCTGCGCGTCCGGAGCCTGTGCTCCGCAATGGGAGAGGCCACAGCAGTGAGAGGCCCGTGTACTGCAAAAAAAAAGAAAAGAACCATCACCCATACTTTACTTCTTTTATCCTCACAACTCTGGAAGCAGCCACTAGTGTTATCCTCATTTATAGGCCTAAATGATATTAAAGGAAGTTAAGAAGTTGCCAGAAATAACACAACTAGCAGGTGACAGAGCCAGGCCTCGTATTCGGGATCGTTTGATTCTGGAGACCACCCTCAGCCATTGCACTGCACTGCCTCCCTGCTTTCATTCCCAGAGACCCTGTTTAAAACCACATGTGCTTGGGAAGGGTATCTTGTTAAATAATGATCAGTGACTCTCTTGCTCATTCCACCTTTCAAGTATTTGGGATTATCTATGATGAGCTGGACATGCTAGTGAATCTGTCTGGTTGATCATCTTTTACCCACACGGTCAGCAGTTTTCAACCTTTCCCATCAGGAGCACTGACACCTGACTGGCATTAATGGGGACGCCCAGCGCTGGGGGCAATGCCTGCACATTTGTAGTTTCTCTTCTCTTTTATATTACACTCCATAAGCTTATTCATTCTCAGATCGTTGCCTCTCTGAGACCCTTCCCAGAAGTTCACTTACTTATGGATTCCCAAAAGGCTTCCAGTTAGATTGGGGGCTTCTACTTTCCTAAACCAATCACAGTGGTTGTCTGCGTGGCCGGGTTCCCAGGGGTTGGAAACTGGGGTGCCCATCAACATCCAGAGGCCCAGGCCATCTACCTCCTGCCTTCCCTGCTGGGAGTCAAGGCCCCATTACTCTCCTGCCTGTGCTTGGAAAACCGGGCATCCTTCTTCTAACTCTTACTCAAAGGTAAGGAGAGAAAAGAAGAAATTTAAAGTCCCATGAAGAGCTTGAGAAATGATGAGTTTGAATTGGAAAGCAAAATTTCTTTTCCAGCTTCAGGCCCCCTAGAGAAGGATGCAGAACCCAAGAAAATGAGGCAAGAAAGAAATCATCCGCTCTGTGCTCTGTCTGCCAGCCACCCCCTTACGCGGCTCCTTCTCCCGTTGGGCTTTGGGCCTCTTCCCCCTCGGCCTCTACCTTCTGTGTTGAGCTGGATGAAGAGGGTCAGCGAAATGACCACCCTAACTCCTATCAGCTGATGTCCCCCAGCCCATACATAAGCACAAGACAAATGGCTCTGGCCGCTACAAATCATGATCCTGACAAGTTGCTCACCCAAAGTCAAGTACGCAGCAACTGTTGAGACTCCCACACTCTCTTTGTTGTGGAGGAATTTGCCTAATAAATTTCCTTTCCATTGTGTGAGGGGGGAAAGGAAAGAGAGAAGCCGGCCAGCTTGGACAGGAAGCCCCACATGCTGACGGTGCTGTGTTTACCGCTTTGTTGGGTGTCTCCTGTTCAGTACCAGCCACTGGCCCTTATTCAGCATCTACTCCCTGGTAGTGCCATGGACTGGTTGATGGAAGAGGGGAAGGGCAGACAGATGTTGCTTCTCAGGTTTCAGAGTTTTAGGAGCCACTGGCTCCCCAAGATTCTAATACCACAGGTGTTTCTCAACTTGAGCCAAGATGGTCAAGTTATGACGGGGGACAGAACCTCATTATGGACAGAGATGTGAAATCCAAGGTGGTGGGGTGTGGGCTTCTCAAAGTTGCTACTTAGGTCTTAATAAGTTAATTGATTGGCCTCATCTTCTGCATAGAAACCTGAGTTTCCTTTCCATTTTCTTTATCAGAGAACTTATTAGATAGCATTTTATCCCAATAATGTTGTCTCCAGGAGGATCCCTCTCATCATGAGATCTGCTCTCCTGAGAGCATTAGTTGAGGGCAAGACAAACATCGAACCATTAGAGGGTTCCCCTGGTGGCCAGCTGTCTCTCTCTTTTTTTTTTTTAAGATTTATTTATTTATTTTTTGGCTGTGTTGGGTCTTCATTGCTGTGCGCAGGCTTTCTCTAGTTGCGGCGAGCAGGGGCTACTCTTCGTTGCGGTGCATGGGCTTCTCATTGCAGTGGCTTCTCTTATTGCAGAGCACGGGCTATAGGCTTGCAGGCTTCAGTAGTTGTGGCACATAGGCTCAGTAGTTGTGGCTCGCGGGCTCTAGAGCACAGGTTCAGTAGTTGTGGTGCACGGGCTTAGTTGCTCTGCATCACGTGGGATCTTCCTGGACCAGGGATCGAACCTGTGTCTCCTGCACTGGCAGGTGGATTCTTAATCACTGGGCCACCAGGGAAGTCCCCAGCTGTCTCTTATTGCAGTGAGCTGGTTAGAGCACAAAAGAGTATCTTGCCCTGTGAAGACCTACCGCAGAAGGTAGTCACATGTACTCTCTCCACTTGTGTTAGAGGAAAATGCAAAAGAAGAGGAAAATGTCTTTCAAAACAACTATTTGCTAAAGAAAATGGTGTGAGCAGGAAGGTTGACACATGAGCCAGTGCCACCAAATTTTCCAGCCCTGAAACACATGGGTTACACTGGAGGATAGCAGGAAGCTCATACTTCCACTGATATTTGGAAAAGAAGGCTATTCTCTATCTAGTGGATATCAATTGCATATTTTTCAGGTCTCTCCCTTCTCCCCTCCCTCCCTCTCTCCATCCCTCCCTCCCTCCCTTTCTTCCTTTCTTCCTCCCGCTTTCATTTCCTTGATGAAAATAGAACAGTATTGCAATGAAATAGAACAATAAAACAATGCAGAAAATAGAACAAATAGAAAATAGAACAATGCAATGAAATAAATAAGAGTAAGCAAAACCACTTAGAGTAGGTCTGGAATTTATGCTTGAATCATCGTGTTAAAAGAGTAGGTCACTGGTCTTGGAATATATTGATTTAGATTATCTTTGTGTGTGCTTCTGAGAAACAGAATTTTAAAGCTAAATGCATCACATATAAACCATCTAGTCCAATTCCCCTTTCTTCTAACAAAAGAGGAAACCAAGGCCAGAGAAGTTAAGATTCTTGAAAATTACCACACAGATGAGACAAGTCCTAAATTCTGAGTTTGGAGAAATAGAGCCAGTCACAACTTCAGACTGAGGAAGAGGGCTTCTTTTTCCTGGTGGAGCATGAAAACCTTTCAGGGGCCACTACCAGCTCCATGAACTCATCTCCTTTCATGGGCTGCTACCTTTTCTCTTCACCTTTCCATCTCTCTGACTCCAGTCTCGTTCTCTAAAAACAAAGGATCTGGAGGTCTTTTGTCTTTTGCAAATGTCTCCAAGGGCATGCCTATGTTAGGTAAACTATCTTGTGAGGTTCTTAAGTGGCAGAAGAAAACTTGAACTTGGAGAGCTTCTGACATACTTTATTCTTCCTTTGAAAATGTCTTGATACCAACTCAAACTGGTAAGGAGCCAGACATCAGAGAAGGCTCACCCTTGGTTAATACCCCAAACCAGAGATGCTCTAAATGTGGGTGTTATCCTGTGTCATCATTTTTCAGAGCTGAGAATTATTAGATAGAGCATTTAGGGTAGATAGGCTAAAAGGGTGACACAGATTCTACTTTTATCCCCCCCCTTCTCCTGGGAGCCCAGAAATTTCCCCTGTGCTCTCAAATCCATATGGAATGATCTTTGGTGTCCTGGTTCTATGATTTTATTGCAATGTTCCCATAGTGAGATTCTGAGAGAAAAGGGTGGTCACACAAAGGCAGGAATTCATTGAAAATCAAACAAGCAGGACTCTGGTGATCATTCTGCCTTGAAATGGAAGTCCAATTGTAATCTTAATCACAATAATGGAACTCAATATAACCAGATTTAAGCAGCTCTTATAACCTGCATTCTCTTTTTGGCCCTGCAGTAGCAGAAATTTTTTCCAAAACTTAAATCCAATTATGTCATTCTCTTGCTCAAAATCTTCCAGTAGCTTCCCTTCATTTTCAGAATAAAATTCAAAGTTCTCAACATGGCATAAAAGGCCCTACATGATCTGGCCCTGGCAACCTCCATGGCTTCACTTCCTACCATTCTCTGTCCTTCACTCTGTTCTATCCACATGGGCACATTTTTTCTCTAATACACAAAACAGGGCCTGCCTCAGGGCCTTTGAACTTGTTTTATCATCCTAGAATGTTTTCTGGGCAGATCGCCATATATCTAACTCTTGATTCATTCATATTTCTATTCAGAGAACCTTGACCACCCTGTAATACCCCATCCATCATTTTACATTATCTCATCTTTTCTTTATAAAACTAATATTTTTGTTATTTATTTCCAGTCTCCCTCATACACATATAGATATCATGAAGCTAGTAACTTTCTCTGTATTCCTAGACTTGTACCTAGCACGTAGTAGGTGTTCAATAAATATTTGTAGAAGAATGGAATGAATGCCTTGTATTTAGTGTTCGCATATCTTTATATCACTCTATATATTTTTGTTACACGCACACACACATACATCACACACCACACATCAAACATACACTAAGCACAAAACGCTTAGGCATGAGGTCATTTCAAATTCATTAAGCATTAATTGAACGCTGTCTTAGGCAAAGTCCTCTACCAGGTGCAGGGATAAGAGGAACGTCCTAGAAAAAGGAACAAAAATGGTCTTCTCTCTCCAGCAAAACCTCTTTCCATTGACTCAACTAAATCTGTTTTACTTATTGCAATTATGACACAAAATTTACATGAGAAATTATTTGTTTACACTCAAATAATGTTCTGAAATTTCACTTGGTTCTTAAGCTTGTCACTCCTTTATATTTTTCCTTTTTATATCATCCTGTCTTTGGGATTATAATTACTCTTTTACACTGAGTTGCAATTTTTGGAATTCTTTATGAGGAATAATCCCAGTGCTGAGGTCACACAATTAATTCTTCAAAATAAGATTAAGAAACTCTGCATTCTGGATGGAAGGCCCTGTCTGGTGATTAGTTTGCCTGGAAGAGCTTGTTACAAGCCAAATAGAAGGAGCTGTCATCCTGTTGATGGTTTCCAGGGACAGAGGCTCCAGGACCTGCAGTAATTTCATTTGTCATCATTGCAAAACGAGAGAGTCACGTGAACTGCCAAAGCCTGCAGCAGAGGAAGTTCACTTGCCAACTGTCCTTAGGAATTGGAACGCAAGGTAGACAAGGCAACTGCTGGGAATGAATTATTTCTAGCAGTTATATTATCATTGTCATGAAAAATAGAGGCAGCGAGCTTGGATCTACTTGTAATAATTTCCCAACTCTAGGCAAAAACTTTTAGTGATGAAGATATCTCTAGAAAGCATGATATTAGCTCCTTTCCTTGTCATTGTGAAAACAGGCTCTGAGAAAGCTTTGATCAGCGGCAACTCTGGACAGGAGGAAAGAAAGAAGAGTCAACCTACTAGCGTGCTGTGTGAAAAGGGGAAATGTACCTGGTTGGAGAATCATCAATATCCCAAGGGTATAAAGGTACAGGTGATACTGAGTCAGTCAGCGGAGTTAGTGAAGGGTGGAGAGAATCATGACCCCAGTGGCAAACAGGGCTGCACTCTTATTCTGGTCAATCTATCTGTTGATTCATGGAAATGTCTCAGCTGATAGTTGGGGATAAAAGGAAAGGACTCAGGTGCCCAGAAAAGAGATGAGCAAGAGCTGAAAACCCACAAAGACCTTTCATAGCCAGGGCAAGCTGAGTTATGTTGTGGGAACAAATAATCCCTAAGCTCAGTGACTTAAGACCATGAAGGGTTGTTTCTTGCTCATACTGTTTGTGTTATTTCACATCAGCAAGCGGCTTAGCTGGTCATGGTCATTCAGGGGCCGGGGCTAGTGGAGCATTCACCATCTCAAATGTTGCCAGTCACCCTGCCGGAGAGAAAAGAGGGCTCTGGGGTGTCTTGTGCTGGTAATGAAATGCTCTATCACAGAAGTGACCCACAGACATTCTGCTTACAGCTCACTGGCCAGAACTAGTTTCACAGCACCTACACAGGGGAAAGTACAATCCTGCTGATTGGGTAGGGTGAGGGCTGAAAACTGGAAACAATTGGTGAATAACATTAATGACTCATGCAACCTCTTCCAGGTCCTGTGGGGTGCTCAGGAAATAATGAGCAGAGGGTTGTCTCAGTCAGGGCCAGAGATCCAGGGGAGTTTGGGAGAATGAGGGCGACAATATGGAGAATGGGGAATGGAGGGGCCAAGGCAGAAGCCCAGGATTTGAGACTGAGCCCGAAAAGTGGAGGTGGGAAGCCCGAGGTTGCAGAGAGGCGTGCTGCATCTCAGTGGCCATGCCTACCCCAGGGCTGTCCCTGGGGATTGGGTCTGGATGATGGACAACTCAGTTCCAGATCCATCTTCTCCCAATGGGGGATTGAGGCTACAGCATGTTCTTCCCTGCAGTCCTGATTGGTTGCAGGTCCAACAGGACTTGCAGGAGGAGCTCACCAGAAGATGTACCTGGGGGGAAATAGGGATGGGAAGAGCTGGGGAAGGGAGGCAGGGGCTGACATCTGGCTCTTATCTCCCTCTGGCTTAGAGAAATGCCTTTATTTTATTTTCAAGGACTGTCATTCTGAGTCCTAACACCCATGGGACTAGGTACAAGGAAGAATTTTTTGAAGGTTTTGAAATTCCCAAATGAGTTCTGAAGGGAGGGAGAAGGCTTTTGTTTGCTTAAGACTCTACAGCAATGTTTTGCAGTTTGTAGTTCAAGGCCACCTGCATCTGAATCACAGGGGAGCTTATCAAACACGCGGCTCCCTGGGCTTCTCCCCAGACTCAGTGAATCACAACTTCTGGGGTTGGAGCCCAGAAAGTTGCGTTTTTGAAAAGTTCCCCGATGCAAATTAAAGTTGGAAAACTATTGCTTTAAAAAAGAAATCAAATTGCCATTGGAGTGGCACAAGTTGGTCTTCCCTAGAAACAGAAAAGGAAACCCCTCTAGTCCATTGGTCGTATATTCCAGGGCAGCAGTTTAAAGATTCCAATGGATTTCACTAATTAGTCCTGTTTTCTGGTTCATAACTATATTCTGGCTTCAACCTCTAAAACTATTTCAACTTTCCCCAGCGTTTGTTGGAGTCTGAGCTCCCAGTTGCTGCGATGGGAAAGACAGGTGGCTGGGTCTATCGGGTAGGGGGTCTGCTCTCTGCAGGAGACAATTACATGCTCTGAATAGGACAACCATGGCTTGTCCTAGGCAACAGAGGGCCACTCTTGTCAGCATTTTGAAAAGCTGGCGCCATGCTTGCAAGGGGCTGACGGGAGCCACTGATGGGTCTGGCTGCAAAACAATTGCTTATGAGGAGGATCAGTGTCAACTTTGAAGTGAGCCATGCTCGAATTAGCACCATCGTGGTAAGAAGCAGAATGAGTGGGGCTGAAATGACATATTTAGTCAGGAAAGAGGCCTGTGTTTAAGGGAAGGGCTCTTTCAAAGGAAACAATGCACAAGACTTGGATGAGAAGCTTCTGGCTCCTTGTTTGTCTGGCTTTAAAAAGCCTCAGGAAAGTTCAGACTTAGTTGAGTGGCTCATTCCCTGAACTGAGTTACCTGTGTAGCGTTCATATTTCCATGGCGGATAGATCCTGCCCTTTCTGGATTGTGGTGTGTTTTCCATCATTCATGCTCTGCATGTCCTTAGGAGTCCTGGAGCTTCTGTTTGCTCTGGAGTTTCCAAAGGTGGGATTCCATGCCTTCCCCACTGACTGAGGGGTCTCTACACAGCTCCATAGAGAAAATGAGCCATGGTTGCTGCACCTGAGGAACTTGGGTCCATTGTCCCCTCCTCCTTGGAGATTGTCTCCCTCAAATGTATTTGCAGAGAGTGATGGTGGTTTTTTTTGGAGGTGATTGTGAAGGGAGAGGAATAAGGGGTGGTGTCACCCTCTTCCCAACAACTTCTGCTCTCCTTCCTGCCCCTGTGGCTTTTTGCTCTGCGACGAGCCCGCACTCACAAACACCTCTAAACTCCTGGATTCTTTCATGGGAGGTCATGCCCTTCTCTTCAGAGTCTCCTATGCAAAGCTGGTCATGGCCAAACTAGGTTCTTGGACCAGGTCTTTTCCTCACTAGCTCTGGGTGGGAGGTGGGAAATGGAGCAGGAAGTAAGGTGTTCTGTCAGCTACACCTTCATAAGCCTTTACTTTCTTAACTTCCCCATGTATAAAATCTGGGAATAATACCTCCCCTTAGGGTTAAAATACAATCTGTAAAAAGCCTAGTCCAATATCTGGCAAAAAGTCAGCAGGTGATAAGTACTTCTTGCCTTTTATTGGACTATTTTGATTAATATTACAAATTATATTATTATGATAATGACTTCCTGTTTGGGAGCAGCACTGATTCAGGCTCCTACAGCAGTCACATTACAGATGTCACAAAAAGCAGGATTTTTATTCTGTCTGTGACATATAAAAAAACAGCTCTACTTGTCTTAATTTAGGGATGAAGTGTTTTTGCCTCTTTTTGCTTAAAAGCATTCTTTAACAGAGCCCAAAGTGCAGTTGGAATACCTTGTTCAGTTTGTAATTGAAATCAGGAGTCCATTATTAGCTTTCTGGACTTGTAGAGACTAGTTCCTTAACACTTCTTCACCGGGTTTTCTCCATCTGGAAGCTGGGGACAGTGTTCATTTTCCTGATGGTCATTTGTCAGCTGCGTTGTAAAGAAGAATAAAAGAAAATCCTTCAAACACTTTCAATTCCTCAAAAAAAAAAAAAAGTTGCCATAGCAACCCAAAGCATTAGTCAAGGTTTCAGTTCATTGTTGGAAAATCTCTGAAAAACTAGTTTTTGTGTGTGGGAAAAAAGAGAGACATCATGTTAAAATCACTCATTCAGGTAACACTTGGCCACTTATGTACAGATCAGGAAGCACTTCCGGAAGGTTATGGAGTGCGTGCGTCAAGAGTAACTTGCAGCAGAGAAAAAGCTTAGCACAGCTCCTCGCAGCTCAGCCATCTGGCCGCCCTACTTCCCACCACCCTTCTATCGCTCACCTGGTGGAGCGCCTGCCCAGGGATGGGGGGGTGGGCAGGTTTGCAACTCCAAGGCCAGGCTGGTCAGCAGCAGCAAGCGCAGCAATCCAGCCACGAGACAGGAGAGCCCATTAATTGGCTAATTTTGCTTATAATATTTGGTCATTGCTTGGCAGGCCTGCTGTCTCTTGGGTGGTATTGGGCTCATTTGGAGAACCGGCCTGGCTCGGAATAGCGTTTTGAATGGCTTGATGGCATCTTCTAATGGTGCCCATCTCAGAATGCCTGTCTTTCCCTTTGCCCCACTCCCTAGTCTAGATCAGGTCTTCTCGCCCTAGAACATCTGGCAAAGCCTGGTTTGAAGGTGAATCTCAGTCAGTCTGTCAAAGTTTCTGCTCCTTCCTCACCGAAGATTCTCTCGTTTGGGGTGAAGGAGAACGGCTGGGAGCTCTAAGCTGCCTTGCGAATCCCTTCAGAACAGACCCTTTAATCCAATATATCACTATCCCAGGGAAGTCTCAGGTTTCTAAAGTCATCCTAGATCTCCGGCAGCAAAGGGAATGAAGTGCCCAAATGTTTACTACCATCAGGACTTCAGGATTTTTTCTCCTGAGTTTTATGTGTGTGTCTGTGTTCCTAATGTATTTTTGGTTCATCGTGAAATTTCCTAAGAAATGGCTGAACAAGGATGAGCCCATCACTCCATCCTTTATTTGATGTTTTACTTCAATGCCGGTTACCCCTAGACATTTTTCTATTTCTTTAGGATTTTGTCTTTCAAATTTCTTACAGGCATTGGAAACATGTTCTTCTCAACACAACTTCATCCCCAAACTGGACCCTTAAATTCTTCCTCCTTTAGGCTTAGAGAGAAACCAAGTCCCCTATTATCAACTTCAAAGTCCTTAAGGACTCCATAGCCCTATACTTTCTCCCCTTCTTTTTCTCCTAAGAAAAGGGCATCACCACTTTCTCTTTCTGGTCCTGTGCTGGAAATGCCGTTTTATTCCTTACCATGTGCCCAGCTTCTGCTTTTACTTGTCAAAGGTTTTCTGAAACCCCACTTCCTTCCTAGTGACCATTCTGCCCATTGGAGGGATGCTGGTGATTTACCTCAGCACACAGTGCACGCGCGTCTTTTCATCTTTTCATCCTTTCAGCTCCCTCAGCTTTTGCATAATGAAAATCCCTTAATTTTCCTGCTTGCCAAATGCCTGCCCCTCAGGGTGTGTGACTTCCCAGCGTCCTGGGGTTTTCACTGTGCCCAAGTCCTCACTGTCAAATGTTGTCTTTACCTAACGTCGCTCCCTGGCTCCTGGGGCTCCAGGTACTTGGGGTAATTTAATTTTCTTGCACAGTGATGAGGAGCTTTGGTTTACAAATGGCAAAATGAGATGCAGATAGATTCCTCAGAACAAATGAGTGACTTGATTAGACGTGCAGTTAATCTTCCAGTGCATGAGTCATTTGGCCACATTCCCTAGAGCTCCGGGTTTCTTTTCGATCCCACTGTGTGTGCAGAAGAGAGGAGCCACTTTTTTAAGTCTCTGTTCTGCTCCATTTCCCCTACCAGTTGGTGGACATTTTATAAATGCTATCTGATGAAAATGAAAACCTCACATTTCAAAGAGCAACAACATTTGAGCCTTTATCTAATTTTTAAACTTCTAATAAGCTCTCAGAATGTGACTTGTTTTTCTGAGGGACATAGTTTAGTTAACAGTCTGTTACGGTTCTTCTCAAGGGTAAGATAGTTTCATTGAAACCCAATTCCTTGAAGTTATCCTTTTTAGTGAAATTGTAACTCTGGAGCTGGTGTGTGTGGGGGGGTGTGTGTGTGTGTGTGATGTGTTTGTGCTATAAGGTGTCTGTGTGTGTATTGCGATGTGTTTGTGCTGTGGAGGGTGTGTGTGTGTGATATTGTGTATGTGTGATGTGTTTGTGCTGTATGTATATGTGTATGACGTGTGTATGTATGTACGTATGCTGTGTTTGTGCTAGGTATGTAAACGTGATACGTGTACATGTGATATGCTTGTGCTGTGTGTGTTTGTGTGTACGTGTGATATGTTTGTGCTGTATGCGTGTGTGTGTTGCAGGGTTCTGGTGAGAAGAGCACAGCTCCAAGCATCTTGGAGGGAATGTTTGTAACTGAATTTGAAGTTAAGAGCTCTTCCTGGAGCTCAAGTTTCACTGAAAACCCAAAGCATGGGCCAAATTCAGCAAAAGCCTGATTTGCGGTTGTGACCCTTGAGGACTGGGCAAATTTGATAGTTCATCAGGATTGGTTTCTGGGGGACCCTGGGTCAGTTTGTGGGAGAGAGTCTGTGTCCAATTATGACTTGATGGGCGAGGAGGGTTTACTTGTGATCTGAAGAACAATTTAGGGTTCCTCTCAAGGGAAGCCACACAGGCCTGCACACACACAGACAGACAAACATTGTACCTGGGTTTTATAAGATTTGCATGTGAGGGGCTGTTCCAACTACATTTCACTTAGATATTTTCAGGCTTAAAGAACTGTACTTAAAAATAAAAGGGGACATTTTCTGTGGTAAGAAATTCAGAAACTGGAAACAAAGGAGAGAGTGCACTGCACCCCGCCATGGGCTACAGCAGCCCCTGTTTTCCTCCTCTAACTAGACCCCTCCGGGAGGAAGGGTGCTAATCACTAGTGCTCACTTCGGAACTCCAACTTTAAGGAAACATTTCTGACACATAAATAATTTGCAAACACCGGATCTGGAAAAGCTTGGTGTGGCTTCCCAGTTATCGAGCACAGACCAACACTCATGCTTGCTTTTCTCCCAAGGTTCTTTTTACAGAAAACGATTATATCTGCCTGTGTGTCTTGTCACCAGTCAAATCATTGGTTGGTGTTAAAGCAAGACAAATGTATTCCTTATATGAGGAAAAAGCATAAGTGAGTTATTTTGAAAATTTGATTGTGAGATATGCCTGGAGAGAGAGAGAGAATATGAAAGAAAGAGTTGAATATCCATCCATGTCCTGTAAACCCCAGCTTACTGAACTAAGCTTCTCATGTTTGCTGATAAATAATGGTCAACAAGAATTAGGCAATTGCTACTTTTTTGAAAGACCGTGAAAAGTAACACAAAAACCAAACCAAACAAAAAAAGCGGGGGGGGGGGCCTTCCCTGGTGGCGCAGTGGTTGAGAGTCCACCTGCCGATGCAGGGGACGCAGGTTTGTGCCCCGGACCGGGGGGATCCCACATGCCGCGGAGCGGCTGGGCCCGTGAGCCATGGCCGCTGAGCCTGCGCGTCCGGAGCCTGTGCTCCGCAGGGGAAAGGAATGTAAAATCGTTGCCAGGTAGTAGTTGGATAAGGAATACAAAGAGCAGCATCATTCTCCCTCGTGCCCATCCATGTTTCTCTCTCTGTTTTGACTCTGACCTCAGTTCTCCACATCTAGTGTGATAGATGGCAAGAAGGCTGAATTCTTCAATGTGGTTGATGTCTTACAGGAAGTTTCAGTTCCATGGTAGAAGTTTAGAAGAGCTTTTTTTCTATACTAGAGGGAAGATAAGGGGAAAAAAGTGTCTGTGTCTGTGCGTGTGCTCAGGCAGAATTTGTATTTAAAAACAAAAATCCTGTGTGTCTGGAAATAATTGAGACCCCACATAATATATAAATCAATGAGGGAAAATGCATAAACAATCCTGATAGCAACTGAGAAACAGATTAACATAATATAAAATAATATAATTCGGTGACATGTTGGCTTCTGCCTTCTTCGTAGGTCATGAAAACACATGTTTGTGTAGTCTGGTTTCCAGGACATTCCCTTTAAAGTGTCTTCAAAAACATTATCTTATCTCTGGCTCACTCCCCGCTTAACCTTGGTCTGATGTCTGGGAGAAGGATGAGGATGCTCCCAAGATCCAGAAAGCAGTATATTAACCATACAGTGCTCAAAACTGCTCATCGGACGGAGACACCGGCGTGTGCATATCCTGTGGTACAGAGCAGAAAGGCTGGACGGAGGGCCTTTATGTTGTCTGATAATGCAGCTCTTTGAAACACTGCTGGCAGACTTTCTTCACATCATGTCACACAAGACAAGAAACGGGACAGGCCCTCTCTGCTTCGCGATTCATCGACCTGCCATACAATACAACAAACCAGCTTTTTCAAGGCCCCCTGAATGAAGGCCTGTGCCTGCAAGGGAAATTTAATTGGATTTCTTTATGGGTTGCAACAATCCAGTGAAAAATTATGTAAGAATGGCGTGATTCAGTTTCAACATGCACTTGAATAATAATAATTTTTTTTTATTTATAACAAGATTTCTTTAAAAAATAAGAAGAAGAATTTTTAAATGAAAACTCCCTGCACAGCACTTTTCAGCTCAATGAGACCAGGCAGCCCAACTTTATCCGAGGCAGCTTGTGTTGTGTGGATGTTTGTGTCATTGTCCCAGCTCAGAAAATGATTTTAAATGCATAGATTATGTTCAGAATGGAGTAGGAGGCTTTCAAAAGCACTTGGTTTGGCTTTCTGGAAGAATAATGTCGTCTCTAACAATGTCCCCTGCTTTGAACCAAAGTGCATTTGTGAATCCTGGAGAGGAGGAAAATGGCCATTCCCCCCATGCATTCTTTGGAACATCTGTGTGACATTTGAAGATTAAGTCCTCTGTAGCATTTTGACATCTTCAGATTGGTTGAAACCTCATTGAGGATTATTTCTTTTCTTCCTCCTGGAAGTGGGCAAGTGGCTAGTATCTGCCTAAAACTCCTTCCTTGATACCCCCCCTATTTTCATGGCTCCAGGTGCCCTTTTTGGCTACTTGTACAGCATATGGAGTAAAAAGGAGCTCATTAAACCCACCTCCATCCACAAATAGCCATGCAATTGGAATACAAAGCGGCAGATCATTTAGGCTTATTTCCTTTGTGACCTCAGCTATCCCTCCATTTATTCATCTTTTTTAAAATTCATCAAATCATATGCCCTTCCCACTGCCTGAAATACTGCTTCTTTACCTAGTTTACCTGGGAAACCCATACTCATCCTTCAAGACTGGGTTCAGATGTCTCCTCTGAAAGGGTCCTTACAATCCTTCCCCCATTCCAAAATCAGCACTATCCCCCTGTGCACCCACCACTCCTTGTACCTCTCCAGTGTAGCTCATACCACATTGTCGTAACTGCGTATACAGATTGGGCTCCCCCAGTAGACAGTGAGCTGAATACAAGGGCCATTGGCCATATTTATCATTGTCTCCTCAATATTCGATACAGTACCCAGCACAAAACAGAAATTTAATAAATAGTTCTTCAGTTTATGAATGAATTGATGAGTGGGTAAATAAAGATAAAATATGGGTAGCCCACATATACCTGCCTAGTCAAAAAGAAAATCTATTTTTCCAAAGACACCAGATTAAAATGCATAATTTTATACTCCTGAATCAGGGCCCTTGGCTGAATTTCTTTAGAAATGACTGAAAACATCATACTCATTTATGTAGAAATGATATGCCTAAAAACTGTACAGGGGAAAGCTTTTAAAATACATATATAAATTGGTTGAACAGGGCAACCCCATAACCAATCACTCGGTATTTGCATGATGTCTCACAATAGTAATAGTATCTGACATTAGCATGTGCTTTGCAGTTTTCAAAGTACTTTAACATTCTCGTTCTTGTATTTATTCAGCAAATACTTACTGAAGCCTGCTTTGTTCTAATTGCTCTGCTACAGTGTGCTACACGGAGCAAACTAGGCCTCAGGGTGCTTACAGTCTAGTGGAGGAAGCAGATTTTAAATGAATCATTGCACAGATGATTTATTTTTTCAATTTATTTTTTAACTTATTTTATTTTTGGTTGCGTTGGGTCTTCGTTGTTGCGCGCAGGCTTTCTCTAGTTGTGGCAAGCGGGAGCTACTCTTCGTTGCGGTGCACAGGCTTCTCATTGCAGTGGCTTCTCTTGTTGTGGAGCACAGGCTCTAGGCACGTGGGCTTCGGTAGTTGTGGCGCACAGCCTCAGTAGTTACGGCACGCAGGCTCAGTAGTTGTGGCACACGGGCTTAGCTGCTCCATGGCATGTGGGATCTTCCCGGACCAGGGCTTGAACCCGTGTCCCCTGCATTGGCAGGTGGATTCTTAACCACTGCACCACCAGGGAAGCCCTGCACAGATGATTTTAACCACAAATAGTGTTATGCATAAAAGGAACAGAATATTAGGACGGTATCACTACATCTTATTTTACTTGAGTTTTACACTTTTGTGAAGATTGCAGACAAGTATCCATCAGCATGTGTCATGTTAAAGCCAGAACGGACAGGGTTTACAACGGCTAGCAAGAGTGGAAGCAAGACGAGAATCCAGTTGTACTTCCAAGTGGGAGTAGGCACTGAGAATGGCTGGAGGCTGAACTGCGTAAGCTACTAGGGGGCCCTCCAGAAACTTCTCCATTGAGGTAGAGGGAAGAGGTCCCAGTTTTGTGAATGAGAAGGACTTGGAGGCCAGAAATCAGCTCTTACAAGAGTGTAGCACACTTGGGAGGCTTGGTTGGTCAATTAAGTGTGCGTGCGTGCGTGTGTGTGTGTGTGTGTGTGTGCGCGCGTGCATATTTGTGTGTGTTTGAGATGGTGTTGGAGGGGGCTGTGTTCATGAAGTCTTCTAGCTCCTGTTATGGAATGATAATGGCCTCCATTTGAGCACTTATTACATGTGAGTCATTTACATATATTCATCTCCATTTTACAGACCAAAAGGCAGGAATGCATGAGAGTTAGAGCTTAGAAAAATTAAGGAACCTGCCCAGGACCACAGAGGTAGTAGGTGATGGGACTGGGATTTGAACACAGGTCTGTGGCCTCAAAATCTGTGTATGTTGCTGTCACCTACTCTGTGTCTGCTTCCTGACCTGCAGATCTCATGGTTTTGTAAATTTGGCAGTTGCTGTCAAAAGAACTTTTCCATCATCTTTGCTCTTACACTGGAGCATAAATGTTAGAGGATTCCCAGGACAATCAGGTTGGTTGTTTTTAAACCATAAGGATTCAGGGACTTCCCTGGCCGTCCAGTAGTTAACGCTTTGTGCTTCCAACGCAGAGGGCACGGTTTCAATCCCTGGTCAGAGAACTAGGATCCCACAGTCTGGCGCAGCCAAAAAAATAAATAAATAAACTATAAAGATTCAAAAATGGGTTTCAGACCTTGATAAGAACCCTCCACCCGTGCATGCATGTACACACATACACACACACACTCCCGCTCTAGAGATTGTCTTTACAGCTCCACTTTCTTGTCACCAAGAGGAGACTTCAAATATGTTTGGGGCCTCTCTGACTTCAGTGGGATGCACATGTGTGCATCAGGAGACAGCGTTTGGCTAGTGGGGAAGAAATGAATTGTTGCTATCAGTGACCGTAGAGGGAAAACTTGATCCAAGATCCTCTTTTTGCCATGGGAAGTAGCTTTGTTGGTAACAGTCCTAATCTTCTTTTTCAGCGGGTGAGTAGGGAAATGATGCTTCTGGCCGAGGGTCATGGGGAAGTGTGGCACGTTGGGGAATAGTCAAGTGTTCATGGGAAGAAATGCAGTCGCAGGAGCTGTAAAACCACGGCGATTCAACCCCACTCCAGCAGCCCCAGCCCCTCACATTTCAGCCACTCATAACTTTATGACAAATTCTCCTTTTGGAATAAAACTTTCCAAGTTCAATCTCTGCTCCCTGGGGGGGTCAGCTTTTTATGGGAAATTTGTGCTAAATCAGCATAACTCTGTTCAAATTGGAGAAATACAAGACGTGATACACTTTCCCTCTGCCAGCTTGAATGAGACGATCAGCAGGAAACATCCCCTGAGGTTGCCGTCTCAGGGATGTCTCTTGTTTCTGAAAGTTCCAGGCTTGGGTATGATCATAGTGATGACAAGAAACAGCATCCCCAATTTTCAGAGATGTTTGGATCAATGACAGAGCCAAAAAATGGATATTGCCAGGGAACGGGGGCAAATGTGAGAGAAATTGGGAGGCAGTAATAGATGAACAGAGAGATATTATAACACAGAAAATATTAATTGACAGGGACATCTCTGATTGAAAATAAAACTTCTAGGTTTAAATAGGAAATAATCTCTAGTGGCATCCATGTTGCTACAAATGGCATTATTTCATTCTTTTCTTTGGTCAAGTAGTATTCCATTGTATATATGTACCACATCTTTATCCATTCTTCTGTCAGTGGAGATTTAGGTTGTTTCCATGTCTTGGCTGTTATAAATAGTGCTGCTGTGAACATTGGGGTGAATGTATCTTTTTGAATTATAGTTTTGTCTGGATATATGCCCAGGAGTGGGATTGCTGAATTATGTGGTAATTCTATTTTTACTTTTCTGAGGTACTTTTCTGAGGAACCTCCATACAGTTTTCAATAGTGGCTGCACCAACTTACATTCCCACCAGCAGTGTAGGAGGGTTCCCTTTTCTCCATACCGTCTCCAGCATTTGTAATTTGTAGACTTTTTAATGATGGCCATTCTGACTGGCTTTAGGTGGTACCTCATTGTAGTTTTGGTTTGCATTCCTCTACTAATTAGTGATGTTGAACACCTTTTCATGTGCCTATTGGCCATCTGTATGTCTTCTTTGGAGATATGTCTATTTAGGTCTTCTGCCCATTTTTCGATTGGGCTGTTTTTTGTTGTTGAGTTGTATGCCAACACCTTGATTTAAGACTTCTAGCCTCCAGAATTAAGAGACAATAAACTTCTGTTATTTAAGCCACCCAGTTTGTAGTACTTTGTTACAGCAGCCCTGGCAAACTTTTACAGGCCTCCACATACATCACTTCAACAGGTATACACAACAGGATACCAGACTTAGCCTGAGGACAAGGTATTTATGCAAAAACTATTTCCTCCCCTCTAATTTGTTGTGAAGTCCTGTGCTAAGGCCCCAAGAATTTGTCTTTACTGATGCTTGTTAGAATCTGAGAATCATTTTCCCAGCTGCACCAATGGCCCTAGTCAAAGAGATTCATGGCATACACATATATCTTAAAAAACCTTGACTACACCAGTGCGGGGGAAAAAGAGAAAGAGAGCAGTTTAAATGATGCTGGCAAGTTTGCCCACCATCCCACTCAATAGGTTTATGCTTCAGAATGAATAGGAGCCAAGAGGCAGGAGTTACTGCTCCAACCTGCTGTTTCCACCTGCTCTCGAATCTGTCCTGCCTTCATGTGACAGCACCTTCCCAGGCCTGGGTGATTCCTCTGTAGAAAGATGCCTAGTTTTCATTATTTGGGGTTTAAATTACCTTGCCTTATAAGATGACTCTAACATCCATCCCTACATAGGTGGTGACCCCACAAAAATGCTGGCATGGGGCACTTCCAGTGGGCACAGTGGAATGTGGGGTGACCCCCACGTAAGTGCTGTGCTCCATGGCATGGATTAGAACAGGCTCAACAGGCCAATTAGAAGATGCCATGCAGAGAGTGTTTATGAAATTATTTCTTTTCTCATGCAAGTCAAATGCAACAATGAGTGGGTAACTCTTGTGTGAAAGAACAGGAAGATCATCTAAGTTTAATTTTCTTTTTATTTTCTTTTTCTTTTTATTTATTTATTTTTTTTGCGGTACGTGGGCCTCTCACTGTCGTGGCCTCTCCCGTTGCGGAGCACAGGCTCCGGACGCGCAGGCT
>NC_041222.1:58352982-58354272 GCF_002837175.3 Physeter macrocephalus
GCGCAGGCTCAGCAGCCATGGCTCACGGGCCCAGCCGCTCTGCGGCATGTGGGATCTTCCTGGACTGGGGCACAAACCCGCGTCCCCTGCATCGGCAGGCGGACTCTCAACCACTGCGCCACCAGGGAAGCCCAATTTTCTTTTTAAACATCTCTTTTATACGTAGCAAACCTATGTGGAACCCAATGTAGAAATCAGATAAAGGTGGAACTTCCTTAGGCCAGAGTCATACCAGTCAGATATCTCAAAGTAGGTCATGTAGCCGAGAGAATTGGGCTGGGTGCATCTCTGTTGAACTGGAGAGAATGTCCCTGGTCTAAAGAGGCAGCCACTAGGTGGCTTCAGCCCTGCAGGAATGGGTCCCAGCGTTACCAGATCTTCTACTTCCAAGGGAAGCCAGGAGGCTAGAATATGTGAAAACTCCTGATTTCTAAAACTTCTGCTCTGTGAAAGACACTGTTAAAAGAATGAAAAGACAAGCCATAGACTGGGAGAAAATATTTGTAAAACACATATCCAATAAAGGACTTTATCCAAAATATACAAAGAAGTCGACAGTAAGAAAACAAACAACCCAATTTAAATGGGCAAAAGATCTGAACAGACACGTCACTAAAGAAGATATACAGATGACAAATAAGCGAATAAAAATATGCTTGACATCATATATTATGACCCGTGGCAATTGCCAGTAAAAACAGTGAGATGCCATTACGCACCTCTTAGAATGGCTAAAATCCCAAACACTGATAACACCAAATGCTCATAAAGATGTGGAGCAACAGGAACTCTCCTTCATTGCTGGTGGGAATGCAAAATGGTACAGCCACCTTGGAAGACAGTCTGGCAGTTTCTTCCAAAACTACGCATAGTCTTACCATATGCTCCAGCAGTGATGTTCCTTGTTATTTCCCAGATGATCTGAAATCCTTGTGTCCACACAAAACCCTGCACGTGAATGTTTACAGCAGCTTTATTCATAATTGCCCAAACTTATAAGCAGCCAAGATGTCCTTCAGGAGGTGAATGGATAAATAAACTGTGATATAGCCATAGTGCTAAAAAGAAATGAGCTTTCAAGCCATGAAAAGACATGGAGGAGTCGTAAATGCATATTGCTCGGTGAAAGAAGCCAATCTGAAAACACTACATACTGTCTGATTCCAACCATATAACATTCTGGAAAAGGCAAAACTATAGAGACAGTAAAAAGATCAGTGGTTGGGCTTCCCTGGTGGCACAGTGGTTGGGAGTCCACCTGCTGATGCAGGGGACGCGGGTTCGTGCCCC
>NC_041222.1:58354430-58478837 GCF_002837175.3 Physeter macrocephalus
ACGAGAGAGGCCACGGCAGTGAGAGGCCCGCGTACCACAAAAAAAAAAAAAAAAAAAAAAAAAAAGATCAGTGGTTGCCAAGGGTTGGGAGGGTGGAGGGATGAACAGGCAGAGCACAGGGGATTTTTAGGGCAGAGAAACTATTCTGTGTGATACTGTAATGGTGGGTACATGGCCTTGTGCATTTGCAAAATCCATAAAATGTACAACACAAAGAGTGAACCCTAATGTAAACCATGGACTTTAGTTAATAATCATGTATCGATTCTGATTCCTCAATTGCAATAAGTATATCGCGCTAATGCAAGATGCTAATAATAAAGGAAACTGGGGGCCAGAGAGAGGTGAGAGGGAAGAGTTAGTATCTAGGAACTCTGATTTCTGGATCAGTTGTTCTGTAAACCTAAAAATGTCTATTAATTTAAAAACTCCTGATTTTGAAAGCTTAGCCACTAACTCAATAGGTAAGGAAAACAAAACCACTGTACAGGTCAAGAAAAACTCATCTGTAAGCTGACCATGAGTTGCTTGATTTTGACTTCTGCCTCAGGCCCCTACGGCAGCCCCGAGGGCACTGCCACGGGACACAGCGTGAAGACCATGTTACTTGTCCAATCTCCCATCTTTAGAGAGGAGGGAACTGAGGCCCTGAAAGGTGAGGGGACTGGCCCAGGGTGACCTGGATGATTAGAGACAGATTTAAGACTGAGACCCTAGCCTTCTGCTTTCAGTTTCTTCCCCCAGGGAGTCTTTCCCAAGGCCTCATGCCCTCAGCCTCCTTTTCCTCCATTGCTTAATCGAAGAGAAAGGGCTGCTGGGCTCATTTTTATAGAGGCAAATGCTGAATCCTTGAGGCTTGGACTTGGAAAAGGGAAGACAAAAACGGGGTGGAGAGATTAGCCAAACAGAGAGAGAGAAATTCTTCCAGCAGGGAGTTTCCTGCAAAGTCATGATGGCACTTAATGTTTCAACCACAAGTCATAGATTGAGATTGACTGTATGTTGAAAACAATTGGGCAACACTAAGGATGTAGGGGGAGGGAAGCCTAGCATTTATGGAGTACCAATGAATGGTAATGATAACTACCATTATTGAGCACTAACTCTGTGTCAGGCACTCTGTATGCCACAGGCTATTTTATCCTAAACGACACCATAGAAGGCAGGCGTCATTGCTATCCCCGCCATTTTACGAGGCAACTAAAGCACATAGGGGTTAGTGGTTGGCCCAAGGTCATATAGGCACTGAACAGTAAGCTTGGGATTTGAACTCTGGTGGTATGACTCTCTATCCCCTGTCATAATACCTCCTTAACACCTACCAAGTGCCCAAATTGGTGGTGTGGTGTTTTGACTATGTTATTGAATCCCCGCACAGTCCTTTGAGGCAGGTGCAATTGTTTATGAACATTTGCGGTCAGATATTCTGGCTTCATCACATACCAGCTGTGTTGTTTTGGGGCCAGTTACCTAGCCTTTCTGTGCCTCGGTTTCCCACCTGTAAAATGGGGCTGATAACAGTGTCAATCTCTTGGGGCAACCGTGAGGGTTAAAAGAGGTAATATGCCTGAGAACCCTAGCACTTTTTTTTCCCATTTAATAAATGAGAAGAATGAGTTTCCGAGAGATTAAGTCACTTGCCAAAGATCACACAGCTGGTCAGTATATTGCCTTCTTGGACAGGAGGGAGAAGGGAGTTGGGGGCTGCTTCTGAAATGAATGTAATTCACTCTAAAATGAATGTAATTTGGACACCAAATGCAGTGGAGAGCATCGGCCTCTAATAGAGAAAATATGATTTAGTGGTTGGTTTTTAAACTAAACAAATTTACTGTGGTCTCTAAATGAGTCTCATGACAAGACCAAAACATTTCTTTTGCCCCAGATTACCAATATCATATGTTAAGGAGAGAAAACCAGATGGCTCTTAAGCTGGTGTCGGTAGAAATATATATAGGTGGGTTGTTTTTTATAGCTGTTGGCATAGAAAATAAGTCATTATTCTAAATAGAAAAATATTGATGATATCATCGAGGCCATTGAAAGAACATCAACCTGATCTGATGAACTGGGAAATCAATAGATACTTTCCAAACAAGATGACATGCCTTTTTAATTGGTTGTGCGAGTGTGATATACTCTACTTCAAAGTTCAAAGTTAATTCTCACTGATTTGGGGTTGTGATTGTTGTTTCTGTATGCAGGTACTTCTAGATCCACTTAGTGTATTATTAATAGCAATAATAGTACCTGCTGTGTGTGTTTTCATTCCAACGGGGGCAAAGTCATTGGTATGTTTTTCAGCATCATAATAAGAAGATTGGCATTTCTGCCTACTTCCTAGGAGGTCAAGGGATGACTGGTGTGGGTTTGGCCTACATTGAACACATGGGACACCAGCCAGGGAATATCCTGTTTCCCATAGGTTGTTAATTCAGAGGCAGGTGACTTAGTAGATAAACTCAATCAATTCTGGTTGTGGGATCTCTGAGCTATTACCTTAGCCTCAAATAAAGCCCAACTGAACTGTGGAAACACACCCTTGTCACTGAAGGGTTGAAAAGGTCTTGGGGTCAGCGTGAGAGAGTTTAAGGGTCAGGGAGGGGGTGTCTTGCTGCCGTGCAGCACGGCTTCTCTTCGATACCCTGTGTAGTATTTTTCTGACGCACCTTCCTAAGAAGCAGGCCCTGAGAAACATGAAAAGGGTTTATCCCCAAAGGACTTGCCATCCCTTTCTGTATTTCTTGGTGCCTTTCCCTGATTTCACATTGTTTGGGGTACATTTCCTTTTGGAAAGTGACTGCACGTCCAGAGAGGCCCACATTAAGGAAGAGGAGCGAGTGGATTCTGAAAATTTCCTGGGAAATCAGTGCTGGAAGGAACCTGAGGAATCATATAGTCAGTCCCCCTCTTTATTGACAAGGAGGAGTTTCAGCTTACAGAGCAGCCTAAAAACATGGGCTGTATATCAAGCTAATTAAAAGAATTTTAATGTTTGCTTATGTAATGATGTACATAATTATACAATGTAATTTGAGTGACAGTAGAAAACAAAGTAAAATAACTTGATCTCTGTGAAACTCCTTTCTGGAATACTCACATTTTGGAGAAAATGATATATGAAAGAAAGGGAGGAAAAATCAGAGAGAGGATTGGGAGAGAAGAAGAAGAGGACAGGGCGATGAGAGAGAGAGAGAAGAGTGTGACGAGAATAACAAGGAAGCTCCCACACCAGTATCTTAGTCCTCACGACACCTGCCTCCCCAGTATCCCAGTGCTTTGTCCTGGCCACTAGGAAGGGTTCCCATGAACCACTGTGAAAGCCCTCAGCCCACAGGCAAAGAAACGCTGATGTTTCCCTCTGCATCTCCTTGGCATCTCTGGGTGATGCCTGACTGTTTTCCCTCAGGAAGCAAAAGCGATAGACCCCCAGTTGTTATGAAAGGAGAGCCGGTGGGAGTCTGCTTGTAGGGGGCTGAGGAGAGCAGTATATGGAGCTTGGAAAGGTGAGAGGTCAAAGACTGTGACCAAGTGGGTGGGCTGGGATGTAGGCCTGGACACTCCTATGCTCTCTTCAGAAAGTTCTCCAGCCCCTGCAGAGGGTCCCTGCACATGGAGTACTCACATTAGAAGATAAAGCAGCTGTCATGCTCCAGACCAGCCCCATATTTATAATGACCAACTCTGCCTGAGATTTACAAGCCCGGCCCTTAGGAAGGAAGCGCCTAAGAACACACACCAACCCTGAAATGAAGTGGGTCCATCACTCCACACCTTATCACCTCTTCATCCATCAGAATGACATTTTTTATGGCTGTCTTCCCAGCCCAAGGGCAGCCAGAGGGCAGTTGGGCTTCTCTTGTTTTCCCTCATTCTGAGAATGTTCAGTGACCCCGCTGCACTCTTTCCCACCACGCCTCATGGAGGATTTTTCCTGTCTACTCTTAGCTGCTGATTATTGATGTCCAGTCCTCACTGTGAAGGCGGCGACCCATCCTGGGGGCTCTTGTGGCTGGTTTTAGTTCAACCAATTACAGTTTCCAGTCAGTACTTTCTCCCTTGAGGGCACCATCAATGCCACCTTGGGTGACACCCTGCCAGAATGTGCCAGGATGAAGCACCCCATCACGTTACAGAAAGGGGCTTAAATGCAACAGCTTATCATACTTTCTCTCTGGAACTGTGACATTGACTAAGCCTCTGAAGTCCCCTGGAACTGAGTTTCCTCATGTTAGACAACAATAACAACAGTACTAATCCTAAGAAGAAGTGCTAACATTTATACTGTTCTTCTTATGTGTCCAGGATTATTACCCCCTAAGTGTTTTGTGTGGGTCAAATCTCTCAAGAACCCTGCCATGCAGATATTATTATTATTATCCCCATTTCACAGTTGAGGAAACTGAGGCCCAGGGTGTTTAAATGATTCATCTATAGTTTCTCAGCAGGTCAATTAGTATGGCTGGACTTGAGGCCCAGGCAGCACGAGTTTTGTTTAGAGACCTTAGAGAGTTTGCAAAGCTATTTCACTCATTCCTTAATATAGCTTCAGGAAGGAAGCAGGATAAGAATGATCGTTCCCATTTTGCAAACAAGAAAACTGACTCTCAGAATTTAAGAGATGTCCAAGGACATTTGGCTGGGGCAGAGTGGAGTCTGGAACCTGTTCTTTTTTGGTAAGTCTAGACCGCTTAGCTCTGAGGCTCTGCAGAGTGTAGTTCTTTGGCCCGGCGATTCCTGAAGGTCCTTCTGGCGGCTCATCCGAGCCTACGAATTGGAGAGTCACCTCTCTTGGCCATTAGAACAAATGTTCCTTCCATTTTTTTTTAACAGTGATTCGATTATAGGAAGGAATTTCTTCCCACTGAAGCTAAACAAGTTGTTTTATGTAGAAAAATCTTGCTAATACCTCCTTAACAACAATGAAAAAAACCCTAAAACATTTGGTTGGATATTTTGTTTTTTAACAGAACTCTTTAAAGGAGGCCTAATATTTACTCAGGATTGTCCTATCTACAGAATATTAATTAGGAAATGATTAAAGGATATTGGATCGCCATCCATTCATTGCCTCAATTATTTATGAGGAATGCATATTTATGGAAATGCTCATTCTGTAATCTTTGAATCTATTAGCTTTCATACTGAGTTTCATTTTGTCAGGTTGCCCCAAAATCCAGTGGCTAAATAGGACCTAAATCTATTAAATATTGACTCCAGTTCTTCCAGGCAGAAACGTTATTCTGTTAATAATGCAAGTCTACCAAGCATCACCGATACTCCAAGTGAGACAACTTCTCAGTTTGAGTGGCTAAGCTTACTCTCAGGCAAGAGAGCAGAGAGGGGGTTTCCAATTTGATGTCAGCCAGTTTCTTCTACCATGGGATGCTTGTGAAAGAAAAAACTGACCGAATTAAAACTAGCCTGTGGGCTTTATTTTTTTATTTCCTGTAGCTAAAAGTGTATAAATTGAACTGCACTAAATAAAGCATAATAATTTTTTCTTGTAATTAGCAAGCACACGTTTCACCCATAAAACCGTTGCTCTGTGATGTAAGACTGGATTTCATTTCAGTGGTCTTGATTTATTGTTTGGTTTGTTTTATTTTGAGGGGGTGGGGATAAGACCACTGCAGGACAAATCTATTAAAATGGTTGACAAGAAGAGATTTGCAAAGGTTTATTAATCTTTAAAAATCTGAGTCAGTGAGTTGAAAATGTTTAAATGTTAGGAAGACTTCTAAAAGACCTTAAAGACGTATATATGAAGCTTAAACCAAAATATTTGATGTTAACTTGGAGAGAGATTCTCATCTCTATTTCATTCTTCTTTTTAAGGTCATTTTCTATGCCCTTGCTTTTTTTGCTTAAGGGACAGATTTCTTGTCATGCAGGTTGAGAATGTGGTGAATTAGGACACCTTGGCTGGCTTTGAGAGAGCCTAGATGCTACTTTTGTAAACAACTCCCCAACTCTGCTCCTCTCCTGCTCCCCACATCTATATGCATTCTCTGATAGGAGCTAGTGTAAATGGGAAGAAAAGGGAAGCATTTTGGTTGGAAGTGCAAACCAAGGGGCTATATGAAGAGAGGGGATAGAATTGCAGCCATTTCCTTGGGCTGGTTGTAAGTTTCTCTGGAAAGACAGGTAAAAAATTAAAATCATCAGAACAGCTCGAAAGAGACTTGGCGAATTGCTAGACCCAAGCATAGCTGCTTTGGGCCATAGATAATACTTAGTATTACTCTGCCAGACAAATTATTCGGTTAGGATTCTTGGCTCCAGTGACAACTCAACTCGACTCACTCAACTGGCTTTAAGGAATAGAGAAAAAGAACATATTTGTTCACGTGACTGAAAAGTTCAGGAATAGTCTGGTTTCAGCTGTAGGGTAGTCCCAGGGGCCCAAATGATGTCACCATCCTCCTTCTCTTGGCTCTGTTCTTTCCCAGATAGTTTCATGATGAGGCTCCATGGCTTCGCAACATGGCTGCCAGCAATTGGAGTCCAGTGGAAAGAATGTTAGCCCATCTCCCAAGATGCCCAGCAAAAATGCCATTGTATCTTTTTTTTTTAAGTATTCTTTTTTTTTTAAAAATAAACTTATTTATTTATTTATTTATTTATTTTTTGCTGTGGGTGGGCTTTCTCTAGTTGCGGCAAGTGGGGGCTACTCCTTGTTGTGGTGCGCAGGCTTCTCATTGCAGTGGCTTCTCTTGTTGCGGAGCACAGGCTCTAGGCGCGCTGGCTTCAGTAGTTGTGGCGCGTGGGCTCAGTAGTTGTGGTTCGCGGGCTCTAGAGCGCGGTCTTAGTAGTTGTGGCGCACGGGCTTAGTTGCTCCGCGGCATGTGGGATCTTCCCAGACCAGGACTGGAACCCGGAACCCCTGCACTGGCAGGCAGATTCTCAACCACTGTGCCACCAGGGGAGCCCCGCCATTGTATCTCGTTGCCTCTGGTTGGGCCACCTGACCATTCTTGAACCCATTGCCAAGTCTAGGGAATGAATGCTCTGATTGGTCAGGCCTGAGTCATAGGCCCACCCTTGGAACCAGGAGAAACAAAATCCACCCAAGTACATGAATTGAGGGAGGAGGATCAGGTGGTTCCCCAGAGGAAAAAAAGATGGTTGAAAAACCAGATGGCAGGACCAGCAGAAAGCATGGTGTTCTCTAAGAAGCAGGTAACAGAGAGACAGAGCAGGGCCAACACCAGGCGGCAGCTGCTGTCACAGGTTGGGACATGCAAGGCATCCCTTTAGGGACACCAAGAAATAACTGAGAAACACTTCAAGGGGGCGCTGTTTCCGGCAATTAACTAGATGGGATTTGAGTATAAAAATAACGGGTTGATATTCTTTCCAAAGCAAGGCCTAGGGCATTTGATTACACTTGGAACTCTAGAGAAGACAGATGTCACTTAAAACAGAGTTGTATGAGCATATGCAATAAAATCCCCACAACACTATATTTAAACTCTAGTTATGGTTTGGTTTAGTGCAGTTTTTAAATGGTTCATTCTGGTAGAAATACAAATCCATTTATAGACCGATTCCGAGGAGGTGGAGACAAAGAAGTCTTTATCCAAGGCAGTTATTAAGTTGAAATTTTCCAAGGCAACCTCAGCAGCTCAGAGATATGATTGCTTTTGTCTCTTGAAATGAATTTAGTCCTTTTGGTGTCTGTAATTGTGCCTTTTCTTTCTCCTTCCTCATGTTGTATATTTTTGTTTCCTATCTTTCTTAGGCTTGCTAGGCGTTGGTAAATTTTATTTGTCTTTTCAAGGAATCCACTTTGATTTTACTAGTCATTTATATTTTGTTATTTAAATTTCTAAAATTAATCAATTCCAGCTTTTTTCCCCCTACAATTCCTCTTCCAGCATCCTTTTAGTTTATTTCTTGCTGGTTTTTTCCTATTCCATTAAGTTGCATGTTTAGTTTACTTATCTTCTTGATTAATAAAGCTATATGTTTTCTTTTGAATACAAATTTAGCCACAGCTCATAAATTTTTTGTATAGAGTGTCATTTTTCTGCTAATTTCTGGGTAGTTTATCATTCAATTTGATTTCTTCTTTGATTCAGGAATTGTTTAGAGTTCTTTTAATTACCAATGAGTGAGTTTCAGTGTTGTTAATTCTGGTTTCTAGCTTTCTTTCATCAAGATAAGAGAATATGGGCTTCCCTTGTGGTGCAGTGGTTGAGAGTCCGCCTGCCAATGCAGGAGATACGGGTTCGTGCCCCGGTGCAGGAAGATCCCACATGCCGCGGAGCGGCGAGGCCCGTGAACCGTGGCTGCTGAGCCTGCGCGTCCGGAGCCTGTGCTCCGCAGCGGGAGAGGCCACAGCAGTGAGGGGCCCGCGTACCACCAAAAAAAAAAAAAAAAAAAAAAAAAAAGATAAGAGAATATGACCAACATTTTAGAATTTTACAGTTTTATTTCTAGCCAAGAACACTGTCAGTTATTTTGAGTGTGTATTAGACATAAGAGGAAAAAGTAATTCTTTGTAACATGTATTATATCTGTGCATATATATTATATGTACATGTGAACACACATGCACAAAAACACTTATACACACATATACTAGGTAGACGCAAGACACACGTATACTGGATAGACTCTATTGATTGTTATTCTAAACATTTATATCCTTTTTTTTACCCCAAAACTTATCCATTAGAACCTGAGAAAGCAAAAGTCCTTCACTATGATT
Source organism: Physeter macrocephalus (assembly GCF_002837175.3). NCBI lineage: Eukaryota > Metazoa > Chordata > Mammalia > Artiodactyla > Physeteridae > Physeter > Physeter macrocephalus. The sequence goes on from NC_041222.1 coordinate 58,363,147, forward strand.
ATGGTTTTATCAAATTATTCTTATATGGTTAAAAGTTTTTGTATAATACATTTTACTGATTTCAACAATTCAGACTTTTCCTCTACCTAATTTCATATTTTGGCCTTAAGTTTCACTTTATCTGACATTAATTTGCTATTCTTTCTTTCATTTGGTTTGTATTTGTATAATATAGCTGCAGTTATTCTTTATTTCTAAACTTTGTTTTTCATTTTATTTAAGGTACATACCTTACAAACCTAGCTCAATTTTTTTTTCTGCTGGTTGGTTTGGTTTTTTTAACCTAATCTGTGAGTCTTTGTCTGCCAATAAGAAAAGTAAAGCCATTTGCATTAATTGTGATATCTGACATTTTTGCTCAGATGCCATCTATCTTATTTTAGATTTTCTTTTTTTATTCTTACTTATTGTTTCTTTTTTTTCTGGTTTCATATTTTTTACATCCTTTTTCTGTTCTTTAATATGAAGTTCAGTTATGTATCTTTGTTCCTAAGTAACTTCATATTTCTAGCAGTCATATTTAAACATATCTTTCTACCAAAATTAAATTATAATTCTACTCCTGCCCCCGCCCCCAAAGCACAAGATTTTTAGCAGCTTTTTGCTTCCCCACTCTTTATTCCTATGCCTCTACCCCACTTCTGGGTATTGTTTAATTAATATGGCATTTTATTTCCAACCAATTATTAATTTTTTTTTCCAGTTATCTCATTCTTTTCAAATACTCTTTATTAACACTGGTATTATAATTTATGCCTGCACTATTGTGAGGCTATGTATGGAGGTCTTATAGTGTAGAGGGTAAGTGTGCCGTCTCTAGAATCAATCTGTCTGCGTTCAGATCCTGGCTCCATGACCCTGGGTAAGTTAACGCCTAGCCCCCCAAAAAAGTAATAATAAAATGTGATGTTTTTTTCCTATAATGTGAGGAAAGTAATAGTAAGTAATACATATAACATACTTAGAAAAATACCTGAGACACAGTAAGCAGGCAAAAACTGTAAGACAATATTATTTTCATTCAATTAGATTGAATTGGAAATTACTGCATTATGGCATTGGGTCTCCCCTAATTCTTGTACTCCATTATCTGCTACCTTGAGATCTGTATTCTAATTTTATTTTTATTTGACTTGCACATTTCATTAAGTAATTCCTTTAAAAAAAGTACAAAAGTCTTTGCATGTGTGGAAATGCCTTTTTTTTTTTGGGGGGGGGGGCTTCCCAATCTCTTGGTCAGGTGGATAGTTTTGAAATTATCATCCTTTACTTACCAGACAGGAAAATCAATGCCAGTCTCATTCTGTTGTCTGTGTAAGTAGATGGTTCTCTCTTTATCCTCTGATTTCAGAAACTTTACCCACATATGGCTAGATTTTTTGGTCTGTTTATCTCTTTTTAAATCTGCCTGCCTTTTAGTAAGCCCTGTTTTTCATATGAAAATGCAAGTCATTTTTTAGGTCAGGAAAGTTTTCTTCTGTAATGTATTTGATTATTCTCTTCAACCTGTTCCTTTCTCTCTTTCTGGACTCCTATTATTTCACATTAGGTTTCCTGGATATGTCCTCTGTATCACTATCTTTTCACTCATTATTACCGTTTCTTTGTGTTTTTGCTTTGTGTTGTGAGACAGTTTGTCCATTTAATCTTCTAAATTACTAGTTGAATATTCATCATGGTCCAGTCTATTGTTCAATTTCCTTGCTCTATGTTAACATTTAGAGGTTATTTTTTTCAGAAACTTATGCTCTTGGGTTGTTTTATTGCAACATCATTTTACATCACTTTAAGAGTTTTCATTTTAGTTTTCTATTTTGTTTTTGTATCACGTTGTATCTTATTTCTATCATTAAATCATCCTTAATATGTGCCACCTCTCTGGTTTCACCTTGGTCTCCTCTATTTTGGAGGCTACTGATTTCATTTGCAATCTTTCTTTGCTTACTTACATTAGCATATGTGAGTTGTTTTGGCATCTCTGTAGGTAAGGCTACCAGTGTGTTCTGGCCATACACGTATGGTGGAAGATTGGCAAGAAACCAAAGGGGAAGCAAAATATTTTCCCCACCGGTTACCAACAGAATAGCGAACTGAGTTCTGTTGCCTGGGCTATGAGGGCAGCCCTCTAGGATCTTATGAGTCTCCATTAGTGACAAGGATGTGCTGTCCCCAAGCTATAGAAGGGAAGCTGTTCATTCCAAGATTGGTGCTGCCCTTGAAGGCAGACAGGGTAAGTGGGATGAGAGGCCTTCCCAGGGCTGTACACCCAGCAGATGATGCAGTTCCATTGTCTGTGCTAAGTGCATCCATGGCTCAGGTGCCTGGCTCAACTCAGGTAGCCCTGAGAGAGGTAGTCTTTGCCCCAGAGCCCTTCAGAGGCAGCTCACACCTGCAGTTCCCTTTCCCACCAACCCCCTAGGGCTGAAAACATGGCTCACCCCTCTTAGCCCCTCAACTGCCCCTCTTCTCAAGAACCCTTCGCTTCCCAACCAAACCCTGCAGATTCCCTCCAGGCTCAGCAATAGACCTCCTTTAAGATGCATCCCTAAAGCAGAGAGTCCTCTCCTGGAATTGTATTTGAAATGAACTCCTAAGACACCATTTAGTGCTAGAAAATCCTACTGGGAAGGAAAATGTTTTTCTTTTTTCTTTTTAAAGAAAAAGGAAGACATCATCTCTTTCTGATTCAGAGAGCGAGATAGTTTGAGATGTATAGATTTATAAGGCAAAGCTAGGCAATTTCTTTCTTCTTGGATACCTGGAGAGAGAGGACTCAGAGGAGGCAGGAAAAGCAAAACTTCCTACCTCTGTGTTTTTTAAACTGAATGTGGCAGATGCTATTATTTGCCTATTCAGTGGACATTGCCACCTCCTTATTCCCAGTTAGCCATATTGAGAGGAGGGGTTAGTATTAGTCTGAGCCATTCCCCTTTGCCAGAACTTGCTCTCCTGTCTTCCTTGTAGCTAAGGAGGGGTCATGATGAGTTCTGGCCAAAGACACTTTAAGATATGTGTTTTAGAGGACTCCTTTTCCTCCTCTTTCATTCTTGGGATGATAGTGCGAGAAGTGATGCCTGGAGCTTGGCAGTCATTTTGTGATAAGAAAATAAAAACAAAAACAGGACAGTCATAAAAAGCCAACACATTTAAGAGGGTGGATTAACCTGTGTGGGAATGAATCAGGTCCTTGAAAATAAAAGTGCATCTCTAGCCATGTGAAGTAATCATATAGGTACTTATGGCTTAGTCCACTGCATTTGAATATTCGGTTATTTGTAACTGAAAGCATTGTTAACTGATACACTGACATTTGGGTTAATGTGTTGGGATTATGCGAAGACAGAAAATAAATATTATTTTGTTTTAAAACTAAAACAAATATATTATAAAGTAGAATTCAACACTCATGTGAATTTTTAAAATAAAATTTCATTAAGTCCTTGCAAGAATTCCAGAGCAATTCACACATAGGGAAAGCAGGAGTTAGAAGAGTTACATAATTGGCAGAAGATTTTCATCTGCTGAGCCCAATTCTTAGTGCAAAACTATGCCCTCTTCCAAAAGGCAATTTAATGCCACTCCTATCAAACCTACATTTTAACACAGTGCTCTGGGTCTTTTAACCAATGTACCTGTTGATGGTGACATATTTGAACTTTTTACACATTTTTAAAAATTACTTTTTACTTCTTTGAAATTGAATTGGCAAAATTAAACTAATCAGTTATCAACAGAATGGCATGGCTTATTTCTTCATTATCAACCAGTGGGGTGTTTATTAAATAGTCACATGCATACTTTCATTGTATTAGATTCTTAAAATATCAAATTAAACACAATGCTCATGGTCCTTGAGCCATAGGTTAAGTGAGAAAAAAAATCAAATGTGTTGTGGGGTATGTCACAGATAATTTGGACATCGTAGAGTCGTTTTCTTCATAAGACAGTGCATATAGCCTCTGACTTTTTTTCTATATTGACAAAAAATCATTCCAATTTTCACACTGTCACGGTACAAACAGAAGTGTGACTTACGTCTCACAATTTGCATAGCTGATTTCATGTCCTTGTAACCATTCCATCATGTGCCTGACAGTTACAAAATTGTTTTTCTTTGGGACATCATTGGTATATGCTTACGCTTCAAGGAGTTTCCAAATTAAACCATGGGTTCATTATATGACACACAGGGAACCTGATCCCACATATATGATAATCGGGTTTAGCAAATAAGTAAATCAGGCCTCACAGAGACTCAGATCTGTAGCTGCATTCTCAGGGAGCTTGTGGATCTTCTGTGAGTGCCAAGGTACTCAGGTGCCCAGTTGTGAATGGTGAATAGACTCAGCACTCCTAAGGGCTGGGGTTAACAAGCCCAGAATCCTATTCTCCTGTGTTCAGTCCTAAATATACTTTTAACTAGAACACTATAAACCTGCAAGTGGTGCCTGATGAAAAGCCAAGTTTGGGATAGCTTAAAGGCCTTTACTTTCTAACACTGGGATAATGAAGGGAACTTGAATGGCTCTGGCTTAAGGCCAGTTCCTCTGCCTTAGTCACCTGCCTCACCATGAGCACCCTGGTACAGCACTAAGACCACCCACACGCCCTCATCCCTCTTCTTAGCGGTGCTTCTATGCCTATAGCTCCTGATGGAAGACAGCCCTAGGCAGCTGTATTTTATATCATGTGACTTAGCCCAGGCACAGCAGAGTGGAACAGGGGTAGGCACTGACCCAAGGAAGCCAAGCTAAAGCTTGCCAAAGACGCAAGACATAGCCTGCCCCCCAAAAGATGCGCTGAGTCAACCAAGATCTCTATTTCAGCTGAGAGGAGAGAATGAAGTGTCATTGATGGAGGCAAAGCAGAAAGGATATTATGCGGTAGAGTAGGCCTAGACAAGATGCTGGGGAAAAAAATTCTGAGTGAGATGGGGAAGCAGACACCACAAGGAAGCAGGAGCTGTGAGGCAGAGAAAAGGTATGGTGTCCAGGGTGAAAACTGGTCATTGAAAGGATAGAAAAGAAAGATGCCTGGGGAGAAAGAGAGAAGGAGGGAGGGAGGGAGGGAGAGAGAAAGGCTAGTCCCTAAAACTGTCTAAGGCTAACAGTTTTCCAATTCCTGTACCTGATCCTGTGTATCTTCACATTAAACCCTCATTTTCCTAAGAGTTGGTCTCGTCCCTGCAATACAAAGGGTCTGAATCACACGACAGACAAATGAGGAGGGGAGGCTGGTAAGTCTAGATGCATCGTGATGATGAATCTGGGTAAACACAAACCCCAGGACCTGTCTCCGTGTCCTTTCCTCTACAATCCAAGGCTCTCTGGCCCACTCTTGTCCTAGAAGCTGCCAAACCCTAGAATCTCAGCCCTGGTAGGGTCTGGGATGCCAAATGTTTCACCCTATGAGGACATATTCAGAGGCAGAGACCTTGAAAGGCTCTCTCTGCGATGTGTCTCAGAAGCCTGGAAATTGAAGTTGGCCTCACTTGGCGTGACCTTGGCTGTGGTCTGAAAATGGTTATTACTAAGAACAAACTGTCCTGAGAAGGGGTACATCCCATGACCTTAAACGAAGAGTCTAATTCAGAAAAGCAGTCTTTGGATTTTCAGGTCTTTAAGGAGAAACTCAAAGTTTGCTTGGTTGGGAATCATCTTCTGAATTGCCTGTGACCTAATTCTATGAACAAAACCCTGGAGACCAGCCACTGTTTGTAGCTGAGGGAGGTATCTGTTCACTTAAATAGGGCCCGTCATGCTTGTAGCCAAATGCTTTGACAAGTGGGAAAGGACAAGTGAAATTATCTAAATGGCCCAGGCTATTTATCTATCTATTGTAAGTGCTATATTTCCTGGAAAGAAGCCGTGAGTTAAGAAAATAGTTTTAACTTGTTCTCTCAACTTCCTGGCTGCTTTGATACTCAAACCACATTTCAATATTTCTGGGTTTTGTCTGACAAAGTAGAAATGCGTGGAGATAGACGTGGGGAGGGGAGGAAAGGAAAGGATGTAGTGAAGACAAAACCATGAAACAGGAAGAATTTCAAGGGGTCAGAGGCTACAGTCTCTGTTTGCTGGCAGGGCTGCCTTGAAACCAGGGTAGATGTGCCTTTTGTTTCAAATTTGCAGTGAATACATACATACATACATACATACATACATATATATTTATTTATTTATTTATTTATTTATTTATAAAACCACTCATTTTTCCTCATCCATCTCAAGTCACCAAAAGCCACTTAAGCCAAGAAGAGTTGATATTACATGGTGTCTATGTAATGGGGTACCAGGTATTTGCCCTTCTTTTGACTCTCTCATCCATTGTGGCCTAAAATTTTGTAGATTGAAAGTCATTTATTTGGGTTACACATCTCCAAGCATCCTCTTTTGATCTTTATATAAACATATCAAATAACTTTTTCTCTAGAGAAGTGGAGAGTTACTGGTGCATTTGAGATTACTGGGCATATATGTGAGCTGTGGAGAAAAACAAAACACAATTCTAATATTTCTGTAGCACCTTAACTCTGTGGTTGGCTAAATGCTTCATATATCATCTCATTTCATCCCCAACAACTCAAAAGATAGATAAGATAGATGTTCTCATTATTCCCAAGTCTCAGATGAGAACATTGAGGCTTTGGGAGATTCTATGACTTTTTTGAAGTCTGTATATAAGAAGCGGAGTCTAGATATGACTCACGTCCTTGGGTTGAGTGCTTTTATTTTTTCTACTCTAGGCGGACTAACCAGGGAACTGAAGATACAAACTGTTCTAGGTCAGCTTTTTAGCCAGTGGCCAGCAGCCAGAAGGGTTCAGGGCAGGAGCAGGCAGTGGGCCCTCCCATCCCCATGGACAGGCCAGCTCCACTCCCTGAGAGTGGCCTCCAGGAGCCCATGGTGCCCCCAGGTGAGTGGCAGCTTGGCCACCCCTAGTGGGTAATGTGAGCTGTCTCTGTCCCCAAGACAGAAAGCTTTACAGGAAATTACCACCCCTCTTCTCTGCCTTCTCATTTTCTACTCGAAGGTATATCACTTTGAAACAGAAATCTCACCCAAAGTGTATTGCTGATTTAGTCACCATCTGTATTTGTTACCTATTGGTGCATAATAAATTAACCCCAAAACTTAGCAGTTTAAAGCAGTAAACATTAATTATCTTCCTTTCTGTGGATCAGAAGTTTAGAGCAGCTCATCTTGGTTCTTCTGGCTCAGGGTCTCTTAGAGGCTTCAGCATCTGAGATTTGTCTGGGGCTAGAGAATTCACTTCTGAGATGGTTCATTCATGCAGCTGTTGGCAGGAGGCCCCACTGTCTCACCACATGGACCCTCCATGGGGCTGCTTGAGCATCCTCACAACATGGCAGCTGGCTCCCTCCAGAGCAGGGCACCCAGGAGAAAGCACAAAGAGATAGCCCCAAGGCCCTTCATGTCCTAGTCTTGGAAGTCACACCATCACTGTCATGCTCCATTTGTTACACCTGAGTTGCTGAGTACAGCTCACATTTAAGGGAGGGAATCAGGGTCCACTGCCCTAAGGAGGGAGTATCAAGGTACTTGTGGTCGTATTTTACACCCACCACACAGGCCCACTAGAGTACTGAGGAATCTTAATGACATTCAAGAAATGCCTGACTCTTAACAACACTCAGGTAATGGAAGCAGAAGGATGAGGATTTCTTTTAGCAATGCACCTAGTCAGGGGTGGGTTATAGGATTATTCTGATGGAGTGCTGAAAAAGATGCGGCCATTCTTCTAATAAGCACACAGTCACAAATACAGCAGGCAGATAATTACAATACATTGCATCCGGTGTGCTAACAACCATGACTAAGATTTATTGAGCACTTACTGTAACCCTATCATTATCAGAAGGGTTCTATGTGTATTAAGTCACCTAACGTTCACAGCAACCCCCTGAGGTAGGTACTGATTTGACCCCCATTGACTTATGAGCTCAATTAGTAACTGGTGGAACTGAGATGAAAGGAACATGAGTCAAGAGCCAAGGGAGCCCAGAGAGGAGGAGCCTCCTTTTGCCTGGGTGGTTGGTGGTAAGAGTCATAAAAGTCATCCTGAAAGAGGAAATATTTGAGTTGGGCTGTAAAGAGTAGGAGTTCTTTAAGAAGACAAGGTAAAAGAGATATACGAATACAGTCTGGATAGTGAATTGTGAACGCTGAGTCTAGGGTGTAGAGAGCTGCTGGAATTCTCCCACAGTCCTCTCATATGTTCTGGTGGCTATGAGCAAACTTTTGTAGAATTCACATCTGAGTTTTACACAGCTCATGCCCACGGTCTGGTTTTGGTCTCTCCCCAAACAGAAACTCCTGCACCAAATAGATCCTTAAGGGGACAGTTGTAGGTGTGTAAGAAAGAGAAAAACGTCTACGTCTTACCTGTGTCTAGTTAGCATGTTGCTCAGAGCAGGCAGGGAATGAGGTTGCCCTCTTAAGTTCATTTCCTACGTAGTCTAGTTTGCTCTTCTTTGATCCATGCTACAGACAGTGACCATGGCCAGCTCTGACTTGACCAGCCATCCCACTGGTATGTCTGGCTGATCACACTCAGTGGCTAAACCTCATGCACTTTATTAGGGGTGAATGCGAAGCACATCTTAACGCACATCTTAATAACAGGAACCATCCTTGTGCGTGAAGGAAACTCACGATGAAGCACATTATTGCCAGAGCGAACTACTGTCTGGCCCAACTAAGTAAGGTTGTGGTGGTTAGTGGAATATTTTGGTTAACAAAGGATTACTACAGAAATCATCCATACATGACCAATTTTCAAAGAATTAGAATCCAGTAAGGTACCACTTTTTTCTAAAATAAGTCTGTGCATGATTTAATATTTCTATGAAGACTCAAAGGCACTACAGATGTTGTGGGTTCTTAAAGTCCACATTATGATGGTAAGGTTAGGTAGATGATGTTGAAAAGGAAAGAGGGCAAAGAATATTTTCCTGTGGAAACCACCAAGCTTGCTTTGGCCTTTGAGTGTGGAGGTCAACTTAGGAAATCATGCATCTTCCAGGTTGTTCCTGGAATGAGCAGACCTTCAAAGAGGAACACAGGGCCACGCTAGAGGAAAGATGCCACCGCAGATAGAGTCGTGGAGCTTCCTGACCCATAATTAGAAAGACGTCTGTTGAAAACTTCCCTGCTAATCAAAACCAGCTTTGAAGGTGGGTGAGAGTGCAATTTCTAGAGGTGTTGCTTCCTAAGAGCACCAGAGCATCGCTGGGGTGCTAGATCTTGCTGGAAATATAACAAGATGGAGAAAGTTGTATTTATCAGAAGTATTTGTGCAGTTGAAATATTTAAAAGAAATATTGTTTGAAGGGGTTGAGGTTTCATAATAGTCGCATGATAATGTCTTCAAAAGAGGGCAGGTCTGGTTTGCTGCCGAGCTTTTCTTTATTTGAGTGGGGTCTGCAAATTTGGGACCGAACAGAATTGTTCCGAGAACAGAGGAGGTGCCTAAGGCTTTTGTCAGTTATCCTCTCCCTCTCCTCCCACCCCTCCACATAATATTGAACAGATATTTAAAGAAATTATTTTGGAGGAACACTGAATTATGAGGCTTCCCAGTAAGGTTGTCATGTCTCTGTCTGGCTTTGCTCCTAATGCATTGATTGTCTGAAGCTCACTGGGTTACTTATCTCGTGACCCCAATCATCCCACTTTCTGCTGTTTCACTGTTGATTATGCTTTCATCAGAAAGTGGGAATGATTTTAAAAAAGAAGAAAAGGGATCAAAAGCAGTCAAGTATTCTACTTTTTAAAAGCTCTAACTTTTTTAAGAAGGGGGAAAATGAATGGAAGAGGTTGCAACTGGTGTTTAAAATGAGCTTTGAAAATGCCTGTATCTGGTTTTAAAATAAATCTGTACTAAAAAGGATCTTAAAAATGATCTAAGAGCCTTTGCAGATGAGGAGACTGCTGTCCAAAGTGACTTGCTGCAGGTTACAATGCCATTACAATGTATATTGGGTTGGCCAAAAAGATGTTATAGAAAAACCCAAATGAAATTTTTGGCCAACCCAATAATTAAGAGATAATCAATGAGATTCAGGAAAAGGATCCCCAAGATAGAAAGAGTCTGAAGGATGTGTCCATCTGGTCATCACCTTTGTGTTCTTTCTCTTCTTTTACCTGGTAAGAAATAGGGAAGAGGAATTACTCATGATTACTTGTGATTGCCCAGGATTACGCAAGAATAACACAACCAGCCTGGATTATGCACCTTTATCTGACAAACATTTATATAGCAGTTATTACATGAAAGGCACTGTTCCAGACAGATTCTGAATATGAACCCATTTCATGATGGTAGCAGCCCCTTGGGGCAGGTACTATTGGTATCTCCATTTTGCAACTGGGGAAACTGAGACACACAGCTTAGCAACATGACAGAGCTGGGGTGCACCCAGACAGTCTGGCTCAGACTCTGTGCTGGTAACCACTAAAATCAGCCTGACTACAGAGCTCTGCCCCTTGTTTTTCCAGAAGCCTTTATTGTAATCCCCTGTGATCCACCTAAAGTAATGAAAACAGGGTGATATGGTGCTGGTGAGAGCATAGAGCCTTCGCTGGCTGGGAAGGGGTCCCTGAAGGGTCCGCAGGATAGAACAATAGAGCAACACAAGACACCCAGATGAGATTTTTTTCCACAGAAACGTCAGGTTTTTGGGGGATCAGAGGGAGGAATGTGGGTGAGGGCGAGGCTGGGGATGTTAAGACGCAGTCCATATGGGATTACATGAAGACATGTGTATATATGTGTTTGGAAGTCTGCACACGGGGTTCTGGTTGTGTGTGAAAGTGTTTACGCATTCATGTTTTTATACCCACTGTGTGCATGTGTACGTGTGTGTGTGTGTACGCACCTGTGGGCTTGCTAATGCATAGAAGGTGCTAGAATAAACTCCTAAAGGGACTTGGTTTCTGCCTGCTTAGTTAGCTCGTATCCACATCTGGGTTCATTCTGCCTCAGGAGTGCCTGGTCCTCCCTGTCTCCTGAATGACTCTGATCACCCTTCTCCTTGAGCCAAAGGAAAGTGAAGCTGAGAGGAGAAGTAAAGAGAGAATTTTTAAATTAAAACTTTTTTTTTTCCTGAAAGGGCCATTATTTGCTCAGAAGTCCATAGCATGAGCAGTACAGTTGGCGATTTTTGCACCTCTTTAAAGAAGCTGAGGCCCAGTTGCAGAGGACCACAGAGTCTGTGCTGGCCCCTCAAACCCACAGACCATCCTGTGGGCAGCCAGGACTTTACCCCCTTGGCTCATGGGGACTAACCATCTGGCCAGGAACTAGGAACCTGAGAGGGCCCTCCAGGTCCTATTTCCCCAAACCCTTAAAATGTGAAGATCCTGTTCAAGACCAGCCCTGCTGTCCCGAGAAACACTACGTGTACGAGGCTTTTCAAGTTGCTGCTGCCTGCAAGCAGACAAGCAGACAGGGGAAAGGAAACAGAGAACGCTGTTGCTGCTGCCTTTTAGCACACACTGTGGGCATTTGTCTGTCTGCAGAAGCGTCAGTCCAGGCTTCTCTCCCTGGAAGGGAGATCTTCCCCAGGAAGGGGCGACCAGATCTCCGGGCAGCTGGGATGATAAGCGTGACCAGCAGAGGGCGCCACCGCGCTGACTCTCATCTCACTGCGCGGTACAGGCGAATGGGGGGGGGGGGATGCTCAGGAAGGCCAAAGATGGATCGGTTCAATACCGTACCCCCTCCTCTGTCTCCCTCCCGCTCCCGTCTCTTCTCTTCTCGCTGCCCTCTCCTGTGTTTCCTCCTTCCCTCGCCTCTCTCAGTCTTTCTTTCTTCCCACTTCTAGCCCCCGCCCCCTCCCCAAGTTGAGCAGTTCACCCCAGGGAACCTCAAGTCTAGTAACTGAGTGTTAATTATGTCTGAGTGGATTCTAGAGAAAAAGAAAACCATATACTGTATCAGCAGAGAAATGGTTTCACTATGAGGAAACTAATGATGCTTTTATCAGGAACAATATAAAGATTGCTTTTTTACTAGTGTGTATCCCATAGGGTTCAGGGCTATGAGATATTTCTGTATCTGGCTTTAGGTTCCTCTGAGCTTTTACATAATCAAATCAATATAGCCATGATTCACCCTCTGGCAACAACTGCTCCCTGCAAGTTTGCTGTTGTTTCTTTAGCGGCTAAAGAGAAAATAAATAAATATATGGAAAGGAACTTATTATGAATCTGTAAACATTGATTTTTTCGGTCTTTGGGCTTCCTTTTTAATTGCTCTGTCTACACAACCACACATACTCACACAAAGCGAGGGTGTGAGTTCGTGGTCAGAAAACAAGGTGGAGAGTGCTGCCCAACGGTCTACTGCTGTCTGGTTTTCAGAGTCAGAGATGTCTTGCTTGCTGGACTACCAGCGTCCTTTTCATACATTTTCTTTTCATACATCTTCTTTCCCATCCCCGTGAATTCCCTACATTCCGGGCGTGATTTTGGTTCTTGCCTTTCACTTTGAGTCATATTGTTTTTATCAGGAATTTCCCTCCCCTCTGCCTGGCAGAAATGATCCCCCTCCGACCTCTATCTGGTCCCAGGGCCATCGGAAGGAGAGAGAGCCCACGGCAACCTGAAAACGGGCTCACCATTTCCTTAGGAAACACACCTTCCCGTCTCGTGTCTCTGAGTCTCAGCCCAGCCTTTACAGTTCACAGAAGCCCAGCTCAGGAAAAGCTTGACATCCTTCACAGGGCGTGTGACATGCCCGCCTTTGCTTCCCCTCCCTTTCTCTAAGTAAATAAACGCGGCCGTCTTTCTTTCACACTAAAGCATGGGGGAGGGTCCTAGCCCTCTGTCATCCACTCTTCATAGATAAATCGGGATGACAGGGGCCTCTAAATACGGCTTTTTCAATGTCACTTGCTGCTTTGGATCCACAGGAAGTCAACTGAGAAAACTGGTGTGTTCAGCTGGGTTTGGAGAATAAAGGTGGAGCCTCACAGGCCTCTGGTCCCAGGGACAGGCGAGGATTGTTTAGTCATTTCTGTTCTGGTCCTGAGCCTTCGACGCCTTGTTCATGATGTGCTTCCTTTTTCCCTTCCCTCTGAAGTAGAAAAAACATTAGAAGTAATAACAGAGACAAGACAGGAGAGAAGACCCACTTATGTGATCAGGTGTGCCGAGCCCTGGGGCTGATGGTAACCACAAAAATAAAATGGCTCCCTAATTACGAGGGAGTCTGATCACTGAAGCCATGTTTCCATGACAGGGATGCCATACTCCTCTGAGAGGATAGCGAGAGCAAGATTCTTCAAAGCTCTTCCTTCTTTGGGTAAATATTTGCCACTGAAGTGCTATCAGTGGTGCTGTACTCCAGGACTTCCAGGCCTCCAGGCAGAGGTGGTCTAGCCGGTAGTCAGGGAATGGAGGGGATATTCAAACAGTACTGGGTGTGGTGATGCTGGCAGCACAGCACGTTAGCCTGTGAGAGTCCCAGTGGCTGCCATTTATTGGACATCTCACTGTGTACCAAAGACTTGCTTTGTGTGCATTATTGCGTTAAATTAATTCTAATCCTCTGGACAGTGTGGCAAAGAAAGTCATTATTCCCATTTTATGAAAAAGGAAAGTGAGACTCAACAAGTTAAATATTTGCCCAAGGTTGCAGAGCTGGCATATGATGGAGTCTCTTGAACCCCAAAGTCTGTGGACTTCCCACCATCCTGATGTCCCAAGAAGTGAGGAAAACATACCAAAGACAAACTTATAAAAATTATATAATTACATGCTTCTTTTTAACCAATATTAAAAATTATACTGCTACCACATTAAATCCCCTATTTCACGAATATTATTCTTAGAGAAGGGCTATTTTTTGGTTAAAAAGAAAGGGAAGCAATGTAAAGCAATTAAGTAAACTATATTGAGATGGTGGAGAGTGCAGACACATCAAACATCACAAAGGAGGCCAACCTAATGGCTGGAGGTTGGCGAACACTGCTGTCAGCCACACGGCCTCACAGAGCAGGAAAGCAGGGAGATTGTTATTAGCTGCCTCGAATTTTGTGTTGAGAAGGATTCTGAGGCCTCATGTGTTATCTATTAGTGGTGCCTGCCTTGGGGCACCAGGCAGGCTTGGGGGAAACTAAGAGTGACTTGTGAGGTCTCTTTGATCAAGCCAACCTGCTCCTTTCCCAAAGGAAGATGAAGCCCAGAGAAATTAACTGAAACATTCAAATGTTTTAAGTCCATAATTCTACCACGAGAAGCTTTTTTCTAACAGGTCCAGACATTTGCTCATCAATATCTTTCGTCTTTGGGGAAGGGACGGGGGTCATGATATATGCATAATTTCTCCCAGTTATTTCCAGTGGACAGGCAGGACTGGAATCGAATCCTGCCCTATTCCACATGTGATTAGAAGTGACCTTTTATTTTATTTTTTTAACATCTTTATTGGAGTATAATTGCTTCACAATGGTGTGTTAGTTTCTGCTGTATAACAAAGTGAATCAGCTGTACATATACACATATCCCCATATCCCCTCCCTTGTGTCCCCCTCCCATAGGAAGTGACCTTTGAAGTTTACTCCTCCACAGAGTTGAGATCACCATCCTTACGGTGCTATTGCAAGGGTTGGATGAGATAAACTACGTAAAGCGTCAATTATGATAAGCAGAGTAAAAGTTCAAGAAACAGTACCTAGTATTCAATTATTCCCTCATCCAGACAATGGATACTTGTTCAGTGCCTACTGTGTGCATTGATCTTTAACCAATAGGTTTGCACAACAGTGAAAAGAACAAGGCAATTCATTTTTCGGTGCACACTTCGAAGTGTCAGCTAACACTTCCCCAGGCCTTCATGGACATCATCTCTTTGGCACCCAGCCCTCCATCCTCACCAACACACGAATGCACAGATCCGGACCACATGCTCTCACACCAGGAGAATCAGAAAATACACTAAGAAAAATCCAATAATACTGACTTGAGGTTTTTAAACTCCTTGGGGGTAGATAGATACAAGGCAGTAAACCAGCATAGGGAAAGAAAAACAGTTAAAAAAAAAAAGCTAATAAAAAAATCCCATAGGAAGGAAATGGAAACCCCCCACCCCCCAAATGGAACTAAATTGTGTGGTTGCTGGAGTTCCTTTCCTGGAAAGGGGGCCAGAAGCTGGGAGCATGCAGCACTTACACTGGAATTGTTTTCTAAACAGATTTTTTTTTTTTTAGTGTGTATTTTTCACATATTTTAACCTTTCTCAGAACGCCCTGGCCGAAAGCAGTAAAAATGCTGTACTATTAAACTTAAATTAGGGACCTGTGTCGGTTGAGGCACCCAGCTGGGTTTTATCTGACAACGGGAGAAGGGCCCAGGGGGGAAGGCACAAGGCAGCCTGTAACCCTCAGGTGCTCGCTGGGTGCAGAGGTGTGCTCGGCTCGGCGGCCCCGGGCGTATGGCAGTGAAAGCAGGGGCTGGGGGAAGTGTGAGGGAAACTTAAGAAAATAATGAAGGGACATGTGTATGTTGAGAAGGTTAAAAAAGAAGAGTTAAATCGGCCTGTTGTCAGAACCAGCAAGAGAGGGTATGACTACAGTTTCATTTTGGATTCCTAGTTACAAGAAGTGTGTGTGGGGATGGGAGTTAGGACTTGGCAGGGGGTGCCTAGAGGTAGCATATTAAAGGGGTGGAGAGTGGCCCAAGTTTTATTCAAAACAGTAGGTTTTAGCTAAAGCCAAGTTGGGCAAAAGAGACATGTTCACAAGTCATCACCAGTTGTGGCCAAAGAAAAGTCACTTTCCATCTTATGATTTTCCATGGTCCTTGGGGACCAAATGGAAAGCTTTAGGACTTTTCTTCAGGAAAACACACCCTGGGTGAAGTATAAGTCTTGGGTGACACATTGGGTCACCTTACCGTTATAAGAGTTCAGCACAGCCTGACTTGGTCAGAAGGTACCTGAAGATGTCCTTTGAAGAAAGTTCTATAATCAGGGATGAGTGGGTTTATTGATCTTATTAGAAAATGGGCACTTCAGCTTCTTTCCAGGGAATCAGCCGGGACGTGTCAGCAAAGAGTCCCTTTGGACACATCGACCCAAACTGAAAAATGTGCTTAAAACATTTCATGTCTCCTGGTGCTGGTGCTACTGGCTGAATCGTCTGATGGGCTATGCGGGAAGAAAGCCGGGGTGGGGGTGGGAGGCTGGCATCTCCTCTCCCTGCAGACTGCTCTAGCACCGGCACCTCACAGCAGGCCTCGGGGCAGTTCAGGGACCCACTGAGCCTCAGCACAAAGATCCTTGCAGTCGAGAAGGGCCTTCAGCTCACAGATGTTCTGCAGGAGGGTGGAACATGCGAAGTGTCTGCTGGTGCCACCAGGCCTTGTAGTTGGGATCGACGCTCGGGCTGCTAGGACATGACCAAAGGAAACAAATATTTGACCAGACAGCTGAGAACATCTGTTTGGTTTTGCTTGTGTGGATGCAGCCTGCTTGGCCTGAGGTGTCTGCTTCTGGCTGAGATGCAAAATGGACGCCCGTTTGCAAACATGGGCAGTGCCAAATATGGGCAGAGTCAACATAGGTGACTGCATTTTCCCCTGTTTAAATCCCTCAATAAGATAAGTTTCTTCCTGGTTTATTCCAAATGTAAACATTCGGTGTTTAAAGGGAGAAAACACAAACGGACCTGGGCGTCTTGGGCACCAGCTGTTCTCTGGGCTTGCAATGCCTTTTTTTCTCTCCTTTTCCCAACTGGGGATGCTAATGGGCCTCAAGTCACTGCTGCTTGGACTGCCCCACAAACCCCCCTTCTTCCCTGGCCAGGACAGGAAAGGTGATGCTGAGGGAGAGGGTGTGTAAAGGAGCTGTCCTGGGAGGAAGCACTGAAAAAAAAGAAAAAGGAAAAAAAGAGAAGGAGCGGTGACATCCTGGTCATGCTCCCATGGGCTTTTTAAGAACGCCCAGGCTGCCAGCCAGTGGTGGCTGCCGTGGACCTGTGGCAGAAAGATGCCTGGTTTATTCTTAGTAAAGTGCTCGGGGAGCGTGAGCCCGGGGGCTCAGGAATGGAAGAGCAACCACCAAACAAAACAGAATGAGGCTCGCTCCGCCTGCCTTCTGGAGCCATTCAGAGCTGGGGAGGGAAGTAGCTGGAGGCGAAGACCCAGACATTGTTGCATTTTGAGTGCCCCCGGCCCCCGCCTCCTACCCCCGCCCCAAATCATGATTGTTTTATGTGGTTCTTTTTCCCTTTGGTGAGGAAAATGGGATGTGGTGTCAATTACTGGGAAAAATATACAAAGTCCTAATGGCTAATCTATTCTTCTAAGTATGAGGAGGGCTACTACACCTAAGAGAGTTGATCTAATTGTATAATAAAACTCGAATCATTTCAAGCGGGATCGGACCTGCCGGGTCTGTTCAGGAAAGCTCGGGCTGAGCCCGGGGCAGGAGAGGGGTGAGCTGACCCTGGAAATTGCTTGCGGGTAAAATCCGATGGGGGACTGAAGGGAGTCCGGAATCTGGCTGCGGGGAGCAATGAGGGAGTGGAAAGATGGTGGACCGTAAACAGCATCTTCTTGTTTTATGTGTCTCCGTGGTGGCAGTTGTTTTCTCAGCTCGAATGTCTATGTCAAGAGTCTAACCTTGGAGCAGAATCCACATGCTGCCCCATGATGTTCTCTCCTTCTTTCCCCCTTCCCGGCTCTCAACTTTTGTAGACTGTTGTTTAGAAAACTCACTGTGCCACGCCTTTTCACATAATTTACTTGTTTAATGTAATCCTCCTGACACCCCTCGTTGGAAAATCCAATTATCATTTTACTGATGAAAAAAGCCAAGAAAGACAAAGTTGTGCAAAGTTACATTGCTAAAAAGTGATGGTGCTGGGGCTCAAACTTGGACTTTCTAACTCATTTCTGGCCTTTGCCCTGTCCCTGTTTTGGGGCAGCGCGCCCTCTTTGCAAAGCCCACTAAGTGATTTGGGTGTCAGGGCGCAGTGGGGAGTTTGGGAAGGGGACGTGTACACGGGAAGCTAGTGACAACACAGATCCTAAAATTAGCTTTTCTCCTTTCAACTCTCTCTGATCCGATCTAAAAACATGAAAAGGCTTGCAATTCCCTTGCATGTAAGTCCAATGACAGCTTCTAACGCCACCACAAAAGGCAAAGCCTCTGTTTATTTAAGCATTGGGATTTTTTTTTTTTTAAAGAAAAATACATCTGGGAGTAGAAGTCACTGGGTTATAAATGAGCTCTCACACCACCAAAGAAAAAAATAATAATTACAATAAAAATAATGGCACCATATTCTCTGATAAACCAGTGCCAGAAAAGCTCTTGGGGATCAAGTTTTGTCAGTCCCCAGCTTTTACCAATTTAAATTCTTGGCAGAGTATTAAAAAAAAAAAAAGTATAAGGTATTTGAAACTCCAGTCCCTCAGGTACTAAATCTAGTGTTTCCTGGCACTAGATGAATGTTACTGAAGTGAAAACCTAGCACCACAGGACCATATCTCCATGGCTGTTCATATTTATACTTAACAGACAAATATGTCATTCTTTCGGGATCTCTTTACAGGGCCAATTTTTTTTTCTCATATGTTACCCACCCTTTTCTGATAAAAATGAAGGCAGACCAAGGCCAGGACACAGACTTTGAGTTGTGAGATGCTCTTTTAGTATCAGAAACCATGTTTCCCCAAAGCTGCCTAATTTCCTAAGCCACAGATCGAATTAAGGAATAGGACGGGTGGGACTCCATGGAGATGGTGAAGGGAGCAGGACGGGTGTAGCCTGGTGGCATTTACTCCCTGGTCACTTCACTTGTCCTTTTTCTTTATAGTGTGACTGTGATCCACAGGGAGAGTTGGAACTCTGTGGTCCCTCAGATGTTTTTGCCAGAAATTTGGCTTGGCAAAAGATGTTCAACTCTCTCTGCACAATTAGCAAAAGGATCCTTTTTTAGTATCAATGTCTACTCCACTCCATTCATGAACTAGGGGTCATCTTTTCTATCCTGGACTCCTGCAATTTGACCCCATCACAGAGTCCTCTAGTTACCTTTTAGAATTTGTTTTCTACTCTACTGCTACTAATCAAGTTTCTTCTCTCTCCTCTCCCCTAACTCCAGCGAATGAAAGTTTAGTCTAGAAATAGCTGGAAATATCTCAAATGACTCACCACCCCAAGTCTGTAGACCACATTTTAACCTTCATCATATAAGAAGGGAAGAGGACATGTTTTTATTGAACACCTACTATGTTTGAGGCATTTAGTCCTTACTCAGTTTTAAACTTGTATGACAAATCTTATAAACCTCATGAATAAAGGAAGGGTATTAATATTTTAAGTACCCTGAAACCCTGAGAAGCACTGCATAAAATATTGCAATGTGCCACTTCCATTGCTTTGTCTAATCTAGAGGTTCATATTTTTGCAAGTGGAAAATATGTTCTTTAACTTTCAGAAAAACAAGTTTTTAGTCAAAATGTTAAGATAGCTCAAGTCTCTGTACTTTGTGAAATATTTATATCCTAACCTGGGGGACACAGGGATGTCTCTGCAGGAACGGAAAATAACTGGGGTGAGGATTTTCAGCAAGAAGTTGCCACAGGAACTTTCCACATGTGCCGTGGGTACCACTTAAGCCTTAGCCCACACGGCAGGCTTGCCTTGGCCCAGGCTGGTGAGATGCTACTCAACTGTCTAAAGCAACTGAGAACCACAGCATCAACTGGTAGTGGCCGTGAGGTCGACTTTTTCTTTTCATTCTCCTGCTCCCAAAGTAAGGCAGCTGCCCACGGCAGCCCCCTGCTCTCCGCCCTTTCTTTCTATTCTCCCTTTGGAATTGCTCATCACCTCTAAATTCCGTCAAGATTTCTTTCCTAATCTCTATGCCCCATGCTGACTTCTCCTTAGGGCATCCGTCCCGCGTGCCCAGCTGCCTGTGGGACATTTAAACCTGGTGGCCGCACCTCAAACTCAGCATGCCCCCAAATGAGCTGTTTCTCTCCCAGTGTTCCCTGCTTTAGCCAATGTCCGCATTTCCCCAGTTACCCATATCTGAAATACTAGACCATTCTGACTCTCCAGTCTTTAGTCTTTTTTAGTATAAACAATAGCCATGTGCTTTGCCTTTATTGGCTTCATAGTCTCATTGAGTCTTTATCACAATGCTATGAAGTAGATATTATTGTTATTTTCACTTTATGAATGAGGACTGAACTCAGAGGTGGGAAGTGATTGGCCCAAGGTTACACTACTGAGTGAGACTACAAATAGTGGGTTTCCATTCAGATCTTGGTCTGTCTTTCTCCAGAGCCCACACGTAACACTCTATATTATATGGCGGTCAGGTACAGTCTGACCAGAATTCCTAAGCAATGTCTCTTGAAGTCGTCAGTCCTGGTCTATTCCCAGTCTGCTTAGCTCACCCTCTTTCTCCTAGACTGATTTCCTGAAACCATGATTTCCCTGGATTCAGGCTTTTCCCATCAGAAACATTATCAAGTGCTCACCTCATTAAGATATGTGTTTACTATTTTGAGCAAGAACCCACCTCTAGTGGTTCTCCATGAGAGCAGCCTTACCCAAAATGTGCTCTGGGATATTCCACATATATCTCCTCATTGGAGGGGCAAGAGTCTGCTCTGGTCCAGGATGGGGGCAAGACAGCTTTCAGTCTAATAAAAAAAGGTAGACATTAAATAAAAGTTACAGAGGTGATGAATGTTTTGAGGAAAAGCACAGAATGCTTATGGGAACCCCTGAAAAGTGAGCTAATCTCATCTAGTCTGCTGGTCAGGGAGGCTCCTTTTAGGAAGGTCCATAGGGTGTTTATAGGTGTACATAGGGTTAAAGGAAACTAAATACATTTCTTTATTCCAGGTCTTCTCAAAGCCTGACAATGTGCTAAGTGTAGCTGGCGGTGAGCTTCAAGATGACCAGGCCTGGCTTGTCCACCTGTATCCCAGGGCTGGACAGTACCTGGAACAGAGCAGCCTCTCAATAAACATTTGTTCAAAGAACACATGAATGAACAACGAAATGCTTTTGGATGAAATTAATGTAGAGATCATGCCATTTACAATATTTATTAAAATTTTCATCGTGCCTACACTTTTGCATCTCCTGAAAGGTAAATTCCATTAAAACCTTATTTCCTTCAGGTTCTTTACTCCAGGTTAAGAGTTTCAAGGGATCAAGGATAGAAGTCAGGTAGACCTGGATTTGAATCTTCCTCCATTTATTAGCTGTGTGAACTTGGGAGACTTACTTAACCTCTCTGTTCCAGTTTCCTTATCTGTAAGATGAGAATTATAATCCTGACCTTCCAGGGTGACTAAGAGGAATAAATACAATAATGCATGTAAAATCCTTGGCATAGAGCCTGGCACAGAGTAATCCAATAAATGGTAGATGTCACTGTTGCTGTTGCAGTTGCGATGGGTGGCTTGTCTCCAGCCTCAAAGGGCTGGCAGGCTAGAGGGGAGACACAGAGCACCTGCTCACACCCATCATCAGATGGGCCCTCACTTGCCTCATGCTCAAGTGTGACCAACCCACCAACCTGAACTTTATTCGGACCCTTCGAGGGTCGTGTTCGCTGTCTACCATGGAAAAGAACTGACCTTACTCCATTTGCCGTGCACCTTTTAGACCCCAGTTGGAATTCTGCCTCCCCAGTTGCAAAGCCAAGTGATCCTAGTAAAACCACTTTACCTGTTCTCCTTTCTGGTTTCTGTTTCCATGGTTATAAAATGGCGCTAATAATGCACATCTCATTGGGAGGTGGTGAAGATTCACTTAAAGAAGATAGCATTCATGAACAGGCCTTCTGCAGAGTAGGTGCATAATAGCGGTTAGCTGCCTGCCCTTCTTAACACTCCTCCTCCCCCGCCACCCCGCCTTCCCCTACTGGCAGGAAGCAGTCCTGCAGAGAGGCCCCAGTCCTCCTCCTGGGGCTGGGATTTCACTCTCGCCCTGTACAAAATTGCCGTGCACTATCCAAATGTCCTTATGAGTTTCTGAATCCCATAAGAGGTAAAAGGACTCTTCTTATGAGCACTTGCTTAGCTTTCTGGACCATCAGCATAGGGGCCAAAAACAGACCCCTCCTCCCCCAAGTCCTGACTTCCTGTCTTCCCCTGTTAAGTCTGCGTGGTGGTCCCAGCTCCTGAGAGCCTGCACTCAGAAGGGACCAGCATGGCCTGTTCTCTCTGCCCGCCACCAGGCTCCTTTCTGGCTCTCAGAGCCAACAGTGCGCCTCTCTAAAGATCCAACGAACCCCACTGGAAACAGCCCTGCTGGTGCCTGTTCTCCAGGCTTTCTGAACCCACACTCTCGTTTCTCTGCGCCCAGTGAGCCTGCGCAAGTTCTCCTCACCCGCTGAGAAGGGAGAGGAGAGAAGTGTTGTCTTCCTTCCCTAGCCTCTTATTTCTGGTTTCTTCGGTGGCCCCTCCGCATTTCTTACTGTACGTCCTTGGGACTCTCAAGGTCCTGAAGAAGCAGCTGGGAAGAGCTAGAAGAGGGTACAGACACTAACTGTAATGTGACAACATTCGGTTCTCTTAGAAGTGTGCATGGCAGTGCCTCTGGAGGAGGGGTGTGATGTCGTGGAAGCAGTAGGGTGACAGCTTGAGAGCAGGAGCAAGAAACTGAAGAATGTCTTCAGTGGGTGGAGGCTGCACGGGGGCAGGGGGGAGAGGAAAACCAGAGGTGGCGCTGATGAGGGACAACAGAGACCAGAAATATGGATGGAGATTTTCACTGTCTGCCGTAGGGACCCTGTGGACCCTTACCAAATTTTCAGTAAGATCTGCACTGCTCACCAAAGCACTGTGCCAATGAATTCTTTCTTGGGAACTCCCATAGGAGCTGAATTCTGCACAGGGTTGGTGCAGGACAACAGTAGAGCTTAAGGAAAGGCAGGAGCTGGAGGATACCTGGCTTCCAAGGTGACCACAGCTACAATAATGAGGACAGGAGTCAGAGCCATGGCAGTTTCCTTACAGCCTGCTCATTAAGAAATTCAACACGCTCTGAGAACTACCTACCTTCCTGGAAGTCATGAAAAACTTTACGATGCCTGTTCTCATGGAGCAGGTGATCTAATGGAGAAAACAAATAAGCAGACACCCAACTTGAATCCACACACAATGACCTCAAACCAATCATGGCAGGGCCATTAACTTCTGACCAGGGAAGTCAGAGAAGGCTTCAGGAGCCTTAAGAAATGATGTAGGTGGAGATGATTAAGGCTTTACACATGGCGGGTGTAAAGAAGCATGTTGGTGTTGGGGAGCAGTTGAGTACTAACACGGGACTCATATTGAGAATGGGGGCCTCCACCAGGGGGAGTCTTGAAAACACTCCCTGGACCTGGGATTTTATTACCCAGGCCGACATTGAAGGTATTTGACGACACAGGTGACATAATCCAACAGAAGCGGACAGCCAGTGTAGGATAGATTGGAGGAGGAGTACAAGAGGAGCTCAGAGACCAGCTAAGAAGTAACTGTAGCCATCCAGGTGAGAGGATCAAGGCCTGAATGAGGGGTCCTTGCAGGGCCCCCTTCTCAGCTAGACATGCTGGGTTTAATTGTCCCCTTGGATGTGCCTATGGAAGAATTCTTGACACTGAATAGTCAATCCTGAGAGCCCAGCTTGTGTAGCCAAAGACCAAATCTGGCTTTGGTTGTTCCCCTCAACCCTGCTTTCTCCATTCCCAACGCATCCGTCAAGGAAACGAATCAAAGCAAGTCCAGTAAAGCAGATGATTGGCAGGTTGGAAATGATGCTGGGAGAGGGCGTGGTCAGCCTGCCAGTGTGGGAACTGGGTGCTGGGGGCAGAGGACTCATGTGAATCCACGTGTGAGATTCAACTGCATATTGATCCAGCCCATTTGCACGGGAACCTCATCATCATCTCCTGCTTAAGCCCTCGCTTCCCCGGTAATTGACTCTCGCATATTGATTAAGATGTTGAAGTGTCCCAGGATTTCTCGGTGGTGATGCCGGCTCACCTCCCGGCAGGCAGGGCTGGCAAAGCTCTCTCTGTACGCCTGTCACCGCGTGCTCCTTAATGGATAAAGCTGTCATCTGAGAGCTGGAATGTCTTACAGGCACAAAGACGAAATTAACTGTTCAATAATGTATGGGACATGGAAAAAACTTTACCCAACAACTTGAATTGATTGCTGTAAGTGTTTTGACTGCACTTGCCTGCTTTGCATAAAGTCAGCGACTTTGGCTAGTCTGATTTTCACGCACAGCCACTTCTCGGCCTCTTTCAGAAGAAGAATTGAGAGACTTCTGCTGCTGCCAGGAATGGGCTGTCTGGAGCAGAGCGGGTGGGTGGGGTGGGAAGCAGGTGGGCACAGCCGACACTCACCCCTTGGGACTCTTGAATGATCCCAGGTCTTTAAAGCGATGGGTTCTGGCAGTTCTGCGGAACCTTGCTGGAACTGGTCATCACAGTGTGAGGTGGGTGAATCTCTGGGTATGGAATTCCTGGAGTTCTGTGACCTCACTTGGCCCGTGGCTCACGTCCTCAACTCCAGCGTAAGGCTGAGGCCTCCTGCAGAGAGAGGATGTGTGTCGGACCCATGGGTGGGGAGAGGGCAGCTGGGTCACACTTTTAACACTAGTTTGATAAACAATTTCCGTATCACTTAAATTGGACTTTGCTTATGATTTGGGATTCAGTTAAACACATGCTCTCGAACTATCCCGCAGGTACTAGAACCCACTGTGAATTTCTCCCCGGTTTGCTCCCTTTCTAACCTGGAAAAGGGGGAAAATAGCGAGGTAGCAAACCTATACTCTACATCTTTTCTGCCAAGCTCAGCCTTTTAAAAACATAACAAGATCCTTTGAACGTAGCTCTGTTTTATCACAGGATCTTTATTGAAGTTTTAATCAACATAAGCAGCTGACAAAATAGGAGATTGCAGAGTCGGCTGTATGTTATGTATCCTCCTTGTGAGCCTGAAAAAAAAAATCATAACATTGAAAGAAGAGAAAATAAACAGCCTCGTTTAAAAAACAAATGAATCCCACCAAACCAAGGAAATCCTCTTGCACCCAGAGGAAGACCTGCCGTGTGGCGTGCCGACGGCAGCCCCGGAGTTTGGAGCCTCATGGAGATCATTACCATAAAACAAATAACCATCTCGTTTTTGTCACCCACTATGAGTGAACTCAAAACCTTAGGCCCATGTCCAAAGATTCCTTCTCCACAAGCCCAGCCAGCTATGGATCAGGCTGACGCCACTATAGAAGGCAAGGAGGGCACAGCCCCTGTGTCCAAATCCAGATTCTTTTCTTGGTCCAGCCACTGTGCCTTGGCCCGTGGCCTCATCTCATCACCACTGCCTTCAACTTCCTTACTTGTTTCCTTTCTTTCCTTGCCCAAGGATGGGACAGACACCCCATTCTGAGTTTCTCCACTTAGTGTGTAAGGGAGAAATCACTAGATGAGAAGGGATGAATGCTTCTCTTTTTCTATCCCCATCTAGATCTCTTTTTGAAGCTGGGCTACTGTGCTGCACTCCAAGAAGGGCATCCCCTGGGCCTGCATAGCGATTTCATTTCAAAAGTGGTGCATGGTAACTATTGAAGAGAGGGACCCTGGGGACTGTTAAGACTCCTACCTTTATGGCCAATGCGACCTCTCTTTTCACTGAGACAGGAAGTAACTGCCAGAGCAAGGGGAACAGGGCCCATTGTCTCAGGCAGGGCAAAGTGATGTTGCGATGGAGAGCTGGGCTCTCCAGTTGTTTAGACCTGGATTTGAATCTCAGTTCTGCCACTTAAAATGTGTGGTCCCAGCATCCAGTGGGGCTCACTAAATATGCATTGACAGAAGGAATGAATGAGGAAGAGGCAGATGGTGAGGATATGGTACCGATGGGGCAGCAAGGAAGGAGGGGATGCAAAGTAGCAGGAAGGTCCAGCTGGATTATGGTCCCTTAGGAAGGTTTCTTGAAAGAATACTTTAACTGGGTTATGAAGTAACAGATAAATACCCACTGGCAGAGAAGACTCAAGTGGGACCAAGCAAGATGTGATAAGAGGATTGGCCTGAGGGGCGTCAGGGAGTCTGGAGAGTTGGATGGGGCCACTAGCAATGTCGGAGAGCCTTGAATGCCAGATGCAGCCCGGGAGTGAGCATTGAATTCTTTGAGTGGGAGACTGGCAGGATCTGTCCTTTGGGAATGATTCCTTGGCCACAATGGAATGGTGATTAATGAGCCACAGGGAGTCAGGACACGTGATCTGTCTGGGGCAGCCACCCTGGTGTGGAGTAACAAGGGCCAGAGCTAAGGCTCTGGGGATCAAGACAAGGAAATTACACAATGTTGGCAGATCTCCGGGGAGGCTGCCCAGCCGTCCCGACCCTCCTAATATTGGGGTGGCATTCATATCAGAGTTTCTAAGTTGGAATAGAGACTTTCCAGGCAGCTTTCCTGGAAGTTCTATTTCTGTGCATGTTCTGACTTTGCAACCAGATCCAGAGAATCGGATCACTAAGCCAAGACTTTTTCCCATCGTCCTTCCCTCGTTCTTGCTTCCTCAGATACCCATCCCATGCACGCCCCGGCAGGTGGTGGGCACACAAAGATGCAAGGCACCAGGTCCCTCTTGCCAGCTGTTCTCAGACCACAGCAGACAGGCCAACTGATACACAGACATGGCTAAGGTGCTGAGGAGGCCAAGGGGACAATGTCACTAACTCAAATGAGAGGTACAGCTCACGGAAGCTCATACCTCTGGACTGGTCAAGTGCACACAGGAACTTGGCCTCTGCAAGAAAGGAAAAGAGAGGTTCCAAACCTGATTCCTTGCAATGGGATGAGAGAAAGCTTGGGAGAAAGTGGGGTTAATACACAGAAGCGCATGGTTGGGTCGGACCAGGCACCTGGTTTGGTAGAAAAACCAGGCTGGCACAGCCACAGTACCACAAGTGCGGGCTCAGGCTTTCAGGAATCAACACCGCTGCCTGGGGCCGGGGATTCTTGGAGAGACTTCACGGTTATTCTGGTCACCTTTAGCTTCTAGACTTCCTGAAGTACAGAGAATACTTGCCCCTTAGCCATGGGGAAGAGCAGTAAATTAGGTCAGAATTGCAATTTATCTCCATAGGTAACTAGGGGGAATTGTCCCAGAGCCTGGGTGACCAATAGCCAACTCCCCAAATCTGTCTCAAGGCCATCACAGTAAGTGATTTGCAGTGGTGGGAATGGAAATGATTTATTCTGAGAACCCTGTCAGTATTGCTGTTAAATCATTTGTATTTCGTCACGGGACATGAGTGGGCTAGCCGCTCCCCAAACGACATTCCTTTGCTTGGGGCCCCCATGCCATTTCCACAACTGGTTATTTCAGGTGACAATTAACAGGAAATGATGATAACTGCCCCCAGGGTGGTCACTTTTCCAAGGGAGGCTGCGTATTAAGTTTCAATTACTTATAGTCTCTGATCTAGGTCTCCAAAAGGAAATGAGCTGCTTCTATAGTTGTCAGAGAAAATCAGTTTCTTTTTTTCTCCTTCCCATTCTCTGTTTTGTCAATTTTCAGGAAGTTAAACTAAGAGTTAAACTAAACGTCCTCTGGGGTCTCATCTGTAAGAAACACATCTATTTCTCTCACAGTCCAAACTCTAGAAGGCAAAGTAGGAAACCGAAAGAATAAGAAGCAAATAGTCAAGCCAAACGAAATAATGTTTATTTGCCCATTTCCCTTCAAGAGGTGTGTGTTATTGAGAATGCTCCAGACAGGGTCCCCAGGTGGCAGCGTGACATCCCAGCATCCCCTGCCCTGATGGATGCCAGGCTCATTCATTCTCCTCTGAGGAGCTGTGCTTCGGGTCCATGGAATAGTATGTGCTGGTTTCCAGGCGAGGTAGCAAACCAGGGTTCAGCCCAGACAGGCCGAATGTGCAGGGCTTCTGCTGACTGCTGCCGCCGTGGCTGGCATGGTGCTTTTCTGCTGCCTCTGCTAAGCGAGCAGTGTCTGTTTGAAGTTTGGTCTCTGGGAAAGAGACCCAAGAGAACATGAGCTGGGCTTGTCTGGATATCAAAGTCGAAATTAAAAATTTATTCCAGTGTTTGAAAAATTCCCGACCCAAACCTTCATATGGATTAAAAAAATACACACTCCCTTGTTTCTGCAGTGTTTCCGGTTGAGGACTAAAGGATTTATTCTGAAAAAGAAAAAATAAAAGCGAGGTCAAATAGTTCCATAAATGGACTCTGGTCAGACAGCTTCTTAGCTAAATCTGTAAGGAAAGTAATCTGTTTAACCATTTTGGGCAGCTGGGAAGCACTTGTTTTAGTTATTATTTTTGAATCTTCTTTTTTTTTCTCTCTCTCTTTTCCTATTACGTGTCAGATCACCTGGGTCCTCACTGCTGGAGCTGGAGGGTAAAGAATGAGAAAGAGCTTCTCCTATTCAAACCTCCCTCCTCACTTCACCCCATTGGACAAAAAAGTAGAGATGAAGGCTTTTTTTCACAGTTGTGGATTTGAGGAGGAAAATGATGGCTAAGCAAATAATCTAATAGTAATTATGAAATTATAGATAACAAGAACATAAAAAATCGTTAGCAGAAACAGGAAAACATTAAATAAAGAAGGAGTAAAGATTTAAACAAGGCCTTAACAAAACTTATAAAAGAAGTAGAACTAACCTGAAATGGGGAATTATTAGTGAAATATTGAAACAGAAGTTGGGAATGAGAAATCAGCTCCAAGGGCAAAACACCTAGAGGCAGATCAGGATCGGTATATCAAATTCCGGTTGAAAGCAAAGGGCAGAATAGAGGAAAGTACTAGAACCATGTCAACAGACAGAAGCAATGGAAACCATGAATGGAGACAGTGTCAGAGCTACAAAGACATAAAGCAACCTGCAAAAGATGCGTGCTAGGACGTAATGCATTTACACAGTTCCTCCGGTCCAGGGTTTTTGCTGTTGTTGTTTTGATAAACTTCGGTAAAGTGAAGTGTAACTGATATACCTATCATTAGTGTACAGTTTGAAGATTTTCAGAGTGAGCACCCCCTTTCAGATGTGGCCGTGGAGCCTCACCATTACCCCTAAAACTACTGTCTTTACTCCAGCTCTCCAAGTGTGACCTCTCATCAGATATCCATCATAGATTAGCCTGCTTGTTTGTGAAGGTCACATAGAGTCTTACAATATTTATTTCTTTTTTATTTCTTCTTCTTTCATTCAATCTTATAAGACCAATTTGGTAATCTTTTGTTTTAGGGCTAGTGAATTTCATGTCTTGTTCAAATTTACCTTCATCAAAATGATGGAGATATCTTCATGCATTACATTCTAGAAGCTTTATTGTTTAACTTTTTACACTAAAGTCTATGATCCATATTTTATCTATATTTTCAAATATAAAATTATTTCTAATATCCACTTAATATTTTTTAATGTCTGTACAGTGTGTCTTGGCAATCTATGCCAACTCTCTTTTTATCTAGTTCAGTCTTTCCAGAGATTTATTTATTAGTCTTCCTCTAAAGGATACAGACAAATACACAGAAACCCATTATACAATAAAGAATTAAGAGAACTCCAACTGAAATGTATATAGTGAGTCGGTAGTTTAAAGCAGAAGAAATTATAATTGACTGGAAAGCTCAAGAGAGACTTATAAAGTGGGAAGTATTTGAGATAATCCTTGAAGGAAAGGTAGGATTTCGACAGTGTAAATAGAAGCATTTGGGCATCGTTGGCAAAAGGGAAACTTGGAAATAGTCATTTGGATAAAGTGTAACAGAGAACTGGGGAAAGTGGGAAGTCTGAAAGATGGGAAGGTCCAGACTATCAAGAGACTTGTCATAGAAAATGAGAAAACAATATTTTCAATATTTTGTTATCTTGACTATTTGTAAACATGAGGAATGATGTTGAGAAAAGACTCCAAGTCTTCCAGCCTGGTGATTGGGAGGATGGTGACATTTCTAGAAAAAAAAAATGGCAGGAGAAAGAGCATTTCAGTGTTTAGAAATGTAGATTCATGGGTACTAGCATAAAGCAGAAGGCTGGAGGCAAGACTAAATGAGTTATCAAGGGAGGGAGCAGCTCAAGGAGATGATCAGGCTGAGTCCAGAGTCACTGACTAGCTCCCTTTAAGAAGGAAAAAGAGAATGGAGTCAGGGAGCTTGGGAGAGAGAGGGGAGTACGGAGCCCTGGAAGCCAAGAAAGCAGGGCTTCCGGCTGGGGAGAGTTCATTGTATCAGCCTCCACAGAGGGGCTGAGTGATGAGGAATGAGAAAGCTACTGGGCTTGGCGTGTGGGAAATCACTGCTGACCTTCGTGGTATTTAAGGAGATTGCAAATGTTTGGTGTCAACGGGAAGAGAAGAGAGAGCTTCATTTGAATGGGCCTGTTCTTCCTAGCTGTGCAACTCCCTCTTTCTTACATTCAGCAATTCTTCACTGGCTCCTTCCATTTGTCAGGCCCCATGCCAGGTACTCATTTTATGGTGGTGAACAAGAGAGACATGATTCTTCCCCTACTGAGCTCACATCTATAAGAGGAGCTAAACGTCCCACAAATATAAAGAAATTATTTAAAAAACCATGATTAGTGGTCAGGGCAAAAGAAGAAAGGATTATGGGAGAGAATAAAAGGAGCTTGATTTAGAAAGCAGGGAGGGGTCAGGGAGTGTTTACCATGGATGGCATGCAGGGGCGTAAATGGATTGTGACAGTATGGAAGTGACCTTGAGAACCTCTTTCAGGGGCAATGTAGATTATGAAGGTCTAGAACTTACAGAATATCAGAATTCCCCATCATATGCCTAT
This sequence comes from Physeter macrocephalus, assembly GCF_002837175.3. Lineage (NCBI taxonomy): Eukaryota > Metazoa > Chordata > Mammalia > Artiodactyla > Physeteridae > Physeter > Physeter macrocephalus. The sequence continues at coordinate 58,393,983 of NC_041222.1, forward strand.
CTTCAGGAGAATAGAGATCAATGGGGAAATTTTATAGTTTGAGACAAATTTTTCTTCAAAAACACATGAGGTATATGAATCTATCAGTGTGAAGTTATAATGTTGGGAGACTACGAAAGCTAATATGATTCATTGTAATTATCATTTATAATGTATACTCATAATCACATTGCTCTTAGAACATCTACATTATCTTTCACTTTTGCAATGCTTGTGTTTCCCAACAGACTTGGGAAGGGGCTTTTATTAGGTCCATCAGTCCAAACCTTTTAATGTAAGGGTGTTGCCACCTTAGAAGCCAAAGAGGCGTTTGCTAACCTCGAAGGAGAGCACTAAATAGTCATTAGCTTCTTCAGTCTGTTTACCAGCCTGCCTGTGATTGAGGTTAGACTGGCCTCCAAATTAACACTCCGCTCTGTCCCTGGGCATCGTTGTCTCACAGAACGCGTTCTGTAGTGGCTGCACGCGGGCAGGCCAGAGCTAAGGTCCCAGGGAAAAAATGTCTAAAGGAAATTTAGTTTGAAATGAAATCTGTGTTTAAAAGAAAGCTCCACTCAACCCTTTTTAAAGCAAGTGTCCATCATTTGCACTAATTGGTCTCAGAAATCCTGATTTGGAAGGGGTTCAGACCCTTCTTTTATCACCATGGTAACTTCATACTCAGAATATTTTCTTCTCACCTCCCGTGCTCCCTTCACAGGAGCAAGGATGCTCCAAGGAGCCCTGCCCTCCCCACCGCCTGCACAGAGCCGCCTCTCTCTGCCATCTCCGGCCATCCTCTTCCTGTCTCAGCCTTGTGTCACTCGTCCTCCGGGCTTTTGGGTCTTGTCTCCCTCAGGAACCTCTCTGTGGAAGCCCTTGTCCCTGAGTGTGGTGCTGGCCCATGCAGCTCGACCTGTCAGTGTCAAGACCCTTTGGAACCCATGGGGACAACTCACCAGTGACCAGGGGCAGAGCAGCTGTATCAACTCAGCTTGGGGAAGCTCAGGTATCCAGTGATCTTGGCTGTGTGGAGTTTGAAATTAAGCCCAATATATTACTCACTGCAAAACCAGGGGCCGGCCAAGTTAAATAGAGCCCTCCCCAAAACATTCATGGACTGAGTGGAGAAGGAAGCTCCGATGTGAAGAGAGGCTGTTTTGTGCTTGCTTTTATGTTTTTGAACAACACGCTTTCCACAAGTGAGATGAGAAAAGTAGGAACCTCGAAGAACAATATTTATTACTTTAAAAAGCTTGGGCCTATGACCATATGCCACGTCCCTCTAATTTTATAAGCTTTGCCACAATTGTAGGGAGGTCTTCTTTTGTCCAGAAACTGTGCTAAGGCACATTACAAACATCATTTAGCCTTCCTGATAATTCTGTGACGTGGGTACCGTTGCTATCCCCTTTTGCAGATGGGCAAGCTAAAGCCCCGCGGGAGTACGTGCATGCTACTCTTAAGTGACGGAGCTGGAATTTGAACCCTGGCAATCTGCCTCCATATTGGTACCTGTCTGCAGGTACCAATGCAAACAAATGCAAGTACCCAGGAGCCTTCACGAAGAGAACACTGCAAGGGAAAGCCATGATGCCACCACTTGGGTCTGTGAATAGAAGCTGTGTTTGAGAGAAATGGGAAGTTCAAAAAAGTTGGGCATATGCCCCGTTGAACTAAGCAAGGCTTGAGTCTGCAGAGTATTTTCTAACCAGAGGGAGTTCATTAAGCTGGTGGAAAAAAGAGGCTCATTTAATGGACATAGAAAATACTTTTATTTTCACCTAATTTTTCCCCTAGCAGAACAGTCTAATCTTCCCAAGTCATGGTTCATGCCTTCTGCTGGCCTTCCTACCTGGGGTTATTTCGAGAGGCCTGAAGCAGAGGCCTGGGACCCCCACCGGCCAGGCCTGCCCCTTCGCTGGATCGGGACAACTGCACCGCACTTTGTAGCTGCTTGTCCACATAGACGTGTTTATTCGAGCACTGAGAATCTCGCTTCTCAAAAAGCCTCGGGAATTAGGCTGTTTTCCACACTGAAAGTTTTCATTTGAAAAATAACCCTCTTTGTTTAACTAATGAAAAGGAGGGGCTGCTTGCTTCTCAGGCTGGGTAAGAATTCCATGGGCAGTAATTCTGTTTCTCGGTGGAAAATGTTTCGGTTTCTTAATGTTGTTTTGCAGACTGGCCCCTACCCGGCCCTCGCTCCACGGACCACACATACACACATGTACGCACTCTTCCCACCCTTCTCTGTTGGCTGGGGATGGCTGCGTCCTCTTTCCAACACCTGCAGAACAAAAATAAGGTGGGTCTGCGGCTGACACCCAGCCAGAGGCATCCCTGCCTGTTTGGGAACAGAACGCTTTCCCCTGGGCCTCGCTCTCAACCCCAGAGGCTGGGTGGGCCACAGAGGAAGGAAATTGGACTCCAAACATCTTCTTGTTTCTGTGCATCTCCATGTCAAGCAGTTCTCTCACACCATGGAGGGGGTGGTGGTCTGTAACATTCCCTCCTCATTAGGTTAGTATGAGATGGCGATAAACACAGTGCTGTCGTCGTTGGCCTTACAGCGTGTCCGGCATGGTACTGAGTGGTCTGGATTGTGCAAAACCTATCAAAACATGGCCCCAGAGGCAACTTAGTGGAGGGAGAGAAAGCATGGATGCTCAGATCACTTAGCACCTCAGTCCACGGGCAAGTGGCAGCTGAGCCACTCTGAGCCTGTGTCCGCGACTGTGGATGAGGAAAGTTATCTCACAGGGATGTGCAGTGCCGGGGATGGGGGTCATCACATTGTAAATGTCCAAGGAACTCGATCTGGTTCGCTCCTTTGTTCTTTGAAAACCGCCCATCTCTAGTCTAGCTGAGGAGACAAACCCCATTCCTGTGGAATAAGCTACAAATAATTGAGTGCTGTCCCAGCAGAGGTGAGCACAGAGCAGGGCGTCCTTGCCGAGGTCCACACCACAGTTAGTGGGTGCTGCCGAGGGGGTGCTGTATGCACTAGGGACTTGAGGATCTGTCCCCCGTGGGAACTGTTACATCTGTTATCCAGGGAATTTGAAGAATTCCCTCTGTCTATGGGAAAGATCCATCCGCCCTGAGAGGCGTGGCTGAAACACTGTTCTGCTTCAGGCAAAGCAAAAGAGGTGGGCAAGATGACCGCTCTGTGAAAGTGGACATTTAGAAGATCCACACGCATAAGACGTAAAGAGAGAGTCAGCTGTTAGCACGGAGTAAATGAATAGCTTTGAAAGGAGATATAATACGAAACAAGTGTATTAGTCAGACCACTTTGGGTTTTAAGTGATAGAAACCCTCTTCTAATATGACCTTAAGCAAATAACTAACTTAAGGCATTCATATAACTGAGACATTCTGGTTAGATCTTCAGCTGGGGCTGAATAAACAGTCATATTATGCTGTTAGGACTAGCTCATTTGCTCATTCCCTCTCTCTCTCTCTCTCTCTCTCTCTCTCTCCCCCTCTCTCCCTCCCTCCCCCTCTCTCCCCCTCTCTCTCACTCACCATCTCTTCATTTTGTCTGATAGCCTCATCCTCTCCTCTTTGTGATTAACTTCCTACTCTCACCTTAGCAGTTCAGCAGAGAGAGAAATTCTGTCTCTCAACCTCTGTTATATCAAAGCCAGGGAAGACTAATTGACCCAGCCCCGAACTTATCCCTGGCTAGAGGATAAGGTACTATATTTTGCCAAAGTCAACCAAAATGTTGGCGGAGCACCAGCTCTGTGCTAAGCACTGTTCTAGCCACTGGGGACCCACCAGTGAGCACGAGAGTTCCCTGCCCCCAGGGAGCTTACAGTCTTGTGAAGCCAGTGTTTTAGTGGAAGCCTGATGCCTCCTGCTATGCTCTGTCAGGAACGGCACAGAAAGAGGGTCCTTTCTCTTCACCAAGAAGCCAATTCCTTGGCAAAGCTAACAGAAAGACACCAAGTACCATCCTGTGTGCTAAAGGTTCCCACACGTAAGGCACGTGTGCTGTGGCCTCTCTACACTTCACTCAGCAGGCAGCACCGCCAGCCAGAACGGCTTGGGTTCTGAGCAGACATCACGGCTTTGGGGTTTCTTGCAGAAAATTCGGACAAGGAATGCAGATGGTTTCCATCATTGGTGGGGGCAAGCAGGATGACCCTGCCGCTCGTGGCATCTGCCCTGCTTATCCAGCTGCAGGAGGTTTCCAGAGATAAGAGTCATGCAGCTTCTGCTGAATTGTCAGTTTCTCCTGAGGAGCTCATGAAGACCTTAAAAACCAAGTATTCTTTCTAACGGGGAGGGCAGAATATATATATTCCGCCCTCCGATTCTTGAGTTTCTCTTTTGGGACAACCTGAAATCATAAGAGCAGTCCATGTGGATTTCGGAGGACCTGACAGTAGGAGGCATAATAAAAGTAATGATATATATATATTTTCCCCCATATGTGTGTATATATATATATATATATAGGGGAATATATATACACACACATATGTATGTATATATATAACTATTTGCTCTCTGGTCAGAATAAGGTGGGATGCTCTATAATCGGCAGCAGAAATGGACTCAACCCTGTGCCCTGGTGGAGTGTTCTGTAGTGGGCACTGTGGTTTTAGGTTAGGGGAGAAAAAATGGCTTCTCAGAATGTTTGTATGTGGAGAGACCAGTAGATTTGTGTTTCTTCGTGGCTTGCATGTGTGATAGGGTGGGAGGGAGGACCCACCTCACATAAGTTGTTCAGTATTTATTGAGCAGCTACTATGTGCCGATCCCTTGGTATATAGAATCCAGCATCTCTGCTTCGTGATAGAGTGACAGCACGAGGACCACACTACGGCAGGATCGTGTATAGCGGAAGCGGCAAGCAAATGAGCTCTCTCGTGTGTCCGAGACGCACGGTGGGTGTTAGGGCTTATGGTGGAAACAAATGGTTTTCCCCTCACCTCAGAATGGCTGCCTGAAGCCCCAGCAAGGAGGCTTGACTGGAAGCCAGGAGGTATGGGAGAAAGGTGAAGGCGGGCTTCCGTGTCAGGCCTCGGAGCCATCTGAGGCCACCGCTCACTAAGCACGCTTAACCTCTGCAGGCCCCAGGTGCTGTGCGACAAGGCTCCCCAGGGCCTGTGGACAATCATTACTTTTATTATGCTTCCTACTGTCAGGTCCTCCGAAATCCACATGGACTGCTCTTATGATTTCAGGTTGTCCCAAAAGAGAAACTCAAGAATCGGAGGGCGGAATATATATATTCTGCCCTCCCCGTTAGAAAGAATACTTGGTTTTTAAGGTCTTCATGAGCTCCTCAGGAGAAACTGACAATTCAGCAGAAGCTGCATGACTCTTATCTCTGGAAACCTCCTGCAGCTGGATAAGCAGGGCAGATGCCACGAGCGGCAGGGTCATCAAAGAGAAACTCAAGAATCGGTGATGAGCACGGCAGGAGAAGGAGCCGGCTGCCTATCTCAAAAGGGCACATCACCATAATCACGAGTACGCGGTGAGCATATGCAGAAAGAATGAATGGGGGAGAGTGTGTCAGGAGCAGCCAAGATGATACATAAACCAGGCGTCCCCACCCTGCATGCCTCCCCTCTCCACCAGCAAACGGTGCCTTGAAAATATGTTGTGGGTGCCCGCGTCTTCTCCCTGACCCTGCCGGGCCCCCTCCCCCAGTAGCCACCTTTGCTGCTATTCCACTGAATTCACCCTGGGTCTCCCCTGGGCTGGCTGTTGCCTTCATATTTCATGCGGAATGTGCAGCTTCCCAGGAGCCCGAGGCATGCCCTGCATTCTGATGCGTCGGCCAGCTCTGACACCCGCCGGCTACGGAGCATGCCTAATGAGGCGGCTGACACCGAGGCAGAAGAGCCGGGCTGCTGCGAGGGCCTGCCACAAACTTGGAGCGGGGTGGCAGGAAGGCAGTGAGGGCGGCCTAGGAGGGAGACCACTATTCCATCGCCAGATACTACAAACACGGGCCCGTTTAAACGACACCAGGAATGGATCGGAGCCTCAAAAGAGGAGCAATTCAGATCAGGAAACGTACTGGGGAAAAGCTGCGAAGACTAAGAGGAGGGTGATGTGCTCTGAATCGCGCACGTTTCAGTAGGCAGGGCTACTGCCTTTTCGGTGTTTCTTCCAGTGTAGGGCTTCTTCAAGCTTCCTTAGAGACCACTTCATTATCTAAAAGATCCTGCTGAACAGAAGTTTTCCCTTTCTTTAAAGCTTCATCTACCTTAATTTCATGCATTACTCCTCCTTTTGACTGGCTCTGTCAGGATAACTAGGCCCTGGCTTCCTCTGGGATTTAGGGCGTTTACACTGGGGGCAGACTGAGCGCCTACAGTCACCATCCCAAAGCTACTTGGTTGCAATGCTGACCCTGCCCCCTCACTAATACTTCAACCCTGCCTGCCTCCATCTGGTCATCCCACGCTGAGGGAGTAGGTGAGGCTGGTTCCAGTTTACAGACAAGAAAACCAGGAGTAAGAGAAGGCCACACACCAGACCAAGGTCTCAACCATGGGCCAGCCTTCAGCGTGTACTTTCAAATGAGCTGGTCACCCCTAAAATCTTGTCTACCATTCTACTTGAAATGTATGTGGAAGGAGGTAACAAAGCGTGATTCCCAATAATTTAACTTAGATATATTATCAGTAAGAGTGAGACATTCACCTTCAATCGGAAAGATCATTTTTTAAGTCATGGATGTAGCAACAAATTTCCTTTAAAGCTTTGATTTTTGTCATCCCTGTTTCTCTGTGTGTGTGTGTGTGTGTGTGTGTGTGTGTGTGTGTGTGTGTGTGTGTAATCAGCCTTCTGTTTTGGTGCTGGGCACAATAATTTCATAACAAAAATAGTAATCCCTTACTGAATTCTTACTATGTGCCCCACACTTTTCATTGATTATCTCAAGTCATTCTTCTGACACTGGCAGCCAGGTGATATTGTCCCACTCTGCAGGTGAGGAAACTTGCCCAGAAGAGTTAAGCAGATAGGCCAAGGCCACAAAGCTCTTGAGTGGCAGGAGAGGAACCTGTCTGACTTGCAACTCCATGCTTTTAACCCCTACAGCTCATGCCCAGATGAAGTCACCCTGGTTTGCAGCCACATCACATCAATACATTTTTAATGTAATTCAGTGCCCCTTTACTTTCAGCATCACTGTTCTTCGTGTACTTCCTGCCTTTTGTGTTCTTAAAATATCTCCCTTGTTAATACCCGTACTTCTTCTCATGTGGAATACTGGTTCTGATTTTAAGATTCTTTAGATTCTGTCCTTTCTAAGAAGAGAACAATTTCCAATTTTACATTTTAAGTTAATTTTTTGTCATCATTGAATACTTTTAGAATTAGAACCGTAGAATTTTTGCAACTGGAGGAAACCTCAGAGGTGATCCATCCCCACATTGCTGCCAAGGCAGGAATTGCTCCTACGGTATCCCAAGCAGGTGGTCATCTCTGCTTAAGCACCCTCAAAGCTAGAAAGCACACTGCACCAAGGGCAGCTCAGCCTGCTCTTGGGCAGCCTGAATTGTTAGAAAGGTCTTCTTTCCACTGCCTCGTGTCGAGTGCCTGCCTACCACACCCATCAAGATTCACATCTACCACCAAAGGACCTCAGCCCCGGTGTTAGCTTCTTGGGGCTGCCATAACAAAGTACCACAACCTGGGTGATATCTCACAGTTCTGGATTCTGGAGGTCAGAAATCAAAGGGTTGTCAGGGGTGGTTCCCTCTGAGGGCTGTGAGGCAGAATTTCCTCCATCCCACTCTCCTAGCTTCTGGTGGTTCGTTTGCAATCGTTGGCATTCCTTGGCTTATAGATCTTTGCCTTCACTTCACCTGGCATCCCACCTGTGTGCGTGTTTGTCTCCAAAATTCCTCTTCTTATCAAGTCACCAGTCATATTGGGTTGGGTACCCTCCTTACTCCAGTATGACCTCATTTTAACTAATTATATCTGCAACAACTCTGTTTCCAAATAAGGTCACATTCTGAGGTAAAGGCGGGGGTGGGGAGGTTAGGGCTTCAACATACGAATGGGGCAGAAGGGGCCACAATTCAACCCGAAGCATTCCCTCTTCTGCACATCAGCCTTTCAGACATAAGAAGAAGGCCCCTGTGTTTCCCTGAGGCTTCTTCTTCTTGTTTAAAAACCTCCAGCTTTTTGCCAGACTCTTCTGTCCTGGGAGTCTCTTCCGAACACACCCCTCTCTTTGTCAGTGGCTGAGAGGGTGGCAGTCTGCCAGCTGGGCTCTGAGGACCCGCTCCCTCGGCCCAAGACTCTACTTCATGTCAGCTCGGTGAGTCCACACTCCTGGCTGCCTGGGTATGCAGAGCTTGACTCGTGTTAACCACAGACTGTACTAATCCTCCCCGGTCTCTGTCACACAGATTGCTCTTAAGCCTGGACTCCTCCACCCAGTAAGATGCTGATTCCCTTTCCAGAACATCAGTGAAACAACGCTGGCCAAAGAGAGATCCTTTTGGCACTTTGCTGGAAACTTCCTGTCCAGGTTGGAGGCAGTGCCACCTATTTGTGAGTCATTTAGTCACTTCCAGTTCCCGTTACTGCAAACCCTTTTCTAGTCTTCATATCAAATCCATCACAAAAGCAAAGATCTGGGACTTCCCTGGCGGAACAGTGGTTGGGAATCCACCTGCCAATGCAGGAGACACAGGTTTGATCCCTGGTCCGAGAAGATCCCACATGCCACAGAGCAACTAAACCCGCGAGCCACAACTACTGAGCCCGTGAGCCATAACTACTGAGCTCGCATGCTGCAAGTACTGAAGCCCGCACACCTAGAGCCCATGCTCCACACAAGAGAAGCCACCGCAACAAGAAGCCCATGCACCGCAATGAAGCGTAGCGCCTGCTTGCCGCAACTAGAGAAAGCCCGCGTGCAGCAATGAAGACCCAGTGCAGCCCCCCAAAATAAATAAAAATAATAATTAAAATAAAACATAATAAAAAATAATTTATAACAAACAAACAAAAAAAACGAAGATCTGTGGAGTGCTTCGAAGCCACCTCATTTGCTAATCCTGAAGCTGAAATGTTAGAAGATATCCAGTTTGTTTGGCAAGCTCGGTTTTTCATAAACACTCTGTGTTAACTTCTCATTGCCCTGTTGTCTTGCTCACTGAGCCTTTCTCTCTTAAGATTTGTTCCATTTTCTTGCAAAATAGTGAAATTCCCAGTTCTCTGCTTTCCCTGGATTATTTCCAGGGAGATAATGCTTTCCTATTTTGGAAATCGGTCCCACATGTCTTCTTTTAATACTTCTGATAAATCCCCTGATCATGATTCATAGTTTTCAGTCCTTTAATAAGTGGGCTTCTTAAGCAATTGTTTTGATCAGTTTTCTAATTTGGGCTTGGGGAGGGCAGTTACTTCAAATCTACTGATCTGTACTCTTTCCAAGTGTACCCTTTCCTGGGTAGGCTTCCTTTGTAGATATCAAAGAACTAAGGCAGGGCCAAAAGAAATCTAGGAGTGGAAGTAGAGTAAACCAAGTGGCAGGCTTCAGAGGAAAATAAATAGCCAACTCTGTTTTCCTAAATTCTTTTGGAGAGAATATGAGATAGGGGAACTAGAAGGGGTTCAGAGTGGAAAATACTGGGGAACAAGAAGGAGAAAAGTAGAGAAGACATGGGATAAGGGAAGCTGAATTGCCTTGGTGTATGAATATGAGGTAACCCCACCAACCCAAGCGACATCCAGGCAGTGAGTTCAGGCCCTATCCTTCCAGGACAAGTTTTGGAATCTCTGGAGAGCCGTGGTGTCCCTTGTATATTTGACATGAAGAGCAGGGCATTATTTATCACCCTCTCCTCTATGCTACAACATCAGTTTTTAGGAATCAGCGTGTAGTATTCAACAGTAATTATTTCTATTTCTCATTTAGTTTTAAAACTAGCAATTAGCAATTTAAAAAGGGAAATCTCAATTTTAAAGATATCATTCAAAGTCAGCAAAATACTTCATGTGTGCACTAAAATGTACATGTATTAAAGAAAATATTACACCTCACAGTTTGCACTCTGTTTCATGGCCTTGAATTTTTAAAACAAGAACTCTAAGAGGTCACATAAAATAACAGAATTTTGTTGTTTCATCTTTGCCATCTTGTACTATTGCTGTTTTCTTCTTCTATTGTTTAAATGCAGGGATATGTTCTATCACAGGAGTTGAACACATAAACAGCACCCAGTGTGAATTCAAAGGCTCCCTAACCAAGAATTTACTCCCAAAAGGAACATGAATGTGTGTCTGCCTGTATTAGAGACTGCATGGATGAAAATTTCTGAATTAGCTTCCATGAAAAATATGATATTTATTAAGTGATAAGCAATAAAAATGTGCATATATATGTGTACATATGTATATATATATGTATATATCTATAACTAAAACTCAACAGTAACTGCAACAATTATTTAACTTAGACCAACAAAAGACTTTTGGGGGGTGGGAGGAGGAATATTTTGTCATTGGCACTTTTTGGAATCACTGGCACATGGTGAAAATAAAAGTTGACCAACATCACACCTGGAGTTGTGCCGTCTGCTCTTGCTACCCTCGGGGGCCACTGCTGGCCCATCATGGGGGTGATAAGCAGGAGAGCGTACTCAGATATGCCCAGAGGACTGTTGCAGGCAAGGAAGAATTAGGGCCTGAAATAAGGGTCTATGTTGTTTGAAGGGTAAAATTACGCATTGTTATTTCGTTCCACATATTTCTGCTTTGTCTCTTTAGCTCTACAGATATCTTCAAGGCACTGCCATCTAGAGACATTTGGAGGGCCCAGACCCTGTTTGTGCTTCTCTGTATTACCCGCCTCCTCTGCCTGCCCCCTGGGTGTAGCACAGTGCTTGGTTCACTTTACTGCTCTGTAAATGTCCACGGATAATATTTCTCTAATCAGTATTTTCAACAGTTTAAAAGCAACTCGTCCTCTCTGTGCTATGTGAAATGAATCGCACCCTCCTCCTCTTGCGTTTATTACCTACACCAGTGAGCTTGCTCTTCCCTAACACCCTTATGTAAGAGCCTTCATTCTCTGCAACCCTATTAGCTCATTTTCACTGCGTCAGCTTCCACTGCCTTGGAAGACCGTGGCAGAGGAAGGAAGAAAGAAGGCAGGAAGTGAAAAGAAGACCCCCAAAGATTTCACTGAGTTGACTCCACCTATGATCATTTAGATACAGCTTCTTAGACCCCCAGGCCTGGCGAGGTTCCCATTATCTTTACAAGGAAGTGACATATCCATAGAGGTATCGCAAGGTTCCCATTATCTTTACACGGAAGTGACATATCCATAGAGGTATCGCGGGGCCCACATGGGAGTGCTTGAGGGAGCTGGAAGATGCAGCCTTTCGGAAACTTTGCAGGCCCTTGTCTGCCTTCCTTGAGGGAGGACATTCAGCTCTGTGAGTTGGAGTACTTCCTCCTGCCCCACCTCCAGACCCTGCAGTTTAGTTCTTCATTAAAAGAAGGTCCAGAGAGGGGCTTAAACACAAAACTCCCCATAATGGTGAATACTCAGAATTACTTTCCACCTGACACTGCTTCATTTAATTGGACTAAAGCAGGCTCCCCCGGCTCCGGGCTCCCTTGAAATCCTGCCCAAATTTGTGGGGCTCCTGCGTGGGCCTGGGTAAATATGAGGCAGGTGTGCCAAGGGGCTGCGAGCTGGGCTCCCGTGAACTGTAATGGTTGCTGCATGACTGATTCCCCAACTCCTCCACCCTCCCGCTAAATCCCAGGACCCTCCCTACTTATGCAAAGAGCAGGCTCCCCAGTGCCGCCTTATGAAGAAGTGGTAGAGCAATTTCATTTAATATTGCTAGTGCTTCCATTAACCTGACTATATTGCTTTCCATCCTCAATTTAAGACTCCCTCTTTCTCTTGATTATCGCTGTATTTCAGAGCATCTGAATGTCCTCCCCAGACCTCTAAGCCAGCCTGGAATAAGTTGCTGATTGAAAGCTCCAGTTCCTTGAGGTTTTCTGGCTTTAGAGTAATGCGACCTTCACGTGCCCCACCCCCAGGCCTTGGAAACCAGCCTGGGTCTCCATTTTGCTCTGAATGGGGCTCCCTCTAGTGTGCTCTGATGTTCTCTGTATTCACTCTCACCTCTATTTCTCTTCCTCCCTCCCTCTCTCCCTCCCTCCCTCTCTCCCTCCCTCCCTCCTTCCCTTCCTCCCTTCCTTCTTTCCTTCCTTCCCTTTTTTCTTTCATCATTCTTTTTGTCATTAAGGTTTGCAGGATAAGGAAGTGTTTTAGAGTTTTGTTGGAGGTGGGTAGACAGAAGTGTGTTATGAACTATTTTTACTCTATATGATTGATTGATTCAATTGTTAATTCAGTAAGTGTATATTAAATGCCTACTATGTGTCAGGCACTCTTGTAGGTGCTGTAGGTTAATCAGGAGCCAAACTGGTAAAGGCTGTGCTTTCATGAAGCTTAAATTCTAGCAGCAGATGATGATAAATGATGTGAAGAAAAATAATGCAGGGTAAGGGACTGGAGAGTGATGGGGAGCCCCCCATGCATGCCCTTGTGTCCATACATGGTCCTTTGAATGACAGAGGCCTCTGTACATTTAAATTCTATAATAAGGGTGATGGTGGGAGTGAGCTAAGAATACTCTTTCTGGGGAGAGTACAACTGGCCGTGTACCTGAGCCAACAGCCCCCTCCCCATAGCTTCCCTGCCATGGCTTGCAGGAAGCTGAGGCAGGGCCCCCAGGAGCACAACCCCAAGCTTTCCTGTGGAGTGCAGCCCTGGGAGGATGAGGCATTGATATGATTACAGAAGACAAAATGGTGAGGCATGCTGCCCCATCCTGTCACTGCATCAGAACCCTCATTCCATCACCACTCCCTTGTCAAGCTCTGGGAAAAGGCCACTGCCCCCATCCCTTGCATCCTGTGGGCAGCCTAGGATTGAATGAAAGTTGGCGTTTCAAACCTATGATAATTGGGGTGGAGGCTGCAGCTAGATTCCTCCTGGCCCCTAATGTTCAGGGAGTGGTCCACTGCAGCCTGGCCAAAGGAGAGCACAGTTCTCTGACCTCAGCAAAGAATGGGAACCATGGGGTCAGATGCTCAGAGGAGGGGATGATTCTCTAAGAATAAGAGGCCAAGGTAAAGATATGGCTCAGAGAGGGAGAAGAATTATATGCCTTCCATGACGATGGGTCTCTAGGCCTCTGTATACAGCTAAGGAGGGATAGACGGAAAGCTATGGAGCTGGTCAGACTTGGGGTTGGGTCCTGGATCCACAAGTCTCTAGCTAAGTCTCTAGCTACCTGGTTGTGGATAGCTTACTAACCCTCTCTGAGCTGTAGTGTCCTCGCTGGTAGAATGGGCCAGTCACACCTTATTCATTTCCTGGGATTTTACTTAAGTAGGAATACACCCTTATTTTTTGAAGCCTGAAGATTTTAGGGGTGAAATAACATGTCTATAATTTACTTTTAAAATCCAAAAAAACATATTGAGAAGTAAATATGGTATCTTTTTCTCTTCGCCGGAGAACCTCTAGCCAGCACAACATTTACCCACTTTTATTCAAAATCTAGGTAATGTCATTCATTGTCTTGGTTTAAAAACCATCTACTAGCCAACAATGCTGTATTTTTGTCTCCAAGCCAGACCTCTCTTAGGAACTTCAGACTCAGATATTCAACTGCCAATTTGACGTGTAAAAGCTAGCATGTCCCAAGCGGAATGCTTTGTTCCCCATCCCAGACCTACCCCAACAAAAAAATTTCCACTACCCTTCACAGATGTAGAGAACAAACGTATGGACACCAAGGGGGGAAAGTGGCGGGGGTGGGGGTGGGATGAACTGGGAGACTGGGATTGACATATACACAGTAATATGTCTAAAATAGATAACGAATAAGAACCTGCTGTATAAAAAATAAATCAAAGTCAAAAAAAAAATTCCACTGCCCTTATTCCAAATCTCCATCTCTGGGCCCCCTGGAACCTTGCTTCTCAGTCATAGGTACGAGGCCATTCCTTTTGCCAACCCCTCTGTGGCCTCTTTGTGAGGCCCTCACGCTTCCATCTCTGCCCATCACTGCCCCAGCCTCCCCGTTGCTCCACCAGCACCCCAGTGCCCTTGAAAGGCAGATCGGCTGACCTGGGCATGAAGGGTACCTATGCTCCAACACAGTGTTCTGCACACGTGTGCATGTGTTAATCACACGTTTCATGCTCAGTCTTTTATTTCTCTTGCAACAAATGCTGCCTCTAGTTTGCCCATCCAACAACTCCTGCAAAATGGGATGATGCCAACCTTGACAGCAGACCATAGACCATTGCTTGCCATGTTGGGCCCCATTAGAAGCCTTCTCCTTGCACTTTTTGAGGTGGCTTCTTGCTGTTGTTGAGGTCAGCATTTGGACCAGCTTTGAACATGGAAGCCTCGCCCATTCCAGGGCGATTCTGGCTTTCTTATCAGACTCTGCCCTAATGGGAAGTGAATGCTGCAATCACAGGGCGCACTCCGAGGTCACAATTACGTAAGGATTATTAATGAAGCAACAATGTCAAAATTGTGTGAAATCAAACTCAGATTTAAGTACTTAAAATAAACAGATATAAAGTAACAGATGTCCCATTTTGTTCTCAGATGATTTCATCCCTTGTTAAAAATAAATGTCTGGCTTGAAAGGAGAAAAAAAATTAAAGGGAACTTTACTTCCATGTTAAAAATTAATTGAATCCAGAGGTTGGTAAAGTAACTAAGTGGTGTGGGTTTTTCTTTTTTTTTTTTCCTTAAGGCAAAGACATATTTGTGTTGATTTTTATTTCAGCGAGTAATAAATTCATTGCACAGCCCCAAATTTGATAGACCAAACTCACGTCCTTTGAAACCCAAAGGGAAAATTTCTCCATAGTTATTATGTAGATAAGAATGGGGCCCAGTGTATCCATCTGAGGAGAATTTAGTTCCATGCTAAACCCCAAAGGATGCAACAGCAGAGGCTTCAAAAATCACAGGTCCTGATTGTCATGCTCGCAGCCCTCAGAATCCCATTGAGGTGATCTCGCCTTGGAATTTCAGTGTGGAATTCCCAGAGAAGACTCCTACTGAAATTAGTAATGGGAAAGGCAAATTAGGTCATCTTGTCCGTCCCCCTGCCAGCTTCCTACACTGTGGTTAATTTTCTCCTCCTTTGATCAGATACATTTTAAATGTTTCAAGAGATGGAAATTGCACCAGTTGGCTCCCTCTAGAGTTCCACGGTCTACTGAAGTTACCGGACTCGATTTTCTGCCTGTGAGACTCGGTGGGAATTTTTCCAAGAGTGGAAGATTGTCTGTGAGCTGGGGGCTGCCTTTACCTGCCCCAAATGTCTCCTCATTGTTCTGGTTATGGCCCAATTTGGAGGGTTTAGAAATCCAGAGAAATGTTCATCCGTCCAAAATCACAAAATGGCCCTGGGAACATTCAAAGGAAATAATTTATTTGTAGATTCTGAGTAAAAACACAGGGGGATTGAAACTGATGCCCTTGAATAAAAGATGGAGCAGCTCATAGCCCTGATGCTGGCTCTCTGTGCAAGAGAATTACATGTAGCAACATTTATTGGAGGAGATAAATAATCCAGATAAGAAATTGTATGTTTCCAGGCAGAAAATACATGTGTTACTAAACTGTTAGCCACTTTGAAGCAAAAATACTTTGTATTTTTCAATCAGTTAAAATTACATTGCCTTTATTTCCAACCCCCATCTCTGAACCCCCATGCCGGAACAAACCAACATTAGATTAGCAATGAAAAGTAAAGGATGGGGTAGTGGTGATGGTTGCACAACATTGTCAATGTACTTAATGACACTGACTGGTACACTTAAAAATGGTTGATGGGCTTCCCTGGTGGCACAGTGGTTGGGAGTCCGCCTGCCGATGCAGGGGACGTGGGTTCGCGCCCCGGTCCAGGAGGATCCCACATGCCACGGAGCGGCTGGGCCCGTGAGCCATGGCCGCTGAGCCTGTGCTCCGCAATGGGAGAGGCCACAGCAGTGAGAGGCCCGCGTACCGCAAAAAAAAAAAAAAAAAAAAAAAAAAAAAAAAAATGGTTGAAATGGTTAAGAAAAGCGAGGGGGTGGTAAAAAAATGAAGCCATTCTAACTCTGTCAGGGGTAAGCATTGGACACTTTATGCAATGGGTAGAGTGAGTGGAAGGGGAGGGGTCTAGTTTTGCTCAGACTCTCTTAACTTCTCTCCACTTGACTCTGCAGCTTCTCCGCAGACCGTGGGTGAGCCAAGATGTCCCCTAAGTCTCCCCAGCTTCAGCATGTGCCTCCTTTGTGGCAGACACTTCTATTGCCAACTCCCCATTTGTTCTCCTTTCCGACTGACTAACAGAACCTGAATTGGGGTTTTCAGTGTCACTTCACTCAGCCATTATAAATAATTAAAAACCGAAAGCTCACTTCCCGCCTCCCCTGCAGCTGGCGGCTGGCTGTGTGACTCACTTCTGACCAATGAGATGCAGGCAGCGTCCCTGGGGAGGGTAGCCGCCTCTGTCCCACTCTGTGGCCCTTTGCCTTCCGCCTTCTTCCTTTCGCTCCTTTGTGGTTGTGATGCCTGAAGGAGCAGCAGCCTCCTGCAACTATAGGGATGACACAGAAAGAGAGAAGGCAGGTGGTGACATTACAGAGTTGCCATACTCTGCCACTCCTAGGGGCAGAAAATGCTCCCTTCTTCCCTTCTAGGTTCTTTGGCTGGTCTCATAATTAAATTGACATAAAACAGATTAACAGGAGAAAAACAAATTTAATTTCATATGTACAGAAGTCCCAAAGATGTGAGACTCAAGGACAAATCAGGCAATTGAGCTTATGTGCCATCCTAAGCTAAGGAATGGGATAGGAGTCTGTGGCTTCAAAGGCGGGGGGAGGGCGATTCACAGGACAATAAGAAGAGCAGATGTTTGGTAATTAGAAATTTGCTGTGCCATGCAAATAGGCCTTTCAGATAAAAACGTTATCACTGGTAATAGCTTTTTTTTTTTTTGGTATAGGCCCCTATCTAAATTCTTTTAGGTAGTTAAGGGAGAGGTAAAAGTTTTCCCTGAGTCTGCTACGTCTTGATTGCCTTCAGCTCAAAATAATCCACGTGCCAAAGTGGCATATTTTGGGGCGGCATGTTCTGCACCCCTTCATCCTGGACAAATCAACACTCTGTGTGTGTGTGTGTGTGCGTGTGTGTGCGTGTGTGTGTGTGTGTGTGTTTTCCTGGAACAAGTATACACCTTTACTTGTTTAAGCCAGGGCAGTATGGCTTTCTGTTATAGCCCAATGCATTCTTAATTGATGCAAGTTCTATATTTTATGTTATATGAAATTCCACGTTACTCCTTTGAATGAAGTGCTAAGGGACAGTGTTAAAATACAAATGCTCTTTGAGAGGAGAACATTTTAAGTCGTAACAAGCCACTGACATCTTACTGCAAGTGAGTTCATTGAAATAGCTATCTGGTCCAATAGCAGGGCTAAAGAATAGCCAAGGGGACAGATGGGCTTTGATGGAAGGGAGGGGATTTCTGTCCCCACTGGGTCACTATAGTGATGGAGTCCTGGGGTCTGGGGGTTGGGGGTCTTGGGGGAGGTGGGCAGTGCTTGAGGAAAGATGAATGATTGGAAAGGATGTGGGAAAGGCCAATGTTGTCCTTGAATTCATCTCCTGAAGAGGACACTTCAACTCTGAGCAGCACCTGATGGCATTGTGGGGCCACAGAAACTGCCCTCAGACATTTAGAAGGGAGATGGGAGAACTGCATAAATATTGCCTTGAAAGTTGAGACTTTAACAGGAGATACCTCTGGTTACAGTTTCTTTTCCTAAGGAAAAGGTACTTCCCTCCCCCGTTGCTATCTCTTCATTACCTCTCCCACTTTAAGAGCCTGCGCACACCCCTTCCCTTCCCCAAGACCCTGACAGCATACCTGTGCTGGCTTCACAGCCCTTTCCTCCCTCGTGTCTCAGCCTCTCCTGGTTGAACGTCCCCTAGGGCTGGCCTGGCTTTTTTATTTGTCTTAGTATCTCTTGCAGTGCCTTATGCCTGGTGGCCTTTTTTTAAGCTAACATTTGTTGAGTGCTCACGGTAAGCCAGGCACTGTTCTAAGCCATTTACAGGAACCGCCTCCTTCAATCCTCAGTCCTTGGTTCATCTCTATCCCCAGCCAGGGACGAGGCCCTCAGTGTTGGCCTGTCAGAGAAGGGCCTGTCTGCTGTGTAATCACCCTGGGCCTGTTTATCCTACCCGCTTCCTCTTCTCTTAAACTCTCAACTTAATCTCCCTGCTCTCCCAACGACAGCGCCATGCCCTTAGCTACTCTGCTGCTAAAAGATATACCATCCCTATAAAGCTTTTAATGGAGGAAATGACTTCATCAGGCTCAAGTTAAGAGGTAAGAAAGCAAGGGTCCTGGAGAAAGAGCATTCTAAAGAAGAGGGCCCACCGAAATCAATCCTGCACAGCACAGGGGAGGAAGACCCCATCGCTGAGCCCCTAAACAACCTCAATAAAATAGTCTGCTGGGGGCAGCAGGGTTGCTCTTGATGGTGCAGAGTTAAATACATGGATTTAGGCATCAGATAGCCCTGGTTTATGTCCCACCATGCCACCATGGGATCGTGGGCCAGTCACTTAGTGGCTCTTAGCCTCAGTTTCCTCCTCTGTAAAACAGGAGTATAGTCATAAGAGCTCACATCTCCTGTGTTTCTATGAGAATTCAATGAAGCACTTGGGGTTGTTCATCAGAGGAGACTGAATACCAGACATTACTGAGGTTGGGACAGGCTGTTGGAGCAAAAGCAGGAAGGCGGTGTTACCCAGAGAGGTTAGGAACTGCTGGAAGACCCTACCCTTTGAGACAGGAGGAGCAAAAGAGCAGGTGGGGTTACCCATGCCTGCAAGCGCTGTCTCACGAGGCCACTGCTGCCCTCCTGCTGGAGCCTCCACCGCTGCCGCAGTGAGGAAGCAGGAGGCTGAGCCCTTGCAGAGGCCACAGGAGCCCAACCCGCCAGCGCGGCCACTCACCAACCAGGTACGGCGGCCGGCGGTCACCTGGACCAGACAGTTAATTAGTTAACATATGGATGTAATGACTTCTCCCTTGTCCCGGCTTCCCAAGGTGCTGTGAGTGCTTCCCCATGACAGAACCTAACCCAAGCCGGCAAGGAAGTCTGGGAAATGTAGTTTTCAGGCCTCCAAATCCTGGACGCAGAGGAGAAAATAAAGGAGTACAAAGCGAAGAACCAACTAAGAAATCACCAACACCAGCAGTTTCACAATTCAAGCACTTGATTATGTTAATTATCATCATCCTCGTCATTCCTGTTATTACTATTCCTGCAACCAACAAAAGCAGTGGGACCTCAGTCAAGTTATTTCACCTCTCCCGGCTTTCATTTCTTTATCTTTAAAGTGAAGGATTTGGACTGGATGAGTAGTGGGTCTCTCCCAACAATTTTCTTCTTTCCCTCATTTATCCAATCAACAAACATTTGCTGAGGACCCAAGTGTGAGCTGGGCACCAAGGTAAAATCAGCAAGATCAGGTTTGTACTAAAGGTCACTGTCTAGTGACAGAGGCAAACAAATGAGTAATCATGAGCTCTTCCAGCTAGTAAAGAGCAAAACAAACTGACTCCCAGGCCAGTGCTCTTTTCTGTTTATTTCCTTACTTCCCTAATTTTCTAGCAAATTCCACAGTCAGAGAGAATTTCTTCCTCTGGCTCTGGGTGTGCACATAACAGATAGGGAGGTGAGCTGCAGAGTCGGTCGTCTGCCTGGGGCCCTGGTCAGCACCTGCAGGGCACTCAGGCTAATAAGGGATGTAAAAATATGAATGCTCTGGGTCTCCATGATTTCCCTGTTTGCCCAATCTGTCATTGTGCTACCTACAGATTTCCCACTATCGCTCATGACCCTAATGTGGGGTGGGAGACCCTGTGTATTCCATCTCTTACTCCTGCTCTGAATGCATTTCAGATATTGCCGTGGAAACGTCAATTCCCCAAGCCAAGAAGACCCCTGTTTCCCAGAAGCTACTTCTACAAACTCTAGAATATAGATGAGCCTGGCCCAATCACACGCTACTTCTCGACACAGTGGATTTGCAGCGCACCTGCATTGGAGGTAAATCGATTGGTGCTTCTTAATCCTGCATACTACCAGGCAGGTTCTCCCCTACTCATTGAAGCTTAGTAGCAACATGCCCTTCACTGTAAAGAGAATTTTTGTCCTCTCACTTGGGACTAAAGGTCAAAGTTTAAATCTATATTTAATGCCATTTTCTGAAAACTGGATTTGTGATTCCCTTTATGTTGGTATTACATATCTTAAGGGATTTCAAGGGGAGAAATCTGGGAAGCCCAGTTTCTGAGAATGACCTTTACTTTAAATGTGTAAATAGGATAGAGCTCGTGTTTCTGCTTTTTAAACCTTTTAATTGTGCTTCCAAAGACAGTTCTGGAAAGCATGGGCTGTGCTGAGCAGTTACTCAGAAGCCACTTTGAAAAGAAGAGACTTTGATTTTTGTCTTATACCGATGAAAGGCCGAAGGTTAATGGCTCCTGCTCTGTTGGCCTGCTAGGGACAGTTTCTTCTGAAGCTTTGTACCTTGAGCTACAGTGATCCCACATTAGAATATGCAAATAGTACGGCCTTTAACTGCCTCGGAAAAGGGAAAGTTCAAATTTACTTAATTCTATTTTTCCTCTGAATTTTATAAGACATTATTGAAATGGTATCAGAATATCATTCAGAATGTCAGTTTTAGAATATTTCAAATATTTACCTACAGGTTTTTTAAATGGCTGCTTTCACAGTCTGAATGTGGCACTTAAGGCAGTTATAAAATTGACTTTCCTTGCACTTCATAAGCTCAAACTTGCATGTTTAAAAGGTAGCAATTGGGATTTCTCAGTTTGCAAACAGTCTCCAGGCATGGCTAGATAGATAGATAGATAGATAGATAGATAGATAGATAGATAGATAGATAGATAGAATTCCAATAATTAATAAATATACCATGATAAGCTTATTTTTTAAAAAACAGACTGTCATGTTATTATCACATAATCTCCAACTCTCAGACTCCTAAAATTTGGCACTTGTTATTTTGAAACTAGATGTGATTTATCCTTCATGGTTATTGTATGGTCAGGCCACACAAGATGGCTGTTCTCTTTCTCTCTGTACATCCCCTGCTGGACCAGCACCTGCTTCACCTACACCCTACTTGCAGGACGGACCTTCCTACATACTTGCCCTGGCCCCAGCTAGTGATTGTTCTAACCGTTGGCGCAGAACATCTCCAACTGTTAGCTTATCGAAGTAGTGGTAAGGGGCGTGCCCCTCTGCTGGTTTCCCTGGTAACTGATGAGCCAACCTGACATCAATTCCCCCTATAGCCTTCCCTCCCCTCTGGGAGCGAAGGCTGCCGTCCTGTCCTGCCCCTTATCTGCAGCACACGGTGAGGTGTGGCTCCAGGACCTCGCTTCAGACGTGTAAGTCCCTCATCCATTAAATCATTGATGACTCTGTCGCCGACTCTGGGACCTTTCTTTGGTCTTGAGGCTGGGCAAGTCCAGGGCTTGTAGGCCTGTGGGGTGTGGCCCAACAATTGGCGGAGCAGCCAGGAGACCAAGGGAACTCCCGTGAGCGCCGAGATGTCGGGAGATGAGGATGGGGGATAGGAAGTTGGGGGGGCATTCACGAACATGTGAGGCCTGAAAGTTGCAGGGGGTGATCCTGGGGTGGCCATCCATTTGCATGTGGGACCCAGAAGTTCCAGGTGTGATCCCAGAAGTTGTGGGGAGATCCCAGCGTGGCTGTCCACTAGTCTGTGAGGCCCTGGGATGGGGGCCGCCGAGAGAGGGCAGAGGACTCCTAGAAACCCTTAAGGCTGTTGCAGAGATAGTGGCCACAGCTGTGGACTGGCTGTTGCTTTTTGTATTAAGAAAGACCACAGAGGCTGAGCTAACTGCCGAGGCAAAGGTTAACTTGAGTGCTGATTCTTGTTCCTCTGAAAGTAAGGCATGTGAATGTGAGTGAGTATGTATTATTGTCTATCACTGTCATTTGTTTAAACTGAATTGGCTATTTAGAAATGGAAAAAAAAATCTCTGAAAATGTCCAAGATGGAACTCTTTTGACATTCTTAAACTGGTTTTTCTACACATAGGAGAGGTTAACTTCCTAGAAGGAATTGGTATTTCTCTTCTTGTGCCTTTGAGATGTAAATGATCTACCTGGGCTCTCAGGAATTTTAACCTAATCCCTACTAGTGAAGGAAAAAACGGAGGCCTCTTAAACTCTAGCAGGAAAACTGTGAGATCTCTGTGTCTATATAGACACGTATATGTCTATGTGTACCTTATAAATATGAGGTGTCTCTGCCTGCAAATGGCATTGCCAAGATTGGTTCGTGGATGAGCTCTGTTTCATTGGCTTAAAAAAAAAAATTAAGTATGATGCCAAAAACTTGGCCTCTGTGCACCAGTGCCAAATCAAAGTTCAGAGACAGAATTTTGAGTGAAGTAGAAAAGAATAGCTTATTGCTTTGCCAGGCAAAGGGGGCCACAGCGGGCTCATGCCCTCAAAACTGTGTGTCCCAACCTGGGGGGATTTGGTGAGGAGTTTTATAGCAATGGTTCAAGGGTGGAGTTGCTGATAAGGATCAAGGCGTGTGCAGGGTCTGCATTCCTTTAATCTGGCCTCAGGTGGTCTCCTGATGAGCTTCTGTGGTTCTCGAGGTTATCAAACTGTGACCTCTCTGGAATGAAGAATACTTCATCAAGTAGTTAACATCTTCCACTTGTTGGGGTTTTAGTTCTACAGAAGAGCTCAAAGATATTGTTATGTGTATCCCTGGAGGCAGAACCAGGACCCTGCCCCAAGGCTGCACTATTGTTTCTTGGCTGCTTCTCCCTTGTCTCTGCATCCCCTTCCTTCCCTGATTGGCAACTGTTTGAACCTGCCCTTTGGAACTCAGGGAAGGTTATGGAGGCTGACGCCTATTCCCTACGTACAAGAAACAGGGGACACAGAAAGGTTTCTGTGCCCAGGAACCCCACAGGGGCTCAGTTTCAAGTGCTTACATAAATTCTCAGAATTCAGTCTTGAAGCTGGGCGAGTATAGGGCTTTAGGCCTGTTGGGTGCAGCCCAACAGTCATACTGATAGAAGGGTGGCTCTGGAATTAGATTTCTCATTACTCAGCAAGGTAACAAAATCTGGCCCTAGGAAGTTCCCTGTCTGTATCCTTCCAAGACTGTTCTGCCCCCGTGCCCTCCTGTCACTCCTACAGCTGACTGGCCATCCCATCTCCAGATGCTTTCTCTCTGCACAGCATCTATCCATGGTGCCCTGTTAGTGGTTGCTTTTCTACAGATGAGGCCCAGGAAAGGGCACACCTTGCCCAGATTCAGTTCAAAAGTGGCAGGACCAGGTTTCAATCCCTGGCCTGTCTGACCCAGAACACACACACTCCCCTTGATTCCACTCTGCTCTGAAATGAAGTTCACTGGGCTATCTCCTCTGAAAAAAATGAAACTCTTTCCCCCCGCCCCTCCCCCCCCTTTTTAAGAGAGCCATTTCTTGCAGCATTTTTTTTTTTTTTTTTTTTTTTTTTTTTTACTTTCATCCACACCTGTCCCTCGGGTGCCTCCTCCCAGCCCCCTGCTTCCTCCCTCAGAAAGCAAACTCACAGACAGTTCGTGGCAGAAATGGGCTGGTGTTTCAGCCGCTTTAACGACCAGATCAGGTGTCTCTCTGATCAGCACTAAGCTAGCCGGATGCAACAAAGTGGTACATGCCTGGGGCAAGTTAGTTCAATTTATAGCCACGGTGAACTTCAGTTTTCCGAGACACATCTAAATATTCACTTTATGATTGCCCCAAACTTTCCCCTGCCTCTCGCGGTCATTTATGCCTTACCCGTCCCCCTCCCGCCAGCAGCCAGCAACCTGCAGCCCCTGAATACCCCTTCGGGATATGGCAGCTCTCCTGCCTCTGTCCCTTCATCATTTTCCTGGTTGGTCTTTGTTACTTCATTCTTGCAACTGGGCTCCTCCCATTGTCTCCCCACCTTTGTCCCTTTGCCCCCAAATAGCTGTCGCTGAAACCACTGTTGACCCTCGCCTTTCCAGCACTGCCGCTCTCCTCCCTGCATCCTTTGTTTAACTGCGGCTGCCTTAGGCGAAGCTGATTAAACTCGCCTCCACTGCCACGCTTCTTCCCTGGGGCTTTGTGCTACCTCTGGCTTTCTTCTTACCTATCCTGTGATCTTTTACCTTCTGTTCTCCCAGCTCCCTTCAATCCTCCCTCTGCACTTTGTTTCTATCTGACCCTCTCTATCCCTTCACTTTTAACTGTAGCAGACTTGAGGGAATGTCTTAAAAAAAAAAACTGAAACACTATCTTCCCTCTATTCCCTTCCATCTCTCTCCCAGCTCCTCCTTTCTCTTTTAAGTCAAGTTGCCACCATGTCAAACTAAAATCGAGTTTTATTGTTTTTGCCTGAGGCCCCTCCCTCTCTCATTCCTAACTCCTAATCTCCAAGCCTAAAGTATTCGTATGGTTTCTCAGATTGAGACCCTCTTTTCCTTTTTTTCCAAAGGATCTCCAGAGGTCATTCTTCTACTCCATTCTGAGCAGGAATGTCTTCATTTAGGGTCTGTGTCTCATACACCTGGGTTAATGAGATTCTTGACTTTTCATCTTGTAGCCCAAGACGAAAACCAAGACTGCCACCTTTGAGGCCCTCTTGGATGGCTCGTGTAGTTGTAAACACTTGAGAAGTGTCTTGTTCGTGGCAGCCATGTAATAAATACTGATGCAGCATAGAGCTAGGTAGGAGTGTGGTTTCTGGAGTCTGGCAGATAAAGGTTCAAATCCTGCTAGAGTCCTTAAAATATCCCCATTCCTTCCTCTGTGAAGGATACATTATAATAAGAGTACCTGTCTCATGTGCTTGTTGTGAGGAGTAAGTGACATAATGTGCACAAAAGTTTAGCCACTAGTCTGGTACAAAATACTGCTCAAGAACATTTGTTGTTATTAAATACTATTTAATAGACAAGGAACAAATTCCATGGGACAGAATTGTACCTTCTTAAAGCTTAACTTCTGACTCTAATTTTAAAAAATAAAGCTCTGCTTATTTCTGGGTTTAATTGACTGAAAGTGGTTCCTGTTGTTTCTTAGGCCCAATTTCTAGTTCTTGCCTATGATGCACATTTTGGGTCTGAACAGTTCAACGTGAAACAGGCAGCCTCCCAGCTTTTTCTAAAAATCCCTAAATTCCCCTCTTAACTCTCCATTTGTGGCCACTGTCAGAGAGCGTTGAGGTGCCCAGGGGGTCGCTTGAAGGCACAAGTTTATACCTTAGGAAAGAATTATTTTTAACTTGCTTGACCTCCAACCCAGCTCCATGCATTATACACATGTAATTTAAGGGCAGTCACAGGAAAGGCATGGGCACAATTCTTCCACAGGAGAAGCTAGACTCTTTTAACGCTTTTAATTAAATTGGCCAGTAAATTCAATAAGCATTTTAAAGAAGGGGCAATTCAATCAAAGCAACAAGGCATTCAGTATAGCCACAGGTTTTGTCTTTTTTTTTGTTGTTTGTAGATGAGCCATCATTGCAACTGAGACAAAAATGACTGCATCTGGATTCGATCAACTTTTTAAATTTTATTGGAGTATAGCTGATTTACATTGTGTTTGTTTCAGGCATACAGCAAAGTGATTCAGTTATACACATGCATATATTCTTTCTTTTTTAGTTTTTTTCTCATATAGATCATCACAGAGTATTGAGTAGAGTTCCCTGTTCTAGACAGTAGGTCCTTACCGGTTGTCTTATATAGTGTGCGTGTGTTCATCCCAAGCTCCTGATTTATCCCTCCCCCCCTGCACATTTCTCCTTTGGTAACCATCAGTTTGTTTTTGATATCTGTAAGTCTGCTTCTGTTTTGTAAATAAGTTCACGTGTATCTTTTTTAAAAACTAGATTTTACATGTGAGTGATGTTGTATGATAGTTATCATTCTCTATCTGACTTACTTCATTTAGTATGATAATCTCTAGGTCCATCCATGTTGCTGCAAATGGTATTATTTCATTATTTTATGTGGCTGAATAATATTCCATTGTATATACGTACCATATCTTCTTTATCCATTCCTCTGTCGATGGACATTTAGGTTGCTTCCGTGTCTTGGCTATTGTAAACGGTGCTGCAATGAACATTGGAGTGCATGTATCTTTTTTGGATTATGGTTTTCTCAAGATATATGCCCAGGAGTGGGATTGCTGGATCATATGGTAGCTCTATTTTTAGTTTTTTAAGGAACCTCCATACTGTTCTCCATGGTGGATATACCAATTTACATTCCCACCAGCAGTGTAGGAGCCATCGACTTACTTTAAAGCACCTTCAAGGAAGTTCCCTTGACCAAAGGGCTAAGAAGTCAGCATTTCACTACCTTCTCAACAAATGATAATTTTTTTCATCATCCTTGTAAAGGCAAAGTCTGAAGCCAAAGCATTAGCCATTATTCCCACAAGAAGAAAAGGGAACCCAGTGCCTCTGTCTGAGCCAAGCACCAGCAGCCAGGACCCTCGGAGCTCTTGGTTCTGGTGCATGATTAGTTCTCTA
The DNA here is from genome assembly GCF_002837175.3 of Physeter macrocephalus. Classification (NCBI taxonomy): domain Eukaryota; kingdom Metazoa; phylum Chordata; class Mammalia; order Artiodactyla; family Physeteridae; genus Physeter; species Physeter macrocephalus. The sequence goes on from NC_041222.1 coordinate 58,420,671, forward strand.
TGAAAATGCTTAGTTTCCTCTCCCTCAGCTTCTGCGTGTATAAAATAGGAATGAGTGGTGTCTAGAGTGGCCAGAGACTCATAGGCAGGAACAGGTGTCAGCGAGGCCGTACTTGAAATACTTGGTGAGATTCTTGGATAAAGAATTACCAGGGATACTTATGTGCCTTCCCATTTCCAGATTTTACCAAATCTGTTATGTTAATGCATAGTAAAAAAAAAAAAAAAAAAAAAAAAGGATAGCAAGAAGACCAAATTTTATTTGAAGAAATTTTATTTCAAGTGCAGCCAGCTGGGAAATGTTCCTCTGAGCTCCCAGCCGCATCCTACTTGCTCTTCTAACTCAGGCACGAGTCTGCAGTCTCAGGGTCACCCACTCCATGCTTCCCCCTCCTCCCCCAGCTTTGCGCCGTGGCCTCCAATCTTATTTCACAATAAAAGATCACAAGGCTGCCTTTTTGCTGCTAAGTCTCAAATATGCCCTGACATTAACCCTTAGAGTCTACAAAATAGTGTCATTTTTTTTCAGCGCTGTTCTGCTATTCAAATCAGTGGGTCATCTAAGGTGCAAGAATACGCACACATACACCGGACCCCACCCCCACCACTGGCTTCCATAGAGCCTTTGAATGAGGGAGTAAGATGCCTCCAAAAATATGTTTGTTTTTTCCCTTAATTGACATTTTTGTGAAGAAAGTTATGTAGTATTTGTACGGCTCTCAGACTGTCTCATGCAGTGAGCCATCTTGTAGAGACAGCCTTTCCCAAACACCCTCTCACATCTCACCCCGTCCCCTCTGAAAAACAAAGGTGCGTGTTCTAGACTTGGGGGAATGGAAAAGGTCCGAACGGGCCACTTCACTCAGAAGGCACCTGGTCTTCAGGCTCCCTGAACCTCATCCTTACTCTCCTTAATGTTTTTCTTTGTCCTGTTTCTTAAAGGAGCCAATTCAGAGCATGTGTGGAGCTGGTCTCTAGGGAGTAGCATGCTCTCACTAGTGAACCCAACTAGGGGGGAAGCCAGACAGGGTCACGTCCCCCTGATCCCCTTGGTGGAACCAAGCCAGCAGTCAGCTTGGAATGTCTGAGGAGGACGACTCTGGCAGCCAATCTGATTGCACAACGCCACAACTCCTCCGGGCCATGAGTCACCATCCCCCCGTGAGCCCACAGCGCTTTGATGCAGCCCTTCTCAGATCCCTGGTCCCACTGCTGACATGCCTGTCTAGCCCATTTCCCTCTGAATCCAGGCAGGCAGCATTACACTTTTCTATGTGTCCCCCTGTGCCTAGCACTGTGCCTGATGCTTTGGAAGCCCTCACTAATTGTCTGTCAGATGAATGAACACAGATAAAATATAGGTTGACAATTAACCCGCTTCAAAGGATGGAGAACTCTATTTCTGGAAACTGTATTGAAGTAATTGGTTCACAGATTAAATTATTAAACTGCTTACTGGACAGATGAGTGAGTGACTTTCTTGGCACACTTTATAACAAGTGACACATCTTTGACCAGTCACCGGAAATGTGAGTTTACCTCTCAAGTGTTTATTGAGACCCATCTACGTGCCCAGGACTGTTCAGCACGTGGAAAAGGGGAACAGGGAAAGGGAGACATAATAGAAAGTGAGACCCCAGCCCCGTCCTCAAGAGCATCTTAATCCTAACGAAGAGGGGCAGATTCAGAAAACTCTCTTCAGAATCCTTTTGACATCTCGAGCTGGCCCACACATCCCAGGACAAACCTGCTGGGATTTAGACATTGCTCAGCCAGCCAGATTGGTTCCGGTCACAACATCTCAAGAGCACGTTGTGTCACAATGTACTATGGTCACATCACTAAAACATCCAGACAGGCGTTCAATCATTATGAAGCCAAACCAGAGTCTGTGGGGAGATGAATGGTTCCAGTATAATCCCAAGTCTGAAAGCAGAAAAGGCAAATGGAGAACTTCACTGGACACACCAACTGAAAAAGAAAAGGAGATGTGCCAGCCTCTTCCATCAGAGCTGTTGTCTCTTCCTCCTGTCTGTTTAGGTTTCCTAACCTTCTCCTAAAAGGAGAGTGTGGCTAACTTTTTTTTTTTTGGATAACTCAACACCTATTTCCAGCTCCTTTTCTTTCACATTCCTCCACTCTAGCAGCTGGAAAAACTATGACTTTTCTCAGCCTGCCTTGTGAGGAAGGGTGGTCATTTGATCTCTGTGGCCAAGAGATGGAAGTGTGCTAGAGGCCTCTGAGAATGCTTCTGCTTTCCTGACACCTCCCCTATGTAACCCCCCTATCTGTCTTGAATACAGACATGATGCTTCATGTTGGGCAATCTTTATGAACATGAGAGATAGATCAAGACAAACATCAGTCCCGATATCCTTGAACCACCAAAGCAACCTTCAGACTTATTATGTGAGGGAAAAAAAATCCAGTTTTGTTTAAGCCACTGTTAGGTTTTCTATTACTTGCAGCTAAATACATTCCTAACTGGATTAGAAATTTAAATTTGTGCTTTCAGCTTTCCATGAGGAAGAATCAACAAAAAGTCCGCAGTGAACAATAACTAGGAAAGAGAAAAATGGTAGCAGAGGGGCTGGTATCTCTGGGACCCATAAAGGCGTTTGTGAAAGAAGAGCCCATTGTGGCTGGCTGTGGATATGCAAGGGGGCCCTTTTCTTTTTTCCCAAATAACACACCATGGAAACTTTTATTTTCAGTTTTAAGACTTTTTTTTATCGAAGTATAGTTGATTTACAATGTTGGGTTAATTTCTGCTGTACGGAAAAGTGATTCAATTATATATATATATATATATATATATACATATACATTCTTTTTTTATATTCTTTTCCATTATGGTTTATCGTAGGATACTGATTATAGTTCTCTGTGCTATATAGTAGGACCTTGTTGTTTATCCATTCCATATATAATAGCTTACATCTGCTAACCCCAACCTCCTACTCCATCCCTCCCCCAACCCCCTCCCCCTTGGTAACCACTAGTCTGTTCTCTATGTCCATGATTCTGTTTCTGTTTCATAGATAGGTTCATTTGTGTCATATTTTAGATTACACATGTAAGTGATATTATACAGTATTTGTCTTTCTCTGTCTGGCTTACTTCACTTAGTATGATAATCTCTAATTGCATCCATGTTGCTGCAAATGGCATTATTTTGTTCCTTTTTATGGCTGAGTAGTATTCCATTGTGTGTATATATATATATATATATATATATATATATATATATATATATATATATATATATATATATATACACACCACATCTTCTTTATCCATTCATGTGTCGATGGACATTTAGGTTGTTTCCATGTCTTGGTTATTGTAAATTGTGCTGCTCTGAACATAGCAGTACGTGTATATTCTCAGATTATAGTTTTCTCTGGATATATGCCCAGGGGTGGGATTGCTGGATCATATGGTAATTCTATTTTTAGTTTCTGAGGAACTTCCATACTGTTTTCCACAGTGGCTGCACCAACTTACATTCCCACCAATAGTGTAGAAGTATTCCCTTTTCTCCACACCCTCTCCAGCATTTGTTATTTGTAGACTTTTTAATGATGGCCATTCTGACCACCATTTGTGTGAGGTGAGGTGGTACCTCATTGTACTTTTGATTTGCATTTCTCTAATAATTAGCAATGTTGAGTGTCTTTTCTTGTGCCTACTGGCCATCTGTATTTCTTCTTTGGAGAAATGTCTATTTAGGTTTTCTCCCCATTTTTCAATTGGGTTGTTTGTTTTTTTGTTGTTGAGTTGTATAAGCTATTTGTATATTTGGGAATTTAAGCCCTGTCAGTCACATCATTTGCAATATTTTCTCCCATTCTTCATGTTGCCGTTTCAGTTTGTTTATGGTTTCCTTTGCTGTGCAAAAACTTGTAAGTTTGATTAGGTTCCATTTGTTTATTTTTGTTTTTATTTCTGTTGCCTTGGGAGACTGACCTAAGAAAACTTTGGTACAAGTTATGTCAGAGAATGTTTTGCCTATGATCTCTTCTAGGAGTTTTATGGTATCATGTCTTATGTTTAAGTCTTTAAGCCATTTTGAATTTATTTTTGTGCATGACGTGAGGTGTTTTCTAACTTCATTGATTTACATGCGGCTGTCCAACTTTCCTAGCACCACTTGCTGAAGAGACTTTTTCCCATTGTATTCTTGCCTTCTTTGTCAAAGGTTAATTGACTGTAGGTGGGTGGGCTCTCTATTCTGTTCCATTGATCCATATGTTTTTGTGCCAATGCCACACTGTTTTGATTACTGTAGCTTTGTAGTATTGTCTGAAGTCTGAGAGGGTTATGCCTCCTATTTTGTTCTTTTACTTCAAGATGACTTTGGCAGTTCTGGGTCTTCTATGGTATAATATGAATTTTAGGATTATTTGTTCTAGTTCTGTGAAAAATGTCATGGGTAGTTTGAAAGAGATCACGTTAAATCTGTAGGTTGCTTTGGGTAGTATGGCCATTTTAACAGTATTAATTCTTCCAATCCAAGAGCATGGGATATCTTTTCATTTATTTGAATCATCTTCAATTTCATGGAAACTCTTAAATAATGTTTTTAACAATAAAACCTCAATTAGTCAACTCACTGTCCTCAAGTATTTAATTAGAACTCTCAAAGAATTGGCCAAGCTCACATCATTGATGACTAATTGTTGGACAGATGCTTTCAGGTATTAGAAAGCACTTTCACCTATGTCATCTGGTATGATCACCACCTCCTTCATCAGCTCCATGGATACAGATGGGCAGAGTCATGCCTGCCTGGGATTAGAAGGGCAATTTTTGAATCCTCCAGGAAACAGACCTATTAGCTGATTAGTCACTGCATGTGAAATGCAGTGCATGCTGCATGATGGTTTTATGTTTTTAAAAATTTGTGGTAGCCACTATATTGTGCTGGTCTATGGTACCATTACTCATAATAGCCAGAAAGTGGAAACAACACAAATGTCCATCAAAGAAGGAATTTTAAAAATGTAATATTTCATACCATAGGATGTTATTTAGCCATAAAAAGTATTTAAGTACTGATACATACTACCACATGGATGAACCTTAAAAACATCATGCTCAGTGAAAGAAACTGGGCACAAATCACATATTGTATGACTCCATTTATTCTATTTTTAAATTCCATTTATATGAAATGTCCTGAATAGTCAAATCTATAGAGATAGAAAGTAGATTAATGGTTACCAGGGACTGGACAAAGAGAAGAAAGGGAAGTAATGCTCATGCATACTGGGTTTCTTTTTGGGTGGTAAAAGTGTTCTAAAATTAGATGGGGATGATAGTTGTACTAGCCTGGGAATATACTAAAAACCACTGAATTGCACACTTTAAAAGGGTGATTTTATGGTATATAAATTATCTCAATAAAATTGTCATCATGTATATCTATATATATCAAAGCTCAGACTCTGGAGCTCAACTTCTTGGGTTTGGATTCCAACTTTTCCTCATACTGGCTGTGTGATTTTTGGCCAAGTTACTTAACTTCTCTGTTAAGTTTTCTCATCTGTAAAGCAGACGTAGTAATATTCCTGTCTCACAGGACTGTTGGGGGAATTAAATTAATTAAAGTATATAAATTGCTTAGAATCATGCCTTATACATAGAAAGTACTATGTATTATAGTAAGTATTATTATCATCAAAACCCGAGTGTCTTATTTGGCACGAGGACCATTATTTATACCAAGCTGTAGATAAATTTATTTGAAAAATAGATAATTTTTTGTGTGTAGATTTTGTTTCCCTTTCTTCATCCATTTACTACCTAAATGGGTATCTGTTATGGTCTTGGCTGCTTGTAGATACAAAGGTAGGAATTTGGAGAACAAATAAATATTCCTCAGGTCTCACCAGCTGGAGATTTTATACACACGCACACGCACACACTATGATTTTGAACTCCACCTATGTTCAAGTATAGAACTTCAAAGCATCCCTCCTTTTTCTTCTGGAAGTCCCAACAAGGAACTTACATGAGCCCATAGTCTGTCAGTCAACGTCCATGGGTATCAGGTGCCCACATGTCCTTTATCTCCCCCAACCTGGCTGGCGTAGAGCTGCCCGAAGGAGCCCCTGCTGCCCTGGGACAGTGAGCATCTCCAGTGCCATTTCTGACCTAGGCTGCTGTCTCCAGTGTGCCCAGAGCAGGATGAGGACCCACGCAGAAGAGAGAATAGAGACCTTCCCAACCACACTGTCACCCAGGCTGCAAAGCAGCAGGTCCATGCTTGGAATCTCACAGACATTCTCAGGAGAAGAGTTCTCTCCTGCCCTGACTCTCCTTCCTCTGATCATGAGTTTAAACCTTACCCAGCAGACCATACTCAGAATAGTTTTTCCTGCAATTTTAGCCAACATCTTCCTTTATCTCCTGCTTCCTTCCCCTCTTAGTTGCCAAAATAAACAATGTTCCCCATGCAATTAAAGGAAGGATCACAAACAGAGACAAATAGCAGGTAAAGAGTAGGCTTCTCTGTACTAGCAGCAGCCAGGAACAGGGATCCAGTTTGGCCAGTGAAGTGCTCCATCCCACTGCTGGTAGAGAACTGCCACCTGAACCACTCATGAGGCCGAGAGCCAGTAAGGCAGCCTTTTAAAAGGTCAGGCCATGCTGATTCATTCAGTTAATAGTTATTGATCACTTACTAGGTGCCTGGCATTGGGATAGTGCCAGGGGTACCATGATGCATCAACACAGAATCTAGCCTAAATCACAGTGTCCAATGAGGTGAAACTTGGGTGAATTTGAACATGCTTCCTTTCCCATTGAAACATCACTGATGTGCTATCACATTTGGATGAATAAGACACATTCCCAGCCTGGACCCTCCAACTCCCTCCATAGAGAATAGGAAGATAAACATTCTTTTATTTGCAGTTGACATGGTTTTATTTTCATGAACTAGGAGTGGCCTTAATAGACAACAGGCCCTGCTCTCCAATTACTGCCAAAAAGAAGAGCTATAGAACATCTTTTCCGAAACCACATCTCTGAACATTTAACTCACTCGGAGTTCACAGTCCGATACAGTTACCTTTTGGTCTATAATGTAAATACACATATCTGATACCTTCTAATCTAAATTTCCAGGATAGCTTACTAAGAACCTAGCCTCCAGGTGCTCATTTTATAGTATTCCTCTAGGATAAAGAAAAGTCCTCCTAGGAGAGGCTGTGTAACTTATCTAAAAAACAAACAAACAAAACATTTGGGAAGAATTTCAGCAAGAGTGATTGGAACAAAAATGGAGAAGTCTAACTAACCTTCCATAAACCAAGCTCTCCTCTGCCTGTAAGCATTCTGGTTAATCAAAGTTTTATTATACTGTCAAGGATTTATAGTAAGTCCTTAGGGGGGCCACTTCAACATCTGATGGTGTGTACTTCCACCTCCAGGTATATACCCCAAAGAATTAAACATGGGGGTTCCAACAGATATTTGTATCAACACGTAAGCACGTGAAAAGTTGCTTAACATCATTAATCATTAGGAAAATGCAAATCAAAACCACAATGAGGTACCACTTTACACCCATCAGGATGACTACTATAAAAAAATGCAAAATAACAAGTGTTGCTGGGCATGTGGAGAAATCAGAACCCTTGAGTACAGTTGGTGGAAATATAAAATAGTGCAACTGCTATTGTGGTTCCTAAAAAAAAAAAAAAAAAAGGTAGATCTAGAACTACATGTGATCCAGCAATTCCACTTCTGGGTGTGTACCCAAAATATGTGAAACTAGGTTCTGGAAGAGGTACTTACATATCCACATTCATAGCAGCATTATTCACAATAGCCAAAAGGTAGAAGCAATTTAAATGTGCGTGGGTGGATGAGTGAATAAAGGAAATATGGAATATACATACAGTGGAACATTATTCAGCCTTAAGAAAGAATTCTGATGAAATATAAAATAGTGCAACTGCTGTTGTGGTTCCTAAAAAAAAAAAAAAAAAAAAAAAAAAGGTAGATCTAGAACTACATGTGATCCAGCAATTCCACTTCTGGGTGTGTACCCAAAATATGTGAAACTAGGTTCTGGAAGAGGTACTTACATATCCACATTCATAGCAGCATTATTCACAATAGCCAAAAGGTAGAAGCAATTTAAATGTGCGTGGGTGGATGAGTGAATAAAGGAAATATGGAATATACATACAGTGGAACATTATTCAGCCTTAAGAAAGAATTCTGATACATTCTAAAACATGAGTGAACCTTGATGATATTTGTGCTAAATGAAATAAGCCAGACAGAAAAGGACAAATACGTATGATTCCATTTATATGAGGTACCTGGGGGAGTCAAAATCATACAGATGGAAAGTACAATAGTGGTTCCCAGAGGCTGAAGGAAGGCGGGAAGGGGAATTACTGTGGAGTTATTGTGTAAGGGGTACAGAGTTACATTTGGGGAAGATGAAAAATTCAGGAACTGGATGGTGGTAGTGATGCACCATGTGGATGTATTTACCTAATGTTATTGAATTGTGCACCTAAAATTATTAAAATGATACATTTTATGTTATTTCTATTTTATTACAGTTTAAAAATTAAATTAAGGGAATTCCCTGGCGGTCCAGTGGTTAAGACTCCTCACTTTCACTGCCAAGGGCCTGGGTTCAGTCCTTGGTCGGGGAGCTAAGATCCCACAAGCTGCGGTGTGGCCAAATAAATAAATTTAAAAAAAATTAAATTTAAAAAAAGAAAGAGAGAGAATGGCTGTATTTAGAATACCACTTGCATGTCTGTGCGTCAGTGATCACAGGCCACTTGTTCTCTTCAGAGTCTGAAGACTTCTCCCCTCCGTGGCCTGTTTATCCTGTAGCAGGATCCTTTGCCTTGGCCCTGGTTTCTACTCCCACCATCCAGTAAGGAGTGTCTGATTAAGTAGCATTGCTGTATCCACATGTGATTTACAAAAATAATATTTCACCCTCACCATCAATACTGTGTTGTGGCTGCACACTGAATAGGAATAATTTCAGAAGGTTCCAGCTGGCCTTCCTCAAAAGGTAAAGAAAATCCAGCATTTTTAAGGTCTCTCTAATCTTTTGTTGTTTCAAGTGAATGCTTCCTCTGAAGGACTATTTCAGCATTTCTGGGATCTATTAAGAAGAGCATAATGAATGTTACAGCAGCAGCCAACTTAAAAATGGGGTGGGGGAGGGGAGAGAGAGAGACAGAAGAAACTATTGCCGACTTACAGAAACCTCCCCTACCCCCTTTATACCAAAGGAGCCATATCTTCATGCCATAATAAATGCAAACTTGGAAAGGCTCACGAACCCGCCTGCCTCTTCAGCTAATGACAGCCTCAATTATGGGGCCTAATCCTGCATTCCTGACACTCCCCTTATGCCTGCATGACTTCCAGAGGAGTCAAAGGGCCCTCAGCCCTGGCCCTGGCAGGGAGACATTAGTTATGCAGGAGCAGTGCCTGGGGCATGGTGGCAAATTTAAGGGTCTGTCCACATAATGACACACACTTGGAAGCCTTAAATCCTCATGCTTTGACTCTTCACCTTATACTGAAATAAAAAGCCACAGTAACTCCATTAAAAAACATAAAATTGCTCCACAGGAAATGAACATTAGTTTGCTTCCAGTTTACATCGGTTTTAGGTTTCTTCTTCCCCGCCCCCTTTTTACTTTTAATGTTAGTGTCCAGTTTTATGGAAAATATTTTCTTTAAGGAAAAGAATAAACACAAGCCTCGTGCTGGGTCTCTGCTTTTTATTTACTGAACTGGGCAAAACAGCTTTGTTTTGCTGTCTCTCACCCTCCAGTAAATCAGTGGGAATTCCTCGCAAATACACCCACAGGCTCCCCCCTTATGTCACCCTCTGAGGACACCTAATGACCTCTGGCTTATTGAGAAGTGGCCTTGTTTTATATAAACTAATCATCCATCCAGCTATATTAATAACGAGACTGTAACTCATTTTCATCCTAGGCACACGCTGTACATTATCAGTCTCCTAATTAATCCCAGGCAATTCAGGGGGCAGGGATTATCACTTCCAATTTTCCTCACCACTCCTCATTCCCGAGACTCGGCAAACAGAGGGTCATGCCCTGTGTCCTGCAGGCACGGCCCTGAGTCCCACCCCACCCCAGATGCGCTCCCTCCGGCCTGGGGAAGCCTGGGAACTAGCACACCCCTCACCCCTGCTGATCTTGGAGGCGGTGGAGCCGCCTCAGGGGAGAAAGAACCTGGGGTCAGCAAACATCTGGCAAGCCTGCTGAACGGACAAAGTCAACAGCTGCCCCCCCACCCCCCACCGCCCGGTCAGAAAATAAACTCAGAGATTTGGTGCGCTGAGCAGAGCTGGGCCTGTGCTCTGGGCAGCTGAGACCCTTCACCACCTGCCTCAAAACCCACCTCGCAGCCACCTTCGTCCTTTCTGCGTGCGGGTGAGGGTAGTCCCAGGCACACCCCGCCTGCCATCCCAGGCCAGGCTGCTAGCTGTTCAAAGTGGAGACCTGGGGCTGAATGTTCAAACCTCTCCATCTCGTCTCCCCGCCTCACACAGGCGAGATCAGAATCCTTGTGATGACATGGTCTCCAAAGTAGATTCGTAGGCTTGCTGAAAAAGGAGTTTCCCTTCCTCTTCCTCCTCAGAGTGAGTCCAACAAGGTGAAGTGCTCGACCATGACCGTGAACTTCTCTAAACATCTTCAAAGGAGGACCAGCTCCCTTGACTCCTGGGGCCCTTCAGCACTGGAAAACCTTCCCTTGTTGCACTGGAAAGAGCTTAGGGTGCAGAGACCTGTGTTCAAGTCCTAACTCTCCCATCAACCTGGTGGTTACTTCACCTGCACAAGTCTCGGTTTTCTCATCTTTCAAGTGCAGATAATCCTCCTTCCTTTGCAGAGTGGTTGTGAAACAAACACCTTTTCAGGCTCCTTCATAAGCTTCTCTTTGGAGCAGTCAGTGATGTTGAAGTTCCTCAGCACAGGGGGCCTGACCCTCCTCCCTTCTCACTCTCGCTCCCTGGGCAATCCTGTCCACCCCAGTAGTGACCATGTCAGCACTACACCCGGTGGGCCTCGGATCCCTTTCGAGGGCTCTGTGCCTCACCTACAGCTCTTAGGACAAGGAGGAGGACTGCCCCCAGTCTAACTGCATGGTGAAGAGAGGGACATGCCTGGGGTTTGTATCACCCCATGAGTGTGGTTCCTTCGTGGAGGGTGGGGAAGCTGTGAGGCTTAATGGAGTCTCCAGAATTCCCCTTGCAGATCAGGCTGATACTGATGCCAAAAACTTGGCCTCTGTGCACCAGTGCTGAGTTGTAACTCGGAGACAGGGTTTGGGGTGAAGTAGGAAAGAAAAACTTTATTGCTTTGCCAGGCAAAGGGGGACACAGCACGTTCAGGCCGCTCAAAAACTGTGTCCCGACCCGCGAGGATTTGGCGAGGAGTTTTATAGCAGTGGTTCAAGAGTGGGGTTGCTGATAAGATTAGGATGTGTGCAGGGCCTGCACTCCTTTAATCTGGCCTCAGGTAATCTCTTGATGAGCTTCTCTGGTTTCTTTAATTTGGCCTCAGGTGGTCTTCTCTGGAATGAAGAATGCTAACTCCATTTGTAAGGGGTTTTGCTTCTGTAAGGAGCTCAAAGATGTTGTTATGTGCATCCCTTGAGGCAGAACCAGGACCCTGCCTCAAGGCTGCACTATTGTTTCTTGGCTTCTCCTCCCTTGTCTCTGCATCCCCTCCCTTCCCTGATTAACAACTGTTTGAACCTGCCCTTTGGATCTCAGGGAAGCTCACAGAGGCTGGAGTCTACTTCCTACAAACAAGAATCAGGGGACATGGAAAGGCTTCCATGGCCAGGAACCCCACAGGATCCTGCTTGGTTTCAGGATCAGGCTGACACCTCCCCTCTGCAAGGGTTTGCCCAAGATCAAACCCTTGCTCACTTCTTCCCCTTCCCTTACCAGGCTCCCAGGGAGCACAGCCTTAACGAGTAATTTGCACACAACCCCTCATCTCTGGGTCTGTTTCTGGGGACTCCTCCGATAATAAAAACCATGGTTTCACTTATACCTCCGGCGAGACTTGGATCCACATCTTCAGACATGGATCTAAATCTCTCTTTGACATCTCTTGAATTTCTCAAAGGTGGTCTCAAGGCCAACATACCCAAAACAGAATTTATGGTCTTCCTACCTCCCCACGTCCAAATGCTTTCCAGAGTTCCCCAGCCCATGAACCCCACCCTCTCACCACCCCACCCACTTTACAAGGTAGAATCCTAGGAATATACCAAGACTCGTCCTTCTCTTTCAACTGATGGTCCTCTCCATCCCCCATACAAGCCATCTTCAAGCTCCTGTTGATTTCATTTCCTAACTGTACCTAAAATCTGTAATACTCCCCCCATCAACTTCTTCCACCACCCTGTCTAAGCCACCATCGACCCTTTTAGGGATACCTGCAATATCCTCTTATAGATTTACATACCTCCCTTCCAGTTTCCAACATTAGTGATTATTCCAAAATACTAACCTAATCATGTCACCTCCCTACACAAAATTCTTCAGTCGATCTTCATTGCTGTTAAGTACAAAACTCCTTACAGTGGCCACCAAGCCCTTCCCTCTCTCTTCAGTCCAGCCACTGGCACTTACCTCTGTTGTTTTGTCTACCCAGACTGCTCTTCCTTCCTCTCTTCACCTTGTCAAGTCTGTCCGCGCCTTCCACTTGACACAAGCACCACTTTCTCAAGGTAACTCAATCTGATCTCCCTGCCTAGGACAAATTCCCTATTTCAGGTTCCTGCAGCACCACGTGCCTCTTCTCCTTAATTCCCACTGTGGTTGCAAGAAGTTGCAATCAAGTGATCACAAACATGCATCTGGGTGATCATGTGACGCAGCAACTCAAGCCCAAGTTCGTGAGGCCAGGGGCTACATCAGGCTTTTTCACCACTTTATTCTCATTAGCACATAGTAGGCACTCAATGACTTAGAAACTTAGAAACTCCAGAACCAAATGAGGAGGACTTTGGGAAGGGAATCTCCTGCAATAGAAGCAGGGTACTGCTGTTCTGTCACTGTGATCTTCACGTGTGACCTGGGAAATCAGAGGATCGTGCTCTAAAATAAGGAGTTGTCCCCCTCTTAAGAGAGGGAGACAGGAAACAGATTGTAGGTATCTGTTCTAAAATGTCAAGCTGGTATTATCCCCTTCTTAAAAAGGAAGGTACAAATAAATTGTAAAATGTTAATCATTTAACTGCCTATATTTTAATTTCTCCAGTTAAAAGGGCTTAAGGGGTAACCATGGTGTGCCTGTAACAGCCAAGCTCTCAGTTTAAATGCATGATTTCATTTTATCCTCACAGCAACTCCACAAGGTATTATTAGCCCCATTTTACAGATGAGAAAACTGAGAAGCTAAATATCTTGCCCAAGATCACACAGCTGGTGAGCAGTAGGCTAGGCTTTTAGTGCAGGCCTGCCCCAAGACAAAGCCATCTTCATGCCTTGTGTGGCCTCACCAAAAACTCCTCCTGCACATCCCAACAGACATCTGAAAGTTCATTTTTGGAAAAAAAAAAATGTTCATCTGTGAACGTCTAGCGTCCCCACATGAAGTGTGCTTCTGCTTTATTTTTTGGTGAAAATCACCATAAAGGCTTTACCTCCTGATCCAGTGGATAGTGTATTTTGAAAGAGTGTGGTTCATAGCAGAGACCATGAGTTTGTGAAGGACAAGGACCAGGTCGTATTTTTTTTGGTGATGCCCTGAAACTATTAGTCTCTCTATAAGCTTTTGTGAAATGAAATTTTTCTTCTGTCTCATTGGACTCGTGTTAAGACAAAGTATTAGAAGTTTCTGGTTCCACTTAGTTTCCTCTCTCAGCATCCAGCTTGTTTTCCAGACCAAGAGCTTGACTGGTTTTGTGAAAAGGAAACTGAACCTTTGGAAACATAAGAATGAAGTTTTTCTTTTTAATTGTTGCATGACACAATTATTAGTTTGGGAATGGGATGGGATAAATTTCAGATAGGGCCAACGCTTTTGAGCAGGGAAGCAGATCATGCAGCTTCATTTTTTACTTCAGAACCTGGACATTTTTCAACAGAACCTGGACAGCCCAAGGTGAGCAACACATCTAAAGCTGATTTTTTGTCTGGGACTTTGAGCCATCAGCAGGGACCACAGCCTCAGGATCCATGAGATGAGGGAGTCAGGCCCTACGTTCCCTGCTCCTCTTAGAATCTGTTTTGTATTTGTGTAAATGTTGTGTGCTTTGTATTTCTTTCTTTGTTGCCAGGCTTGTCTTGCTGAAGTCTGCCTTGACTTGACAATTCCTTACAGTTTACTCACTTGAGGAGTTGGGGGAGAAAACCAAATTCTCAGTCTTGGACAAAACTCTTGATAATTCCACTCAGGGCCAGCACTTTGGTGACTCTGTACGGTTTATACAATGCTTTTTTATACATTAACTTTGGGGTTGAGGCTTGCTGCCCTCTTTCTGAAATGTTCTATCCCAGGTCTTCCCTCCTCTTAATTCAGATCTCAACTCAATGTCATATTCCCTGACCACCCCTATGAGTAGACCTTTACACAGCTGTGTATTTTTTCTTTTTGTTTTTTTTTCCAAAGCTCTCATCACTCTCCAAAATGATCTGGTTTACTTTTCTGTTTCCTTGCTGGATACCTCTCTCCCCATACTAGAATGTCAGCCCTACATGGGCCAGGACCTGTCTTATTAATGCTGCTTCTCTGGGGCCAAAAAACAGTGCCTGGCACATTAAAAACACTCAGTATTTTTTTTTGTTATATCGGTGGAGGAATAAATAATTTCATTTGAGTATTGTGGTCCTGTAAGGTAGTTTTTATCTTCGTTTTTGAGATGAGGTAACTTCATCTTCATGATTAAGCAATTAGCCTGAAGTCACACAGCCAGTCTGTGACAGAATCATACCTCGAACCCAGGTTTTCTGCCCTTGTTCTGGAGTCTTCTTATGGGAAGGAAAGTGAACTTTTACCCCAAATTGGATCATGCTGGGTACTCTTAAAAACAAGCACCCCATCAGGGATCATCGCCAACAGTTTGGAGTGTAAAAGGCCTGATAAAACCCTGACTCTGTCCCCTTTATCAGAGGTGAAAAACCATATACAAGATGAGCTTATAGGCACAGCCTGAGACTGCTTCCTACGTCAGCTCCTGGGTGGGTCACCGCCCCTCTGCTCTGACACACCGCAGATCCTCCTATCCCTCCCTTCCCTGGCCTTGGACCTCACTGGCCTCTGGGCCCCTCATTCCAGGAGGCTCTGGCCTGGCTCTAGACTTTCTGCAATTTTTCTGATGTCCTAATTTCTTGATCACCTGTGCTGACATGATCCTGATTTCCTTCAATATGTCTTTTTCGCACTCCTGGGAAATTTATGTCTGTTCTGGCATATGTCCCCATCTTCCTTTGTGAAAAGAGAGGCAAGGAGGGGAAGGGAAAAAGCCTTTTCATATTTTTTAGCAATGTCTTCATGTTCTGTCAATAAATTACCTCTGCCAGCTTTTAGAGGCCCTATTGGCTCTTGTACTGACCTCTTGTTCCTCCTGTACTTGAAAAATACCTTATTATTTATCTTAGCCTCTCTCGCAATCTTCTTTTCATTCTTCACCTTTGCTTTCCTTATCATGTTTTTGCACTTTCTTAACTTTGTACTATAATTTCTCCAGCTGAGTTGCTGTTTGATTTTTTTTCATACTTTCTCGCTTTCCTAGTTTTGATTACTTGGCCTACCACTATCACATCCTTCTTAGAGCTATTTTTTTGGCCTATTTTCTATGCGGCAGGTTGCTAGGGAGCACATATTTTCTTTGGGCAGTTCCTATTCATTTCTCTCTGATTACACTCTTCCGTCAGCGGCTCTTCTTTCCAATCTCTCAGTGCCCTTGGCTTTTCTTGGTAGGAGCTGACAACTTTTGTTCCCTCTGGAATTCCTGCACGTCCTTCTAAGAGGGTCCTAATTCCTTCTGGGCCTTACTTGGAATAAGCAGTTCCCCCAGACATTGGGCTACAGGTCAAGAGGAAGCTAGGTACGTTGATTAACACATGGCTCAAGCTTCCCCCAAGTCAGACTGCCTGTGGGTACCAGACCTTACAGCGAGTCGTACCCCTCGCATGCTGGCGGGAACTCAAGCCCCTGCAAAGAGCTTCCCCAGGTAGCTGGGTGAATCCTGTGGGCTCACTAACAAGATGAGTCAGGTGTGAACGGTACCCTCTGGGCTCCTTGGCCAATGTCTACCTTCTGGATGCCTTTCTATCCACCAGGCACTGTTGCTAATGCTGGGCACTGCTGCCACCTCTATTCGGTATTGTCACATTGACTGGCGTCACCACCCAGCTGCTGCCAGACTCCTGCACTGCCGTGGTCAAGACTGCAGCTCTCAATATCTCAAAGCCACGCTGTGTTTGGGTAGAAGACTTCTCCCCTCCCTTATGGGAGGGGAGAAGTGTGGCACTTATGCCACAAGTGCCAAGATGGTGTTGCTTGGGTCTTATAGAGCCTTCAGTGAGGCAGCATGTTTTGTTGTTACTTCCAGCTCTCCTTCACTGGAATGAGAGCCCTGAAAGATTGAGTCAAGTGTACCCCCAGGATGATGGGTACTTGACTTGAAAGGTCATAGAGAATTGACCCTGAAGTTGATGGCGGAGCAAACCAGGGCCACTTATGAGGCAAGGATAGGGGATTGTAAGGACATGATAAACAGAGGTGGGGGGGACCTCAGGAATCCTGAGGAGTGGAACAGATACACAGAATGGGGTGGATCAGAGTCTTTGTGTCCATCTGATAAATTAACATCCCTGATTTCCCGGTTCGGGGCCTCACGGAGTCCAACAGCACTTCTTTCCTTTCATTGTTGTGTAAGATTCTCTGCTGTACTTCTGTAGTCACAGTCCTCTTCAGCTAGTTTAACTGGATTTCTTTGCTGGGCAGCCAGAGTCTCAACGAATATAACCTCCCAGTTATCCAGCTGTAGCCTTGTGGTGCCGTTTTTCTGGTGCTAATGCCTGCTTAATCTTCAATATCCAGCTTCAATGTTGCCTCCTCTCTGCAGCCTTCCCTGACAGCTCCCTCTCTCATGATGCTTCAGAACTCTGCTCATAACCATTATACTGTGGTGTGATTTAGCTATTTGTAAACACTCCACTCGCCAGACCATGGGGTCCTCAAAGACAGAACCCTGTCTTAGTGCCTGAAACCCAGAAGGTGTTCAGTCCGTGTTTGCAGAAATGCCTCAGTGGCTCTGAGTCGGTTCTGGTGGCACCACACTGACTGTTGCTCAACCTTCCAGGCACTCGAGGGGTCTGAGTTTCTTCTGACTTTGCTAACTTAGCCCTTCACTCTCACTTCCATCTTTTCCTAGTCCTCCCTGGTGTCCAGGATTGCTTGCTTGCTGGGTGCCTCCAGCTCTGTGCAAACTTCACTACCTTTGGATCTGTGACAGTTCCAAGGCGACCCCCCTGGGGCAGAGCACATGCTGTTTCCCAGGGTTCTAGAACTCTTTGCTCCATTTTGGCTCCTCTGAATGGCTTTGTGTGGTTGCCTAGGGCCTGTGCTACCTGTGTATCTGCTCATAACAGCATGCCCCGCCTGATCCAGCCATCTGTTTATTTTGGCTGCATCTCCTCCTTTATGCTCTCACTTCTGAGAGATGGTGAATAGTAGCTACTTCCTTTAATCAGCCAGAAGCCCTCACTGCCTTGTCCATGGTAGAAAAATTGTCTCCAGGTCAGTAGCAGCTTTCTTACATGGGAGAGAACATCAGTGCTCATTTACTCAGGAAAAGCAACAACAACAACAAAACCCTCTTGCTCGGTTTAGACCATTTTTCCTTTATGGATCGCAGTGCCCCTAGCACACCCACCAGCTTTCCCTACCAACTACCAGCTATGTATCCAAGCTGCTGTTTCACCCCCTGTCAGCCTGGGGCAAGAGGGGCAATGGAAAAGTTTCACACCCTTGGGTTGGGTACTTGCTTTACTCTGGTTCTCATGTACAGAGTGTTTTGCAAGAAGTGTTTCTGCCAGTACACCTGATGCTGCTCTAACCTCAGTACCAGTAGGTGTGAGATTGCCTGGGGGATCACGTGGTTTAAATACACTGGGGTTGTGACCCCTTTGCCCCTCAGAGTTTCACTTTTCTGACCTCTGCTTTCAGGCAAAAAGAAAAAAAAAAACACCCAGGTTCAGCTCATCCTGAAGAATTTTCAAAATGAAATCCCTGGCCTCCCTCTGAACCCCACCTCTCGTGCTGATAGATATGCCTTTCTTAGATTCTGTGACAGTCATGTGCCTTGGTCTGGAAATGGAGACAGAACCTTGGCTAAAATAGCATCTGCTGTTTTCCCCCAATGCACAGAACTGAGTCCCTCTCATTCCGTGATTCCCTGGTGAATCCTCACCTCTTTGAAGAGGCCGCCACACCATGGGTCACCACCAGGAGGCACTCTTCAGCATCAGATGCAGACACAGAACCTGAACAGCAGGCAGCACATAGTGGGACTAAATGCCCACTTGTTAAAGAATGAAGGAGAAAAAGAACTGATTTTTCTCTACCTGGAGCCCAGTCCCTCCTCCCTGATATACCTAGGTCTGTTCTACTTATCATTTGGGGCTCAGTTTAAATGACTCCTTCTCCAGGAAGCCCTTCTTGGACCAGCTAACTCCCATCCCCACCACCAAAGGTGGGTTAAATGCCCCTTCTTTGGGATCCCATAAGCCTTTGTCATCAGTAGAACTGATCATCCTGTATACCTGCATTTCAGTTTTGAAAGTATTGCCTACAGACCATGAGCTTCCAGAGGGTGGGGGGTGGGGGTCTAGTCCACAGTGCCTAATACAATGGAGGTACTTAGTAAACACTTACAGGATGGGGACTGAGCAGAATGTGTAGAACTTTCAAATATTCCCTGGGGAGGTTTAGTTTAATTTCTTTCACCTTTGTCTTTTGCTCTTGCTATTATTACTATTGCTTTTCCCACCAAATCCCTGCTTTCAATATGGTAATACCAAAAGAAAAAAAAAGGGAGAAAAGATTTCAATGAATTGCAGCTTCCAGCTGGTTATCATTATTTAAATTTTGGCTTTATCTTTGTGGGCAACTGAAGCCTATGATTTAAGCTATCTCTAGCTGAGCGGGAAGGTCGGGTGCCTGCCCAACCACTCATATTTCCAGAGTGCACTTTGCTGTGTCAATACACATTACTTGTCACATTGCAAGAGTCTGAGGAGAAGTTTGATCTCCATTGTTAGATTGTTGTCATGTGTCAAATCACACAGCCCAGGGGGAATGAGTACAGTACACGGGAAAAGCAGACGGTGAGCCATGGTCAGACTGCCTGAAAGATAAACACTGTTGTATAGACCAGGAAGAAGAAAGGTCAAAAAACAATCTGAAGCCTCAGACACAGTAAGGTTTACTTTCATTTTCTTGCCACTCTGAGCCTTCCATTTTACCAGCCTGGGCAAATATGCATTTTTCATCCAACTGACCTTGCAGCTGATTCTCCCACAAGAGGGGACCTAGTTTGAATAAGTGGTCCCATCATTGGTAGGCAAGGTGGCAGCTGTGATGCCCTCACATCGAAGCTGACGAAACAGGCAGGCGTGGTGACTCTACAAGCTCCTGCCTACCGTCTCCCTCCAAATGAAAGTTCAGAGAAAATGTGCAAATACAGCTAGACTCAGGGAAGAAAAATCCACTTCAGGGAGTGTGAGGTAGCCAAGCAGGAAGGCTGGAATAATTGTTTGCTGCCACTGCTGGTGATAGTTTTTCTTTCTTTTTTTTTTTTGTTTTTGTTTTAAAGTTGGCTAAAAAACCCAAATGGGTACTAGCTGTTCCATATTAAAGAAGGAATGGGCGCAAGTTAATCAAGACGCCCACGTGCTTGAAATAGTTTCCTAGAAAGGCAGATATAATTTAACTGGGCGTAGCTTAGCACACTGGCAAGGCATTTTTACGACACCTTCCAAATCCTCGATGGCTGATCTCGTGGTATGACAGCAGCACACCACATTCATTGCACCAGACAAGGATTAGGGGAGTAAAATTAGTCATGTATGTAAATTGTAATCACGTTGGACGGTTGTATGTGCTCATTTAGGCATTTTAGCAGTGTGTGATGCTATCCTCTCCGCAGGACTAATAAGCATTAGCCATAATGAGGTCAGTCAGTCAGCCAGGCATTCTCGGGGGATTTAATTGGGACATGGGTCTCTGCTGAAGTGAAAATTAATAACTTTTGTCAATGTTCTGGTGAAATGTTCTGTCTTATTAAACTATGAGGGTCAATTAGAAGGCATTATGTAATAAAGTCCCCAGCAGCAGAACTCAAATTGAGTTATACCACAGTCATTATTCCAGGGCGAATGCATTTGAAAATGGAAAACCAGAGCGCCATATGGAGGATTCGGGTCAGATTTACAAGCATCGCATGTTAAGGCTTCAACAAGAAGGAAACAATTAAACGTAATACTGAAATAAATCAGCGCGCCGGGCGTGCTGTGCAGAGCGGGGAGCCCGGGGCCTGTGCAGCCCTGGAGCCGCAAAATGGCAGCAGAGTCGAAGGGCTTGTTTGGGCTGCATCGGGCAGCGCCGTCCCGCAGATCTCTCCGAGTGCTTGCTTCAAATCTGGGGCACACCTGGAAGGCTCGGGCCTGCACACCGCCTCCTATAAATAACTCTTTATTGTCTGGCTATTACGACGCAAGATTGCTTGTATTCAAGTGCAAGTTATTGTGGTACAGCAAATTAAAGAATTTTAAAGCACCCTAAACAGCCCCCGATAGTCCCCATTCGGTCATGTTTTACGGTACTTTATTTTTATTTTTATTTTTTGAAAATAAATTACGACTCCTTCACGAAAGGGCGCCAGAAGGTTCGGGCCTGGTGGGTTTACCCGCCCCCTCTGGACCCTGTTGGGGCCACGGCACTAGATCTGCTTTGCCGGGGAGCCACAAACGCCTTCCGGTGAATGACGGAGCCGATCCTTCTCGCTTCAGCCAATCAGTGCTCATGAATCCTACGCCTTTACCTGTCTTCTCTTAGCTCTACTTTTTGCGGGCGCCACAAACGCCTTCCCGCGAATGGCACAGCCAATCAGCGTCCAGAATACTTCTCACTTCAGCCAATCAGTACTCACGAATCCTACACCTTTTCCCGTCTCCTCTAGCCCCGGCGAACTCTGCTCCCGACCGGGTCAGACACGTTTCAGGTACTGGAAAGGATCAGTCTGTTGTGAGGGAGATAGAAAGCCTAAGCCAGGGTTGCAGTGTGACATCACAGTGTTCAGGCACTTGTAGCGAGGAGGGATTGGAAGGAGTGGAGGGGGCGGAGGGCTGGGGGGCAGGGATGTCCTCGCTCCTCTGGAAACCGGGGGAGGGTGGTTCTTTTCTGCTCCACTCTTCAAACAGATTTTTTTAAATGCTGCGCAGCTAGAACAATTAGGAAATAGAAGAGAGGGAGGGAGGGGAGTGGGGGAGGAGGGAGGAGGGGGGAAAGGGAAGGAGATACAAAGAGGATCCATTCGGTCCAGTTACTAAAGGACTACAGCTTTCTTATCTGCCCAGCCCACTCTTTTCTGAACTTTCTCATGCCTAGTGAAGTGAACTGGGGTCTGATTATTTCCCCTTTGATCCGTAATGCTATGTTTCTCATTAAACGCCAATTATAACAATGCCCCCTTCTTGGTTCCAAACCATCATGGAAGCCAGTCTGTTCCCCTCTCCCTCATCTCCATGGACGAAGCTGTGGTCTGAGCCCCTGTCGCCTCCCACTAGGGCCCTTTTTCCACTCCAGCCCCCTCCCACCCATTTTCTTAAAACCAGTCACAGTAATCTTTTAAAAAAACCACAGATATGGTCGAGCTGTTTAAAAACTCTTTCACACTTTTGCTTTGCAAATAGGATAAAATCCAAAACCCTTACCACAGCCCACAGAACCCCTCCCAGATGTGTGCGGGGCTCACCGAGGGCCATGCTTCCTCTCACACCAATCCTGCAGGTTCTGAAACACGTGAAGTTCTTGCTCTCCTCGGGGTTTTTGCACATGTAGTTCCTTTAGTCTGGAATTTTCTTCCTCCTGACTGTGGATGATTAGTTCCTTTTAAGCTTAAGTATCATTCTCTGGGAGGTCTTTCCCAACTATTCTATCTAAAGTAGATGCATCTGGAACTCTGTATCATCACGCCGTGTGTTCCCAGTATAGTACTTTCCATGGTGTATAATTTAAAAAACAACTTAATTTGGGCTATTCTTGTTTTCTGTGGTATCTCCTGAGTCTAAGTTCTGTGATGGCAAAAACCAGATCTGTTTCATTTCCCACTGCGTCTTCAGCAGTGGGGGGCAAGTGACAGGTGCTATGTGTTAAGTGAGTGAATACCTCAATGAATTAAAGCGTAGCTTTGGAGGGAAACCGGAAGTTTTTCCAACTCCTTTATTTTGTAGGAACAGTGTTTCTGAGGATGGTGAAATAATATGCACAAAGAAACTTTTGGGAGAGTTGGAACCAGTACCTGGCTTACCCTCGCAATGTTTCTTTCTTCTGCCACATCACCCAGTCCTGTCTGTTAAACACACCTTGTCTTTATCCTTATTTGCATAAACACCACCCTAAATCATGGTGAAAGCATGTTTAAAACCAATTTAAAAAGTAGAGCTGCTCCATCAATAAGAGGATTCAGGTATATTCATATAATGGAATGAGTATGAATGAACCAAAGCTATAGGCCTAAAAATGATTGAATCACAAACACATAATGTTGAATAAAAGCAGCTAGTTACAAAACAATATAATTGTGATAACACTTATATAGAGTTCAAAAAACAAGCAAAATTGGGCTTCCCTGGCGGCCCAGTGGTTAAGAGTCCGCCTGCCGATGCAGGGGACACGGGTTCGTGCCCTGGTCCGGGAAGATCCCACATGCCACGGAGCGGCTAGGCCCATGAGCCGTGGCCGCTGAGCCTGCGCGTCCGGAGCCTGTGCTCCGCAAAGGGAGAGGCCACAACAGTGAGAGGCCCGCGTACCACAAAAAAAAAAAAAAAAAAAAAAAAAGCAAAACTAAATAGCATGTGGTTAGTGGATGTATGGTCAAACTCTAATGAAAAAAGTAGGAATAAGGAATGTTTTTAAAAAAATATTATAAAAGCAACGTTTAGATAGTGGTAGTGGTTACTTGCTAAGTGTAGAGGGAGGTGGGAAGGGAAGGAGCCAACAGAAAGAAGAGCGTGGAGATGGGGTGGGGGTGATAACGTTATCTTTAGTTGGGTAGCAGTTTCATGATTATCCATTTATTATGCTTAATAATTTGTAAGTTTGTATGTATAAAAAAACTGATGAATTTTTAAAACTTAAAATTGACAGGATTTCAGCTTTGCCTGACCATACGGAACCTCAGAGAGAAGAGGTTCTTTCTCCTTCTTCAGGAGTGCTTCAGAGAACTTCCTCTGGCCATGCACACACCCATTTAAGGCCGGCAGACTGGAGTTCTTGGGGCCTGTTCCTGAGCCAGGTCAACACTGTACAAAAACATGCAGTGATCATGCAAAGTGTTTAAAGTTGGCTTTGGAGGTGACCACCCAATGAGGTGGAGCCCTTGAGCAAAAGTAACCTCCTTATTTGTCCTTCCACAGTTAACAAACCCTTCTTTACTGTCCTCAGGGCTTTTGCACCTTTTATACCCCCTGATTACAATGCAAACACCCCTGAGAGTATCCACATCAAAACCAGCACCCTAATGATCTTCACTGACGCTGAGTGGGTGGGATGCTGGGGAGGGACATGGCAGAGGTGAAGGGAGTGAGAGAGCCTCAAAGGCAAGTCAGGCCACCGTCACCTTTGGACCAGGCAGCCTTGCCTGGTTTTTCTGTACAGCCCCATTGATTTCACATTTTTCATCTCTGAACTGAGCCCTGGACTTGTTACCGGCACACAATGCCCCACGATAGCCAGTCAGTGTGCCCCTGTTGACATTGCCACATGCTGAGATTAGCCTCCTTGAGCAATTCCTCTTTCTAATGTTAGTGGAGGGGGTTCCCACCATAAGGGTTTCTGTTTCATTTGTGTTACTGGGTCTCCCAGGGCCACACTTCTGTTTTGAGAGAGAATTTTGGCATCAGGCTCCTTCTGACATGTCAGGCTGAAAAGTGATTTTGAGCCAAGAGTTCTGTTGCTTCATTTTCGTTATTTATGAGAAGCTGGTATTTTCTGCTAACAGAGACAATGGGAAATTTCAAAACCTCAACATTATCAAGCTGTTGGGGTAGTGGTGGGAAAATAGAAATTGCAAAGTATTTCTCAACAGTTCGAGTAACTTGCCTTCCATATTTTTTCCCAAGATAATTACGAAGATGAATGCCACTTGCCTTTTGGAATCTTTTTGCTGAAAAGTATGAAACTGTTCCAGGGAGATTCTGGACACAGGGTCCCCATCACCACACAGTCCTATAGGAAGAAGCAGTCTGCCTGCACATTCATCCATTGGCCAGTGAACGAATGAAAGAACAAACGAATGAGAAAACCACTCAGCTACACACACACAATGCCACACATAGTCATGCGTTACTATCCTAGTTTGAGGCTAGATTGTTTATCTTAAAAATGTGAGTTTTTTTCTCTGATTATAAAACTAATATGTGCTCATTACAAAATGCTTGGAAAATACAGAAAAGTATAAAGAAGAAAATAGAGGCATCCATAATCCTACCTCACAGAAAGATCTTATTAACATTGAGGTTTATATCACACTAGTGTTTTTCTGAGCATGTAAATGTTGCATGGCTGAGATCTTACAGTGTATACTGTTGATATCTGTGTTAGACAGAATTCTAACATGACTCCCCAGTGCCCTACACCCTTGATTAATCTCTTCCATCTTGAGTATGGGGAGGAGGGAAGCTTTGAAAATGAAGAGTATCACTCCCATGGCTAGGTTATGTTACAGTGGACTTTAAGAAAAGGAGATTATCCCAGGTGAGTCTGACCCAATCAGGTGAACTTGAAAAGAGACTGGGCTTTATTTGGACACAGAGATATGAAGCATGAGAGGGATTTGAAGGGAGGGAGATTCTCTCTTGGTGGCTTTGAAGATAGGACCACAGGGTCAGGAATTCTGGAAGGTTCCAGAAGTTAAGAGCAGTCCCCACTGACATCCAATAAGGAGACAGGGACCTTGGTCCTACAACCACAAGGAACTGGAGTCTGCAAACAGGTTGAATGAGACTGAAAGAAGACCCCAGCTCCAGATGAGAACTTAGCCTGGCCGACACATTCATTTTGATCATGAGACCCTGAACCTACAGAACCACAAAATAATAAATGGGTGTGGCTTTAAATGGCTACATTTGTAGTAATTTGCTGTGTAGCAATCTTCATCTAACATGTGTGGATCATAATTGATGTTAACCAGCCTGTATTATTGGGCATTTAGGTAGTGCCATTACAATAGAGATTTGTTATTTAAAAATTAAGTGCTGTCTTCTTGTTTTGTGTCTGTTCTTTTTTTTTTTTTTCTTGTCACATGAAAGAAAAATGAAACATCTGCTGAGCCTGTACCCGCCCAAGAGAGAGAAAGAAAGAGAAAGAGACAGAGATACAGACGGGAACAAGGTATGTCCAAAGGGTTCTCTTTGCTCCCAGATGGAAGGTAAAGACTTTGAAGGAGAGTATGACCCTTTGTGTTTCAGAGGTGGAGACCCTGAACACCTGTAGGCTACATTGTCCAAGGGTAGGGCTGAAGGCTGGGAACTGCAGAGGTTGAAAAAAGACTGGCTTCTCCCTAGTTGGTGGGTCCCCAAGACTGGGAAGAGAAATAAGGGTCGGACCCATCATGGAGCTGTGGTCCCATCTGAGCGTGGTGCTCTGGGTGACCTCAGAGGGTGCCTGCTGCATGGCCGTCTATGGGACTGAAGAGGCTCTGCCAGGGTCCTCAAACCCAGCTTGAGGTGGAGGAACTGAGAGCTCTGCTCATCACCCTTGGCTAGTACTGGCTTCAACCAGATTTAATTTTACTTTGAAAAATAAATATGGCACTTCATAGTTTTTTGAGATTTGGGGCATTGCTACCTGTTACATAAATAGTACTGTGATCAATAGTCCTACATAAATATGTCTCTGTATTTGTTACTTTTTTATTTGAATAGATTTCTAGAAGTAGATCAAAGGATATAAGCATTTCAACATCCTTTACGTCAATTATCAAACTAGCAGGTTTTTAGATTTCTTAAGCTAAAGTATATAAAAGACACTAGATGCATAGTAAATTCTCCCTTCAGCCTCTGCCCTCAACCACCCCGATGTATCAACTACAGAAGATTGAAGGCCCACTTTAGCAAGTATAGGCACAGTGTACTTCCTTCTGGGGAAAGGCAGTGTGTAGCCTAGGCTGTGTAACAACTGGGACAGGTGTGGCCTGATACACACCTGCCTATACCAGTAACTGGCTCTGTGACCTTGTATATGCATTTCTCGGGGCTGCCATAACAAAGTACCACAGCTGGATGGCATGAACAACATAAATTTATTGCCTCACAGTTCTGGAAGCTAAAATTCTGAGACCAAGGGTCAGTAGGGTTAGTTCTTCCTGGAGCTGTGAGGGAAGAATCTGTCCAGGCCTCTCTCCTAGCTTCTGGTGGTTTATCTGCAATCGTGGCTGTCTTCTCCCTGTGTCTTTGTATGGTCTTCTCTGCACTCCAAATGCCCCTTTTTATAAGGATACCAGTCCTATTGACTTCATCTTAACTTGAGCCATCTGCAAAGACCCTATTTCCATATAAGGTCACATTCGCAGGTCCTGGGGGTTAGGACTTCAGCATTTTGGGGAGGGACACAATTCAACCCATAACACTTTGGAGAGTCACATACACTCTCCAAGTCTCTGTTTCTGATCAGTAAAACAGGGATGATACTGCTCTCCGTATAGTGAGGATTAAAGTTACAAGACAAATGGGAGAATAGGTAGGTGATAGAGAACTCACCCAGTGTCTGGCACATGGTACTTGCTTAATAAATACTGGCTAAAGTTATCAGGTAAAAGTGTTGCTCTTATTGCAGTGCACTCACATGGACACACAGAAACCCATGCTCAGTTGGGTGGAGATGTGTGCTTATGTGTCCACTCCAGTACCCCTAGAGAGAAGAGGCCATCTTACTTTTCAAGTGTCCGGTGCCTTTCCCTGGTCCAGTCTTTACAGGCTGGTTGTTAGAAAGAACAGGGCTTCCCTGGTGGCGCGGTGGTTGAGAATCCACCTGCCAATGCAGGGGACGCGGGTTCGTGCCCCTGTCCGGGAAGATCCCACATGCCGCGGAGCGGCTGGGCCCGTGAGCCACGCTACTGAAGCCGGCGTACTGAAAAAAAAAAAAAAAAAAAAAAAAAAAAAGAAAGAACAGACCTCACCTGTCCCACAAAGCCCGCTTCGGAGATTGGCGCCTGCCCTCTGCTGCTAGTTTGTTGTTTGAAAAGTGCTGACGCCTCTCTCCATCCACAGTGCCGGGACTCTGTGCCAAAGCTGCCCACACGAGCGCAGCTTTCCCCACACACCAGGGTTTCGGAAGGTGGACCTGGCACCAAGCAAACACATAGTAAGAGAAGCCCTTGTGACACACGTGCACATGCGTGCAGCCAGATACACACGCGCGCGCGTGCGTGCGCCAGAGTGCAGAGACCCCCATCAGTACTTAAAGCAACTTTTAAAAGGAATAAAAATTGCTCAATCTCTTTGATGATAGTCAAAGGGTCTTTTTTAATATATGAGAAAGCCCATTCTAAATTCTGAACACATCTGGTGTCACCAGCTCTTTCTTTCCCCCCTCTAAACCCTCTTAATTCCATAATTTAGAAGGTCTTAAGTCCCAGAAGGATCTGACTGCAGCGTAATTGGGCATCCTGAACACTCCAAGTTGGATTCGATGCCCCACCTCAGCCCGGATACTTTTTCACTGAGTAGGAGAGGAGAGGTTTGGGGAAGGGCTGGGGCATGGACAGTGGCCTGCCTTTGACGGGAGAGCTAAGGTGCCTGCAGGAAAATGTTTGCTGTTCATTTTGCCCTGACACTCCAGGAGAGGAGCACAGTTTCTTTTGTGATTGGAGGTAATGAAATCTACAGGAAAATCAATGTGGGCTGACAGGAGCATCGCCCAGCTGATCTGCAGACCAGAGACACTGAATCACAGCAGGCTGCAGGCGGCGGGTCGGTTAGGTACCACCCTCTGCTGCCTCTGGGAGAACCGGGTTTCGGAAAGCTCACACTCTGGGGTGCTTCTGACTCCTCTAGGCTGTCAGCCTGGCTGGCTGGGTTGCTAGGAGTTGAGTGACAAAGCACTCAGTTGGGTGGACAGTGTTAGGGGGCCAGAGGGCCACAGCATGCCTGGAGGGTTCCTGAGAGGAGGGGGACATAGAGAGAGAGATCCTGACATTGTAACAAAGAGATAGGGGGAGACAGACAGACAGACAGATACACACACATACACCCCTCAGCTTTAAATGATCTACATGAGCCTATATTACTTCACTACTTTTTTTTTTTTTTAATCTTTTTGGCTGCATTGGGTCTTCGTTGCTGCACGCGGACTTTCTCTAGTTGCAGCGAGTGGGGGCTACTCTTCGTTGCGGTGCGCGGGTTTCTCATTGCGGTGGCTTCTCTTGTGGAGCACGGGCTCTAGGTGTGCAGGCTCAGTAGTTGTGGCACGTGGGCACAGTAGTTGTGGCTCACGGGCTCTAGAGCGCAGGCTTAGTAGTTGTGGCACACGGGCTTAGTTGCTCCGTGGCATGTGGGATCTTCCCGGGCCAGGGCTCGAACCCATGTCCCCTGCACTGGCAGGCAGACTCAACCACTGTGCCACCAGGGAAGCCCCTACTTTACTACTTTTTAAATTAAAAAGTTCAGACTATCTACCTCCACCCCAAAACATGCATTACTCTAGTTCAGGAAAGAAAGTGTAAAAATAAATAAATCAGAGAAACTTAGCAAAATATAACTGTTGCCACCCCCAAAACATCTGCACATCTGCTGGGCCCCTCTGCCGGCCTGGTTCAGCCGACCTCAGCACCCACAGCTACAATGGCAGCAGCAGCAAAGTTAGCAGGGGTCACCCCAATATGGCTGGGAATCGCTTCCTACGATTTGGAGACATAAATCAGGATAATAAGCGCATGCTGCCCCCTCCCTATATGTCCCCTTTATCTGCACCACAGCCGCTGACAGCCTTCTGGTCTCTGGATGTTTGGTTTGAGGCATTACCAACACTCCCCCTTTGGGGTTGGGGGTACTTTTCTGGAATCTGTGTAGTTAAAACACCCGTGTAGTCTGTCGTGAGAAGCATGTGGAAAACTGCACTTGGGGAAGTAATGGGTTAAGAACCAGAGCCCAGAGAGAGAGTGAGCCCTGGTGGTGCCCTTCGGTACCCACGGCCACCAATTCCCAGAATCAGGAGGATGCTGGGTGACCCAGAGTGGGACAAGGAGCTGGTGAAACTCACAGGCCTCTTGTGACCCCTTCCCTCCCGGCTGTAGCAAAACCACATCTCCCACAGACACTGCCTCCCCCTCATCTGTCCTGTCTCCTGTCTTCTGCCCCCTGCCTCCTGAACTTCCTGGCAGAGGCTTCCTACTTCACCTACTACATACGTTCCTAGCAGAAATTTTTAAGGCCAAAGAAGTGGCAGCCTCAAGCCCAGTTTATTCCAAGATTTGGGGGCAATTCTAGGTCTGAATTGGCTCCCTTTCCTTCCTTTCCCCGGCACAGTCCCCGCTCGGCAAGGAGCTGACAAGGGCTCTGGACAGCGGGACGGCGGGATCCAATAAATCTGAGGCCTGTCTAGGTGCTTCATTTATCAAGAGGCCTAATTTACCCAGGCCCTTTAGACTAATTGCAGATTTGCAAAAACTGCTGAGAGTGTAGAACCGAGTATTGTGAATGTCCCTTGCCATATTTCTGCTAATGTGTTTCATCTGGAGTACATAAAGAGGCAGGGATGCTGATTTTAGACACAGCACTTTGGGGCTAATCCAGCTAAATGATTAGCCCTAAAATTCTGCAGTGATGTCATTTTCCCTACAGTGCTCTGCCAGTCGGCTTGTTTGCTTTATAGTGAGAAATATGTTCTCGCAGACCCAGCTAACTGTCTCGGCATCAGGGAAATCTGCTCTCCGTGGTTTACTTAGGGCAACAACGCAGCCTACTTGTCAGTCTCTGGATCTCTTCTCAGGGTGACAAGGATTGCCAGCAGACAGCAATAATGGGAAAATGTAACTTCTTTAAGGGACTCTTGGATAGACTTAGCTCTCCTCCATCACCCTAGGCATGCCTGTGGGCAGGTTCTGCCAGCCAGGGAAGCCATACAGGTTCTGAGCTTAGAGCAAGACGGGTGTGATTAAGAGGTGTGGGTCTCAGCTCTGCCCCTAGCTGCGTTGGCACATGCCAGTTCCACAACCTCGCTGAGCCTCAGTTTCCTCCTCCAGGAAACAGACATGAACACCAGCTGAGAAGCTCAAAAGAGATAACATGTATGCAGGGGCTACCCAGGGGCAGCCCTGATGGCAGTGATGAACATGGAGCTTTGGAGTGAGATGGCTCAAGTTCAGACTCGGTCACTTCTGAGCCCTGAGACTCTGGTTATTCATTCATCTTCAGTGAGCTTGAGGCTCCTCCTGCTTCAGACACAGGACTATGAAAGTAGCCTTGCAGGGTAATTGGACTCAGCATCCACTCACCCTGGATCCGGGTCTGTGTTCCACACGTTACAGTTGCTCAGAAAACAGTACTCTGATTGGGGTTTATGCATTTCCCCAATATTGGGCCCATGTATTTATTTCAGAAAGAACAGGGCTGTAGTTAATGGTTTTTTCACAACCTAGAAAGTTATTTTCCCAGTAAGTGAAAACAAGTCTGCATTTGGCATAATCTCAGGGTTGAAAAAGAAAAGTTCCCTAAGTTGATTGGACTTTCTGGATTTCCTTGCTATATTTTGGAGGAGGGGTAGCAATATCCTCTTCCACATGTAGACGAAGCTTTTGTAGATTCCAAAGTGTATATCCTACTTAATAATTATAACAAACATGTATAGAGTGCTCAGTATATGCCAGGCACTGTAATAGAAGCATTTGATGTACAACTGCCCGTTTCAATCTTAACCACAGCTCTCCAAGGCAAGTACTATTATTATGTCCATGTTACTGATGAAAAAAATCTTTGTAAGATTAAAGACTTAAACCAAAATTGCACAGCTGGTAAGGAGCAGAGAAGGAACTCAAACCTTTGGGTCCAGCTGCCCCAAAACTGATGCTTTATCCAGAACATCGCACAGGGGCAAAATCACAGGAAGGGAAACCTGCAAACACAGGCTACAACCCGGCAGTGGTCTACCGAATGCCAGTTACGAAGCTGGGTAGTGTCAACACAGTATCTCTAATCTCCCGACAGTGCTGCAAAGTGGGAAGTAATACTGGCCCCACGTTACGGGTGAAGAAAGTAACGCTTATGTAATTCCCCAAGTTACTCAGCTTGAAATTGGAGCAGCTGGGAGTGGAATCCAAGGCCAGCTGCCTCTAGAGGCTGCCTCTTAATCTCTGTGCTACGCTGGAAGGAGGATGAGCCCTTAAAATGGGCTCATACAGCAGACACCCGTGACGGAATTGCTGGGCCCTCCATCTTTAGAAACTGGCTCTGGTTCAGTTGTGAGCATGATCTTTCACCACTAGGCCAGAACAAATGAGGCTATGTCTTCGACACCTTCACAAGGCCCTTTGCTTGCCTAAAAACTCTACGGCATGATCCTTTAGCCTAGAGAATTGTTAAATAGCAGCCCAGGAGAAGCTGAGGGCAAAGCACTTCTCTGTGTTCTGAGAGGCTGGGTGTTAAGCCATCTTATTAACTGGCCCGCCTGGTGGAAATGTTTGTCCTGATGGATCAAAGCTTGAAGCTGAGACACAGCACCCAAAGCCATGGAGGCAATGTTTGTCTTGCATCTCCTATCTCTGATTAAGAAGCCGGGGGCATGGGCCAAATTGCATGATGAATTCCTCAC
This sequence comes from Physeter macrocephalus, assembly GCF_002837175.3. NCBI lineage: Eukaryota > Metazoa > Chordata > Mammalia > Artiodactyla > Physeteridae > Physeter > Physeter macrocephalus. The sequence continues at coordinate 58,452,754 of NC_041222.1, forward strand.
ACATCGTACCATACGTTTACCCCCGAGGGCTGGGCGCCCTGGGTCCCACCTGTGTCAGCGTGCTAACACACAGCCTCAGAACCATAACGTAGTGTTCTAGGGGGAGGCTGAAATTAATGAAACTCTGGCTGACATTTTGAGCACGCACACACATATCTCAAGATTATCCCACAAGTATATTTCTTGTGGAGAGAGTAGTTTTTCCATATTAAAAGATGGCATTAACCTTCAATAGTCCATCACTTGCTTTAATCCTTTCCACCTGTAAATATTTCAGATAAAAATATCACATAGGCTGTGCCTGTGTCTTACAAATGTGGCTTACGGGGAGATGGAGATGATAGGCTGACCTTTTTCACTCGCAAATATCCATCAAAACTAGAGTCAGTGTGTGGTGGTGGAAGGAGCATGGAATTTGGGGTCTGCAAGGCCTGGATTCAAATACCAGCTTCATACCTGGATTCAAAGCCCAGGGACTTTGGGAAAGTTGCTTGGCCGGTCACCCCCTACAGGTGTGGAGTTTCTGCCCTGCAGAAAAAGGGCTTTGTGTAATTAGTCTGTCCAGAGGGGCTGAGTTTTGGTAATTCATCTGCCTGAAGAGGATGGTTTCAAAACTCGTAAGCATGACTGCAGCCCTTGTTGCCTGGCTTCTTCAAGGCTCATCAGCCTCTTCCGTAAAATCAAGAGCATACCTTCTTTTCCAGGTTCTGAGCTTGAGAGATGCTATGTGCATAAGCCCAGTCCCACGTTCCTGTCGTGGAAAGAGGGCCCAGTGCATTCATGGTAGCTAGAACCAAGATTACAGACTGGCAGCCTGTGGGCCAGGGCCATTCCACATAGGGGTTTTATTTGGCTCACACAGGGTTTTAAAAACTTTTGAGCCTAAGCCTTTAAAAACCATAACAATCGGGAGCTTCAAAACCTTTCAAAATCAAGAGTTTTCTTATAAAAACCGTACTTCCAGATCCTCTTGACAAGTCGAAATGTCTGGGCACACAGATGGTATCCCCAGAGAGCGATAATCAGCAGGACCTGTGGCGGGATGCTGCCTGCAGACAGGCAAGCTCATTGCAGGTCCCACGGTCCCTAGCTCTCAGCCGCGTGCACAGGACCTCCCTCAAGCAAATCATATTCACCGCTGGTTCCTGTTGCCGCCACAGTTTAAGACTTCCGGGCTCCTGCTCCTGAAGTGTGATCCGCTGGTCAGCAGCGCCTGGGAGTATGTTCAAGCTGCAGAACCTTAGGCCCCAGCACAGACCTCCTGAATCAGGATCTACATTTTAACGCGATTCCCTGAGTGATCTATATGTATCACTTCAAGATTGGAGAAGCCCTGGACTAGGACCGGGCTGGCAATCTATGGCCTGCGGGCCCAATCTAGCCAGCTGCCTGTTTTGTCAATTAAGGTTTATTGGAACAGAGCCACCGCCATTTGTTTATGTGTGGTCTCTATGTCAAGTAGTTGCAACATGCCCTCAAAGCCTGAGATATCGACTATCTGGCTCTTTACGGAAAAGATTGCCAACTCCTGCTCTAGAAGAATGCTTTAAAAGAACATTTAATTGTCGGTTCAAATTGGACATTCCGAGTGCTATAGGCACCATAAAGGGAGTTTAAGTATTCAGGAGCATTTCTTCCTACAAACTGCTAGTTTCCCCTTCTCCAGTTTCTTTTGGTTTGGGGTTCTCAGTTCTGGATCCTTAGGGAGCCCACAAAGCTGTATTCCTTAATGGTAGCAGGGGAGCCTCCTGCATTTGGACCTCCCACCTCTTCTTTGTCTCTCTCTCAGCCTTCTGGGCATTTATTCCCTTTTTCATCCCTTCCCCAGGACTTCCTTCTTCTTTTCTTCCCTGTTACTCCTTCAGCTAGGTCAAGTTTCTTCCTGGGTGATTTGGGCAAGCACAACCCTGGGTCAGCCAGGATGGGGAGGTCAGGCAGGGCTCTCAGTGCAGAACCTGTGAGACAGGCAGGACTTTCACCGAGCCCAGATTCACAGCGCATCTTCTATACCAGTACTTTGCTAAAAGAGTGTCTGTCTCCTTACCTTACGTCAGCCTTGTGTGTACAGACCACGGAAGAGGAAAAGGGCAAAGGAGAGACTCATCCTGCAACCTGACAAAACACCTGGCCCACAGGAGGCCCTTGCTGATGATACCTGGTGTGCCCTCCCACCTGAGGCAGTGTGTTGTCTTTTTTTTACTGATCTGGAGGTAGAAAACGCTGTGAAATACTGCAAAGTGAAATCATTTTCGAGCCAAAAAAACGTCTAGAGCCACACACAATTTCCATATGCGGGTATGATGAATTTTTAACTGACCAGTCAAGAAAGACTCTTCATCTTCAAAGTGGAATTCAGCATTTCAGAAGGTATGCCAGCCAGCAAGGTGTTCACCACATGGGGAGTCCGCAGTGATTGGAAACTTCAGGTGGACCTCGGGGCTTGCACAGAAGATCTGGAGTATCAGGCACGGTCCCAAACCTTCCCTTGCAGATGAGGAGACTGGAAGCCTCAGAGGCCGGGGGTCACCACACTGGTTTTTAGTGTCTGAGCTGGGGTGGGCCCCACTCCTGCCTTTCCGCCTCTTTGTCTATTTAAATGTGATCTCATCAGGGGATGACTGCAGAGATCACCGTGCAAATCCTTTGTATCACTGAACCAGTGAAGGGGTTCATAGCCCATTCTGGAGCTCATAACCATCTCTGTCGGGAAATGATCCTGAGGCGGAACTGAAATCCCTCTTTGCCACACTCTCTGCTTTCTACTTGTTCTGTCTTTTCTAAAGAAGCATCGTTTGCCATTCTCTCTTTAATAATCTTTTGTCTCAGAGGATGGCTTCCCTATCCCCTCTGCCATCTCTTCTCCAAGTTAATAATTGTACTTCCTTTCATCTTTCCCCATTAGCCCTGTTTTCCAGTTCCTAAAACTCACTACCCTCAAACCGTTTCCAAATTCCCCACATTCCTACGAACCTCCTTCCTATCTTGAAAATTATATACAAACGTATGGAGTAAACATAGGAATAGGGCAGCCATGTAGGTATTAAACTCTATCACATCACAGATGTGGCCAGGATTTCTTCTGAAGGAAGTGTTCAAAAGTAGTGAAAGTGGGCCTCTGGAGCTGGCATTTTCTCATTTATTTGTTGTTCTGGAATCAGGGGATAAGGGGATTGTTGACAAAGACCTACTAAGAAATAATGATGGTAAAATTAATAATGTGACAATCATATTGAATGCTTATGATGTACAAGGCTCTGAACTAAGGTTGACACATAGTATTTCACTCAGTCCTTTTAATAACCTTTGGAGAAAGCACCTTGATTATGTCTGTATTCCAAACAAGGAAATTGAAGCACAGGGAGATTAAGCAACAGGCTCAAAGCCCTCCACTAGTAATGCCAGATGATCTCACAGAAAGGTTCCCATCCTGCTGTAGAAGGATATAGAATTTCCCTGATTGCGAGAGAGACTTTGAGAAGCCTATTCAGGGAAGGGGCGATCCTTTTATCCCCCACTAGAGCCCCAGCATCTAGCAGGGCGTCTGGCACACAGTGGGTGCTCAGCAAATGTGTGTGGAGTAAGTGGACAAATCAACTTCACTGCCAGCTTTGAGCATGATGTCAGGGCTCAGTGCGCACCGCAGCTGGGATCCAGGTGATGACGCTTGCTCACAAGAACATCATTGTGAATCAAGGAGGGGTTATCCTGGGCTTCCCTGGTGGCGCAGTGGTTGAGAGTCCGCCTGCCGATGCAGGGGACACGGGTTCGTGTCCCGGTCCGGGAGGATCCCACATGCCGCGGGGCGGCTGGGCCCGTGAGCCATGGCCGCTGAGCCTGTGCATCCGGAGCCTGTGCTCCACAACGGGAGAGGCCACAGCAGTGAGAGGCCCGCGTACCGCAAAAAAAAAAAAAAAAAAAAAGCGGTTATCCTTCCTGGCTGAGCAGCAGAGCCAGCCAGAGCGTGGGAAAGGTGCAGCTTCTCTGTGCTCATCCTGGGTCTCCTGAAATGGAATCTTCTAGAGGCAGCCGGGGGGTGCACTTGTTTTCAGACCTCTCTAGGTGATCATCAGGCAGAACTGCCTTGGGGACTCCTTCACCTTCCTTTGTGCCCAGGGAAGGGGAACTTTACAGACTGCATTCATGGGTGCAGACTACTCATATGGGCTCCTGCCCTTTGTCTGCTGATAGGCTCAGCCATGACGGGGTACCAGCAGGGGATCAAGGGAAGGGGGAGTAGTCATGCCCCAGCTCCCTTCTGACCACAGCTGCCTCCTCTACCAGAGGCCACAGCTCATCAGGCAGCCAGTCATGGCTCCGTCCATCACCCCTTTAGCCCTTCTGGTTCTCCACTAGTATTAGCCTGGGTGCTCCCTCAGCACCCCTTTTAGTTTCCCCTCCCCACACCTCTGAAAATGGTCCCGTCACTATCCTTCTTTCAATCTCCACTTAAATGTGCTGCCTGCTTCCTGCTGGGACCCTGACTGGCACTCCGTCTGTGAAGCTGCACACACTCACACACGCAGGGTGTGGTATAAAGGGGGCCACCACGGGTTCCTTTCTAGGGACTTTGCTAATGGGACCATACTAAGCCCTTCATCCTACTGCTTGGACCCAGAGACTAACAGGTGACAAGGTATACTGGCAGTTTTTCAACCCAGATCTGATTTATCAAGTTTTGTTCAAAGTAAGATGGAAAATTCTAAAACTATCTTTTGGAGTACTGACCTGTACCATCATGAGCCTGACTTGAAAAACTCTATTGAAATGAAAACCATTCTCTTCTGAGGTTTCCATGTCCAAATTATTGAAAAGCCACTCTGCCCGAGGTACCTCAGTTCACTCACTCCCTGTGTCTTGGAAGGTTGGGGCAGTGGGTGAAGGGAATAGATGAGCCTTATGGGAATGAGTCTGGGGAGAGAGGGCTAGAATTCCCTCCAGGAGGTGAAATTCAGGCTTCAATCACTTTCCCAAAAACCTCAAAGTGAAAACTGCTCACAGCCCCAGGCTTTGCCTTTTTTTCTGCCCAAACTCAGTAAATCAGCCAGTTCGAATACCACCCAGACCAGCATCTGCTGCGGCAGGCTCAGGCCCTAAAGAAACCCAGGCTGAGAAATCTCCCTCCAGACCCTGTCTAGAGTTTGCAGACCTTAGCCAACCTTTCCCAAGCGCTTGGCCCAGCACACAGGTCTGGGCCCAGTTTAGGGTTTCAGAGTGGCAGTTTCAAAGCCGTCTCATTATCGCTGATGACCAGGGCTTGCCGAGAGCAATAGTGTTTTATAGCCTCCTGCGCAGAGGGCCCGAGGAACTGTGTGGGATCTGCTGCCTCTGAACTTGTACAGGAACCGTTCACAAAGGGGATGGAGACCACATGCTTAGCGAAAGCTGCTCTAAGTGAAGGTTGCAAAAAGCAGACAGCCACCTCTTAGGCTCCCACACAGCAGCCCAAAGACAAGCAGCGATATCCAGGTGTGCCCTCTGACCTTGTCTGTGGCCCTCTCAACTGCAGGGAAAGTGCCGGGAAGCTGCATGCAACTGCGTGGTATTTGAGGGCAAGTTTTGGTCCTTCCGGACGTCATCAGTTGCCCTTAGGATTACTATTGTTCCAAATCGGATGATGTTTCTCCTCATTCCTGGGCCATCTTGTTCAGGGGGAGACCCAAACTCCATTCTTTACCAAACCCAATTTCTTTACTGTCACCATTCACCCTCTGCTTTCCTGGGCCAGTAGAAGTCCTGAGAAAAACTGGAGTTTGCGTTTCAGGGAACAGAAGGAATATTTATTGAAACGCCAGACTGTTTTCAGCCTTTGAGTTTCACATTTAACCTTCATAGCAATCCCAGGAGGTAGCAGCCATGATTATTCCCATTGTCATAGCTAAGAAGGCTGACGCTCAGGTTTTTTAGGCAAAGTCACATAGCTGGGAAGGAGAAGCCAGGTTTGTCTGACCCTTAGATGGCTTTTCAGTGCTTATTGGGCATTTGTATTTTATCTGTGTGCTGCCTTTTACATCCTTGTTCATTTTTCTTTCCATCGGACCATTTTTTCTGGACCCCAGGGCCTCTGTTGGTCTCAGATCTTGTTCTACTGTCGCTGTACCGCCATCACAGCGCTGACCAAGGTCTGCTGCCACTGAGGGCCATAGCTCTTTCTACCCCAAAGGTATTTTTACCTTGAGCAGAAACCTCAGGAACTGAAGTATGGGCCAGCTTTGCTCTGTTAGCTTCATGGCAGGTCCTAGTGTGAAGCACTGGGTGGGCGGGGGCGGCGGTGTCTGTGTTTCCCCCAGTGCTGTTCTTGGGAACTGTTTATGCAACTTTTGGTAACTCGCAAACTCCCTTGACAGAATTTCTAACACAGGTCCTCCAGCTGGCAACAGAGCACAACTCTTCACAGTGGACCTCAGATCTGTGGTGACAGGATTAGTGGCTGTCTCCCAGGGGAAGGCAGCTAAGGCAGCAGGGACCAGGTGACCTCCCATCCCTCCTCTCTGTAGGAGATAGTCTGTTCCTCGAAAAGTCAAACAGGACACGATTGTGGTGGGTTAGCCCACAGGTCCCCCCACACCAGCCTTTGTGGCCCTGGGTGCCTGCCTCAGCAACAGATTTAAAGGTGAATCTGAGCTTAAAGACGCAGCTTGTGCCGTCTGGCTGTACCCTATCCTGCCTGCCCCTCCCTCTTTTCCATCACTGTTGATCTCTGGACAGTTTAGAAAAGGGACTCTGGAGCCACATGCCTGTTGCTTTCCAGCTGTGTGACTTAGGTCAAGTGACTTCAAGTCTCTGTTCTCAGTTTCCTTACCTGAAAAATAGAAATAACAATAATACCTACCTTGTAGGACTGTTGTGAGTTGTTATACATAAAGCACTTAGAACAAAGTCTAGCATATGGTAAGCCCTTTGTAGTTATAATAATAATAAATATTACCAGTATTATTCTTCTTCTTCTTCATTCTCACGCATTGTTGCGAACTCTGGTGTCCCAGGCGCTGGGGAGATCAAAATGAATTAGCAACTGTCCTTGCCCTCAAGAAGCACAGTGTCAAGGAGGGAAGGCAGAGAAGTGAGCACATAATACAGTGAAGCATTCCAAGTACCATGGAAGCCTCTGTACAGAGTACCATGGAGGACCACAGGGCGCGGGGGCGGTTATTCTGTGTACCTCCCTTGCTCACTGATTTATCCCCTGCCCCAGGTCCAGCAGCTAGCCCAGGGTCAGCATTCTACTATACTGAAAACAGAGTCAGGAGCTGAGCCTGAAGAGGAGCTTGCCAGAGGAGGGAGCTGGAACTGACTCTTCTGGTTTTCTAGGGGAGCAAAGGGGGAGAAGTGAGGAATAACCGTGAGCCAATGTGCCCTAGCATGAAACCGCCTGGAGCATTCTGACGACTCCAAGTTCAGTGTGGCTGACCCCCAGGGAGGGACCCCAGAGGAGGCTGAATGGAGTGGAGGTGGAGGGAGGGTGTGAGAGTAACAAGATAGAAGTAAGAAAACCGTTAATACGTTTAGTGGTAATCCAGAGGAGAGCTAATGAGGACCCAGATTAAAGCAGGCCAGCGAGGAGAGCTGGGAAGGCTGGCTGGGCGGGGACTGTTGAGGAGGTAACCCTGACAGTAAATTGGGGGTGCAGTCAGCCCAAGGAGGCCAGCCTTGATATCCCAGAGCTCAAGGGGACATGAAGACGAGAACTACTGGGACCCTCATCTACATGGATGAAAAGGTTTTGCTCAGAGAGAGCAGCACTTTCTATCCAGCTAGTAACTTTGCAGGACACTCAGATCTTTTATCAGGTGTTTTCTCGGAGGAAAAGAAGTCATTTCATTCCGTGTATAGAAATAGGAACGAGTGTTCACAGTCAGGGTTCCGTGAATGCTCTCTGGCCCCAGGGCTGCCTCTCACTGTCTGACCCCCGGCTCCCCCTACTGGAGGTGTGAAGAACACCCATGACTGCAGGCCAAGCAGTGCAGCCCATGAAGTCAGTCAGACGTGACTCCAACATCTCAGAATCCGTGCTTTTGTAAACTCCACCTCAGGTGTGAGAAATGGCCAGGATTTCAAAAACAAATCTGTGCTTTCACGGCCTTGCTGCTGGTACACTGCAGGAGGCAAAGGGGACATGGCTGGGTGGCCTGTTTCAAGTCACCCACCTGTGAGTTTCTCCGCCCAAAACCAACAGTATTGATGCCAAGAGACACCTAGGGAGGAGACGGCCTGTGTGGAGGGCATGTTTTAGCCCCAGTGCGAGGGGAAACATCTCGTTCTCAGAGTAGCAAACACCTCTTCTCTGTGTTGTTTTAAGTGTTAAAATTCCCCCCGCAGAAAATGAGTGAAAACGTACCCCAGGGTGTCATCATCTGTCCTCACAAATGAACAAATAGGGGAGAGTACTGGGTATTAGCAAGTGTTGTTTTGTCCACTTTCATTTGGTTATGAATTTTTAATTCATAAAGCAGTTCACCATTATAAAAATTTTAAATAATCCATTAAACTGTTCTGGGCACTGCTAGCATTAGAATATTTTTAAAGTAAATTTATTACTGACAGCCATTAAATTGCGTTGGTAGTCCTTTGACCGTACTCCATGCATTCAATATGCTTTTCTGAGACGTCCTTCAACAAGTGCATGTTGTCAAGGTTGCATGTCTTCCTGATCCTGTATATTAAACTAACACTAACATCTGTTAAAAGTAACAGTAATGAGGCTGTTAGACAGCCGAGTTTACCTTGCTTTATGCAATATGTATACTCCTAAAAAGTTGCACCTAAGTAGCATTTTTGGTTAATTGTCTCATACTTTATGTTTTTTTAGAAAATAAAAAAGATCAACGCTAAACTCTTTTTTTTATATATAATTTGAGATTCCCCATGCCTAGTTTGCTTAAACTGAAGTATACCTAAGAAACATCTTTTAAAATTAGGTAAACAGTGAATGCACATACATGTATTTATGCCTTCATTCAACACGTATTTATTGAGTACCTACTGTGTGCCAGGCATTGCTCTAAGAAGCTGGGAATTCAACAGTAAACAAGCCAATGTCCCTTCCCTCGTGGAGATGATATTCCAGTGGGACAGTCATACTAGCCAAGTAAATAATTGCTTAATGTAATTTCAGGCAGCAAAAAAATGCTATGGAGACGAATAATGCAGGAGAAAGAAAGTGTTGGTGGAGAGGGTATCTTAGACATTGCATTCATTTACCATTGCTGCCTAACAAATTTCCATGAACTCCGTGGCTTAAAGCAACACAAATGTATTATCTCACATTTTCCATGGTCAGGAATCAAGGCATGGGTTAGCTGGGTTCTCTGCTTAGGTCTCAAGGCTGTAGGCAAAGGGTCAGCCCAGGGCTGGGTTGCATCTGAGGCTTGGGGTCCTCTTCCAAGCTCCTGTGTTTGTTGGCAGAATTTAATCCCTTGCAGCTGTAGAAATCATGGAGGCAAAAGGAGGTCTGTTACTGCTTCTTCCTCTTCTGAGGGCTCATCTGATTAGGTCAGCTCTGCCCAGGATAATCTCCACTTGATTAACTCAGAGTCAAATGATTAGTAGCCTAATCATGGCGGTTATATCCTATTAAATCACAGGTTCCACCTGCACAAGGACATTACACCAGGGGGTGGAGATCATGCAGGCTGTCTTAGAATTTTGCTTACTACAGAGTGGTCAGGGGAGAACTTTCCATGGAGGTTACATTTGAACAAAGACCTGGAAAAAAATCAGAGACTGAGCTGTATAAAGGTCTGGGACAAAATCATATTAGCGTGTGCAAAGGTCCTGTGGCAGGAATTGGTGTATTCAAGGAATGCAAGAAGACCATTGGAGTTGGAGGTTAGGGAATGAGGGAAAACATGGTAGGAGGTCGGGCGGCGGGGGCAGGCCACAGATCATGGAGAGCCTTGCAGGTTATGCGGAGGAGTCTGGAGGGCTCTGGGTTGGAAGTGATTTATGATCTGATTTATATTTTAAAAGCCCTCTCTGACTTCTTTGTGAAGAAGGAATTGTAGGGAATTACAGAATGGGAAAAGAGAGACTATTTATAAGACTGTGGCCGAAGTCCAGGCACAGTGAAGGTGGTTTGAACTAGGGTGGCAGCTGTTGAGTTGGGGAAAACGAATTCAAGGTGGGTTTTGGAGGTAGAACCAATTAGACGTACTGAAAATGTAATGATTTAAAAGCATACACTCTGGATCCAAGCTTTCTGGGTTCAAATTTTTGCTCTGCCACACACCAGCCATGGGAGCTTGGACAAATTAACTTCTCTGTGCCTTAGTGTCCTCGTCTGAAAAATGGGACTTATAACAGCACCTACCTTATGGGGTTTTTTGAGTGTTCGGTGAAATAATCCTGACAATAATAGATGCATAAATGTCATTTATGTATATATAAATGGTGACTGTTATTATATTGATATTTATCGATGATGGATTGGACATGGGATTTGAGGAAAAAAGAGAAATTAAGGGTGTTTTCAAAGCTCTTGGCCTGAGTGACTGGGAGAATCATGGAATGCGGAAGACTGAGAGGTGCACCAGGATCAGCTTGTCTAACATTCGAGTGGTTAGGATACAGTTGCATGATGCATGCATTAGCCACTCACTAATGGTGAGAACTTGGGTAAGTAATGTGACCTCCATGAACCTCAGTTTCCTTATCTGAAAAAATAAATGGGGTTAGTAATATCCACCTTGCAATATTCATGTTACGGGATAGAATGAGGTAACCCCCAGCACACAGTAGGGCATAAGGAAATGTGAGGATCTCTTGCCTCTGGAAAGCAGAGGACTATAGGGCAGTAGGGGTTTTCCAATTCTTGTTTTAAAGACTGTTGTAAAAGCCATCTCCTTTCTACTGGCTTAGTCAGGGGATTCTCCATTGCTTTTGGCAACCACTTAAAAAGCCTGAGACAGCTGTAGAGACCGTCACTGGAAAGCTGCTAGGTAGAAAGTGCTTTGGCTTCCACTGTCCATGGGCTAGTTGGGAGTCTAGCTATGACCTGGCTGAAAGCAGACGTCATTGACCCTGCGACACTGCAGTCACTGCTGGGACCCTTACAAATGTGTGCAAACTCACATACTTACACACAACAGGAAACAGGAAATAACAGCTAGACCTGAAGAATCAAGAATGCACTTACCCTCTCTGCTAACCTATTCTAGCCATTCCTAATTCTTTTTTTTTCTTTTTCATTTCTAATTCTTGAGATAAAATGTTCATATCTCTTTACTAGTTCCGGGATCAAGTAGTCCTCAGAACAGGAGAATAGAAAAGGACCCTGGATTCACTGTCCAGATGTCTCCCACTGCTCCTTCAAGATCTCAGCATCCTGAAACCAGCTGCCCAGGGAACACCTACCATGACTTAGTGTACAAGATCAGGACTTCTCCTTGTATGTTCTCCAGGCTCCCTGTAATGTGTCTTCATAGTCACAGGTCATCATTCTTGCTTAGATTAACGTCTGTGTCACCTCCTAAACTGTAAATCTTGTGGGAACAAAGACAATCTCAGCTTCGCTCACCACAAGTGTCACCAGCCCCTCATATAGACAGTCAGCTGGTGCAGCTCTGCATCCACTATTCAGCACCAACTGTTTGCCAGGGCCTGTGCAAGGCACTGGGAATATGGTGGTTTGCAAGATAGAATCCTTATCTTTAAAGGGTTCATAGGCAATGCAGTTGTTAACACCCCAGCCAGTGGTCAACTGGGATGGGATACCGGTGGAAAGGCATACGTCGGCACGTACGTTATCTTGGATGTTTGAGAAGTTTGGAGGAAGTATAAGGAGTATTACAGACACTGAACAAATGCTGAAACATTTGTAACAACGCTGAAAATAAGCACTATTTGTATTCCTATTTTACCAACCAGAAAACTGAGGTTCCAAGAGGTTAACTGATATCCTCAAGTTCACACAGTCAGAATGTGGTAAGACCATGATTTGAATCTAGGCCAGGGACAGAGTTGCAGAGCAGGTACACGGGAATACAACCTGTGCAGGCACAGGTCCTCATACTCAGGAGGACCCAGTGCTGGGTTTGATGCTCTAGTGTCACCACTTTGAGATTCCTAGTAATTTTATCTTTGAACTTGGGTGTGGAAGTGAAGTCTGAAGGAACAACGGAACATGCTCATTAGGAGACGCCCATGATCTATATGCCGTCCCATGCCTCCCCATTTACGTATAGCGTTTGGGATGCCCCATGGCACAGAATTTCAGTGGCCCCATGATGTGTGAGGGTCAGTGAGACTCAAAGTGAGCACAAGGTAAGCATATTATGCCTACGGCTGGGTAAACGAGGGTGCTGACAGCCCTGAGAGGCTGCATCGTTTTCATCTGAACCAGAACTTGCTTTTAACACAGAAAGAGGGTAATGGCATTCTAAGAAACAAACAATCAATGAACCCTATCACATCCTTTCTTACTCTTGTTACTTCCCTTTATTAGCCAGCCACTTACACTGAGAATGATGCCATAGAAGGAAAGACAGAGGTCAGCCCACACTTGCCTTTCTGTTCAGTCCTTCCTCACTCAGCAGTGAACCAGGTACAGAGCATTGCTGGGACTAGAACGCATGCAGATCAAGTGAATGAAATTTGTGTACTGTTTCTACTGTTCTAGCAACAATGAACTACATGTGTAAGCTACGAGACAGGAACTGTGTAATTTTGTTGATTCCTCATGAGTTAAATGCTATCATGTTTACATTTAAAATTCCACAACATAAAGTTGAATGGTAAAAGGGATACTCATAATTTAAGATTTCAATTTCTCTTTATGTAGAATGACGTTAAATAGCAAATAAAAAACACCAGGCTACGTCAAGAGAGAGACCGTAGAGGAAAAGAAAAAGCTTCATATTTTCGTACCTTTAATAGCATTTTTTCCTGCTTTTTGAACAAGAGACCCTGCATTTTCATTTAGCACTGGGCCCCCCAAATGCAGACGGTCTTGGAAGGGAAGTTCTCTAGCTGGCACTGTTCAGTGCTACACCTCCCCAAGACATTGTAACCATTGTGTATACCTTGATAAGAAGGGCCGTGTAATCACCATTACGCTCTATCCTGGCTCGGTCATATACTCTTCTGACCATGACGTTGAGCTTCAATTTCTAGCCTCAGTTTCCTCAGAAGCAGTACAGGGACAAAGCTAACCCCCTTACCAGGCGTGTATGAGAATTAAATGAACAGGCTGCATAACTGTTATGTATCTACACTCATAGAAGGGATTGTGATTTTTATCACACATACACTCCCAAGGAAGGGCAAGACTGTCATTGCAGCCCAGATAGAACCAATCATGGGAGGAGCCAGTGACCAGAGCTGGTGGCTGGTTGATCAGCAGAGACCAGCTGCTCTCGACTTGAAGCTTCTCATGGAGATTGCATCCTATCCACAGAGTTTTGTGGAGGAAAAGCGGCTTCCTCTCACATCCAAAGAATGGGTATTAGAGTGCTGCCCAGAAGGTTTGGGGAGGCTGACAAGACACCAGATACTAAGCACCACTGAGTCAAAGTCGTCCATCCAAAACACAAGTGACTCCATGATGACTCCCAGCCAAACTCACCAGTTGAAAAGTTCATGTGAACTTTGGGGTTTTGTTGCAAAACATATAATCAGGCCAGGTTTCAGGTTCCATAACAAAGTTCTTCCCAGCCTGGTGACCGCAAGCCAGACTGACATTTGTGAATGCATTTCTATGGAAAAAGAAGGTGCTGCTTAATTGCATTAGGAGAATTGTAACACAATCCATGGGAGAACACTGACATGCTTTGACAAGCATGAGGAAAACGTACTCTTCTCTGCACCATGTCCGTTTTCTTTGGGGTCATGGCCATTACCGTGGAGATAATATGCAAAGAAGAACTAGAATTTATTCCCCTAATGAAAGCCAAGTTGGCTTTTCTTTCTCGGTAATAATCACAGCAACCACCCAGCATATTGCTACCAAACCATCCTACGTCCTTCCGGTCATGAGGATTGTAATTCTGTTCTGCACAAGGCTGTTGTAACGGATGAGTTCCCCAGAGGGAGGGCCGTGCGAAGCATGGGGAGAATCTAGGGTCTTAGGGAGAGAGAGCAAATAGGTGGAGATAACACTTAGGGCTGATTCAGTGTTGTTTGTTAACCAGAAAAATATAGGAAGAATATGGAATAAAATCCTTCAGAGACAGTTTTTCAAAGTACATATGACTCTGGGGAAAGTGTTTTAGGAAGGAAGTTGAAAATTATGGATGTTTCAAACAGGAAAATTGTATAAATCGACGTTTCCTGAAAGGGAAGCGTGTAACTGTGCTTCTTGAAAGCTCAAAATCGTATTTCTGTAACAGGGATAATATTTTGCAAATATTACACGTCTAACTTTTTGGTTTTCTCTTAAATCACCTTCCTCTGCAGTCTTCCACCACCAAGGCTGAGGCATGGGGTTTCTGGCCCCAGGGATACTGCCTAGAACAAAGAGACCATTGATCAGTTTGAATCTCAAAGCTGACTTTCTTGACCTCTTAAGCAAGAAAATCATCCTCAAAGCCAGGCATTGTTGAGAAGGAAAGGGATTTTCTAAATTCCTTCAGCTTCCATTAGTTTATCAAGAGCCATGCCTGGTGGAATAGATCCTAAAGAGATTTACTCTTTGCCATCATGATGGGATGTGGAGGAGCGGGAAGCTGGCTGCTTTGAGCCTGAGAGGTTGGACGAAGAAGGCAAAAGGGGGCAGGCAGACAAGGGAAACCAGCGGGGTCCTGGCCTCTCCTCTCTGGTCCTAAGTCCTGGACCTGGGGGGCCTTGGTAGAAAGACTGAGGGAAAGGCTGAGAACATCGGAAGGACTGTGACTCACTTCTTGTCACACTTCTTTGGGGATTCCTGGGGGTGGCTACAGGCCTCAGGAGGTGCCCTGTATGGTCACCTCCAACATGATGCAAGACCATGGGGCACAGTGGAAGCAGAAGGGAACCCGGCCTGTGAGCCTAAGGCAATGCTCTAGGTTTCTCGTGCCCTTGGGATGGCACACGGAGGATCCAGGGTATAGTGATGAGAAGGCGGGAGGGGTGAAAACAGTGACCAGAATGAAGAGGCCATAACAGGCCCCGAGACCAGGAAGAATGGCCAGAAGTGGGTGCCATTACATCACCCCCAAAGGCCAGGTGGACAGTGATCCCAGTACAGGGAGCAGGCCAGCCCTGCCACTTTGCAGCAAAGACCAGCAAGGATCCAAAGGATCCCACCTGGTCGCCTCTCCCCTCTCCCACCAAATTACATGGAATCCTCTTTAGCCACCCTAAACCACCTTGGGATGGAGAAAGAGCTTTTACATACAGAGGACAAGAAGTCTAAAAGGGAAAATTTAAACCAACCCTAGAAAGGAGTTGCGTTTCTGATAAATAAAATATTTAAATGAAAACGAGAACATTTAAATTGGAAGAGACTCAGATATTGTTAATTGGCAAGTGGTGGGGGGGTGTCAAAGGCAGATCAGACCAGCTCTAGTAGAGAGACTATTTGATATTGCACATCTGAGTCGAGTGTGAGCCTGCAACCCTGCTACATCTTTATTCCTCCCTGCTCCTTACCATTCTATTGAACGTGCACATGTCATCTTCCTTCAAGTCAAAGCAAATGTGGTGTTTGGAAGTGTCCTCTGGGAAGCCTAGGGGCACGAGAAACTTTCTTTAATGTCCCAAAAAGGCAGTAGCAATTTGAAGTTTGCAAGATATCCTCTTGAGAAGTCCTCAATGCTCTCATCACTTGAATTAAAATCAAAGCTGCTGGAAAGACTTGCCAAGCCCCACTGTGCACCATGTAAAAGTAGAGGTCAGCATTCTTTGGGGTCGGGGGAGGAGAACTTGTTGGGAGGAATTGGGAGATGTGGAATGAAAAATCATAAGAGCTTATCTCCCTTTAAAAGTCTCAGCTGAACCCACAATGTGTTGAAGCCAACTAGACAGACTCGGGTCTGCACAGGAAAGAAGGACTACATTTTATGCTGAGAGGTAGCTAGTAACAGTTAGTGAGCAGAACTCCATTGCCATCAAGATCTCTGCTCCCTCCAAGATCCCTGCCCTCCCTCTGCAGGGCAGTGCTTACTGTATGCACACATATATGTGGCCCAGGCAGAGCCCAGGAACCCTTTCAAGGATGCCTAAAAGCTAAAGTTCAAGAGCGAAGCTGTATCTGGGGGACAGAGTCAGGAAAATGGTTGCACATGTTGGGTCATCTCCAAGGTGCTTAACTGTTATTGAATGCCTACTTTATTGTCATAGGCTGTTTTATGAAGGTACCCATCCTGAGAAGCTGCTCTCCCCTGCCTCTGCCAGCCCTCACTGATGTCCCCCAGTTTCTGAAAATCATGCCCAGGACATGGAGCAGCCCGACTTCTTACAAAACACACAGCATCAGAAAGATTCAACTAAAGGTTATAGGTAGACTTGAGTACTGAAGATTAAAGTATGACCTGGTGTGTTTTATTGCTGAGCATCAGATGTTCAACAGCACAGAAACATCTAGAATAATGGTTCTCCTACCTTTTACCCGTGTGCCCCCAAATTCCGATCAGTGTGTAAAATTGATCTTCGTTAAAACAGGGATGCATTCTGTTCCAGTGATGTCTGTGAGACGGAGGTGAGCGGAGCCAGCCATGCAAAAGTGTGGAGCAGGGTCTACCTGCCTGTGAAAGTGTATGAGGTGAGGCATGACTAGAAGCCGGTGCTCAGGGTAGATCAGTGTTAGCTGGAACATGGGAGAACTTTCCTCAGGAGTGTAGAACAATGTGTGATCGAGGTGGTCAGCAATTCTATTCAAGGGAAACTCAAGGCTGAAGGACAGGCAAGTCAACAGTGAAATAGCCGTAGATGTAACTTAATCCCATCCTTTGAGGGCTACCAAATGTCGCAGATTCAAAGAGCATAGACTACGAAGGGGGAGAAAACCAGTGGTTCAGTGAAACACATTCTTGAGGAAGGAAGTCATGCGTTCCACGTACGATATTGTCTTAGGCCGATGTACATTCGTGTGATGGTTAATTTCTGTGTCAACTTGACTGCCGCAGGGTGCCCAGATTTACATTGTTTCTGGCTGTGTCCGTGAGAGTGTTTCTGGATGAGCTTAGCATTGGGATTGGTGGACTCTAGAGTAGGTTGTCCTCCCCAGTGTGAGTGGGCATCATTCAATCCACTGAGGGTCTGAATAGAACAAAAGGTAGACGAAGGAGGAACTGGCCCCTTCTGCTTTCTGTCTGCCTGCTTCAGCTGGGACATGGGTCATTTAAATTGGAAGAGACTCAGATATTGTTAATTGGCAAGTGGTGGGGGGGTGTCAAAGGCAGATCAGACCAGCTCTAGTAGAGAGACTATTTGATATTGCACATCTGAGTCGAGTGTGAGCCTGCAACCCTGCTACATCTTTATTCCTCCCTGCTCCTTACCATTCTATTGAACGTGCACATGTCATCTTCCTTCAAGTCAAAGCAAATGTGGTGTTTGGAAGTGTCCTCTGGGAAGCCTAGGGGCACGAGAAACTTTCTTTAATGTCCCAAAAAGGCAGTAGCAATTTGAAGTTTGCAAGATATCCTCTTGAGAAGTCCTCAATGCTCTCATCACTTGAATTAAAATCAAAGCTGCTGGAAAGACTTGCCAAGCCCCACTGTGCACCATGTAAAAGTAGAGGTCAGCATTCTTTGGGGTCGGGGGAGGAGAACTTGTTGGGAGGAATTGGGAGATGTGGAATGAAAAATCATAAGAGCTTATCTCCCTTTAAAAGTCTCAGCTGAACCCACAATGTGTTGAAGCCAACTAGACAGACTCGGGTCTGCACAGGAAAGAAGGACTACATTTTATGCTGAGAG
This sequence comes from Physeter macrocephalus, assembly GCF_002837175.3. Classification (NCBI taxonomy): domain Eukaryota; kingdom Metazoa; phylum Chordata; class Mammalia; order Artiodactyla; family Physeteridae; genus Physeter; species Physeter macrocephalus. The sequence goes on from NC_041222.1 coordinate 58,470,585, forward strand.
GTAGCTAGTAACAGTTAGTGAGCAGAACTCCATTGCCATCAAGATCTCTGCTCCCTCCAAGATCCCTGCCCTCCCTCTGCAGGGCAGTGCTTACTGTATGCACACATATATGTGGCCCAGGCAGAGCCCAGGAACCCTTTCAAGGATGCCTAAAAGCTAAAGTTCAAGAGCGAAGCTGTATCTGGGGGACAGAGTCAGGAAAATGGTTGCACATGTTGGGTCATCTCCAAGGTGCTTAACTGTTATTGAATGCCTACTTTATTGTCATAGGCTGTTTTATGAAGGTACCCATCCTGAGAAGCTGCTCTCCCCTGCCTCTGCCAGCCCTCACTGATGTCCCCCAGTTTCTGAAAATCATGCCCAGGACATGGAGCAGCCCGACTTCTTACAAAACACACAGCATCAGAAAGATTCAACTAAAGGTTATAGGTAGACTTGAGTACTGAAGATTAAAGTATGACCTGGTGTGTTTTATTGCTGAGCATCAGATGTTCAACAGCACAGAAACATCTAGAATAATGGTTCTCCTACCTTTTACCCGTGTGCCCCCAAATTCCGATCAGTGTGTAAAATTGATCTTCGTTAAAACAGGGATGCATTCTGTTCCAGTGATGTCTGTGAGACGGAGGTGAGCGGAGCCAGCCATGCAAAAGTGTGGAGCAGGGTCTACCTGCCTGTGAAAGTGTATGAGGTGAGGCATGACTAGAAGCCGGTGCTCAGGGTAGATCAGTGTTAGCTGGAACATGGGAGAACTTTCCTCAGGAGTGTAGAACAATGTGTGATCGAGGTGGTCAGCAATTCTATTCAAGGGAAACTCAAGGCTGAAGGACAGGCAAGTCAACAGTGAAATAGCCGTAGATGTAACTTAATCCCATCCTTTGAGGGCTACCAAATGTCGCAGATTCAAAGAGCATAGACTACGAAGGGGGAGAAAACCAGTGGTTCAGTGAAACACATTCTTGAGGAAGGAAGTCATGCGTTCCACGTACGATATTGTCTTAGGCCGATGTACATTCGTGTGATGGTTAATTTCTGTGTCAACTTGACTGCCGCAGGGTGCCCAGATTTACATTGTTTCTGGCTGTGTCCGTGAGAGTGTTTCTGGATGAGCTTAGCATTGGGATTGGTGGACTCTAGAGTAGGTTGTCCTCCCCAGTGTGAGTGGGCATCATTCAATCCACTGAGGGTCTGAATAGAACAAAAGGTAGACGAAGGAGGAACTGGCCCCTTCTGCTTTCTGTCTGCCTGCTTCAGCTGGGACATGGGTCATCTTCTGCCCTTGGACTGGAATTTACACCACCAGCAACACTTCTTCTCAGGCCTTCTGACCTAGTCTGAGTAACACCACCCGATTTTCTGGGTCTTCACCTTGCAGGCAACAGATCATGGGACGTCTCAGCCTCCAAAAATGTGTGAGCCAATTCCTCATGATAAATCTCCTTTCGTATTTATATATTGATAGCCACTAGGATATCCATATGTATCTATAGATGTATAGATAGATATCTTATTGGTTGTTTCTCTGGAGAACTCTGACTCATGTAATTAATTCACAAACTCCCATCTTTGTGCTACAAAGGGTATCAGAAATCATTCAGTCCAGCCCATTCATGGTTCCATACACATTAATTGTATGTCCTGTGGACTGTGCTAAAATAAGATGTAACCCTGCCTTCATTGTGCTCTCATTTAAGATAATATTGCATATTTTATGTCGTAGAATCATATGTTCTTTGATTGGAAGGGACTAAAAAATTCACCACATCCAACTCCCCACATTTGATAATAGGATTCCAACCAAAACATTCTCATCAAGTGGTCCTTCAACACTTAATATTCAAACACTTACAGTGACCAGGAACTCACTACTTCCTAAGGCAGCCCATCCTAGCCTTATGGTTATAAATTACTAAAGTACTCTTGGAAACTCTTATGCATTGTTAAGAAAGCATAATTTAACATTAGACATTAGCTAATTTTTTTTTCCTATTCTCTGAAGAATATTATATGTGTATGCACAAATGTACACACTGAAATACGGAATCAGCTACCATAGTACTTCTCAAATTAATAGGATTAATTAAGAGTGGATTCCATTCTTGTGTGTTCACATGCACATAGGCACACATATGCACACATATTGTTATTCCAGTTCTTAAATTGTCATCAAGAATGGTTTATTTATTCAAGCATTGGCTGCTCTTTTCTTTGGAAATTATTAACAGACCCAACAGAGTTTTGTGTTTTTCTAAAGCTCACCAATTTACCTTGGGGCAGAAAAAATGTGAGTGCAATTTATCATTTTGCCAACATAAGTAAGCCTTGATGAGGTGAGCACCCATCAGTTGCTTAGGTAAGTTAATAATGGAAATGTCAACATGGGTACCACTCATTCATTGTCTGTATATCAGTGGACAGAGCCAGTTCACAGACTCTCACCTCAGCATGTACCCAAGTCATCAGTGCACATGCTTCTAGCCATGTGCAGACTCTCTCTCCAGGAGTTATATTGTGGAACAAATATATTGCAGGTCCCTTTGGCATCTTTAAAAGATTAAATACCTTCCTCCCTACTGTATTTCCCTGTTGCAAGCACCCTGACTGGAAGACAGGCTGTCGTGTTAATATCACATTGTAGTGGGCACTGATACATCTGATAGACATGTAGGCTGTAAGACATCTAGATTTCAGAAGGGATGAGGGGTGAGAACATCCGTTGGAATTAAGGAAATGGCAGTTTACTTTCCCGAGCATCAGAGAAATAAAATGCAAGAAATTTCTTCAGCTGAACCACCGCAAAGACGAATGAGCTTAGGTTTGTTGGGTGTTTCTGCATCCTATCACTTGCCCCATTCTCTCCAGCTGTTCTTCCAAGCCCCCTGTTCTCATGAATGTTATGCTTTCACCTCTGTTAGCATCTTCTCCTGGACACACTTACTTCTTCTGCTTTGATGTTTGGCAGTGGTGCTGGTTTTTTTCCAGCCAACCAAAACACGGGGCCATCTCTAATCTGAAAGTGTTATCATTTGGGTTTCTTTAAGCTCCTAGGCTGGTACATGCCGAAAACCAGTTGCATCAGAAGAGATGCAGCCCATGAATTATGGACAAAAACAGTATTGGGGAAGATTGACCTTCACACAGACAGATAAATAAGTGATAACAGTGAGACAAATAAGAACATGTAGATAAATAAGTGATAATCTCAAGCAAACTTTTCTTCTCCCTACATCAGCAACCTGAAAACTTGGATGTTCTTTATTCAGAGCTCTCTAGAACTCGAGAACAGACCCATCATTTACTCCAGTAGGATGGTCCAGCGAAACTGAGACAACACCCCATTTCCCAAGCTCCTTTGTGAACGGTGGCAGAGTTTGCGCAGAGTAGTGGACACACTTTTTCTCATGAAAAAGCCATAGGTTGAGGCTGGGGATGGGGGCGGAGGGTTTCCCCTTTCCTTGGAGTAAGCTTTGCAAGATATTTGCTTAAATCCTGAGAGGAAATTAAGAGCAGGTCAGATGCTCTCCAGGTCACTGTTTTTGCCAGTTCACTGGCAGTCCCTTCCCCAGCTTTGTTCAGCTAATTAATCCCCCCAGACACTTGCATTCACCACATGCAAATTACCACAGAAGGGAGCTTTTTTTTTCCTCCTATTTTTTTTTTTTAACATACACTTGAATTATACTCTTCTGACATAAGCTTCCAGCCCCACTGAGGGGTTTCCAACAGCCTAATAACAAACAGATTAGAGGCCAGAAGAGCATGTATTCCTCAAGTCCTTCTCTGCGTCCAGCTGTGAGGCTGCGCGGCGGTTATAAGCAGAGGAGAGCCGAGCTGCGGCTCCAACTCTGATGTTAAAATCTCTGATGTTAAACTGGAAACTCGGTGTGAAGGCCTCGGGGGGATTAGAGAACACTAACTTTGTTGCCCATCAGAAATGGATAATATTCCCTGTTCTGTTCCTGCTGGTATCAGTTCCAAGTTGGAAAGCGGCCTCCTCTCCTAATGCAAGCTGGGGCCAGAGTGGAGCAAGCCTTCTCAGATATTATAAGCCAGTGTGAGCTCAAAAAAGAATTCACTGCTCAAGGCCAAATAGCTTCAAAGCTAATAATCCTCCAGAGTCGGTGTGAGAGTGCTACAACTGTCAATGTCAACTTACACCAGGCATGGTGAGAGCGAGACTTCAATAATGACATCATGGAGGAGAGGGCAGAGGGCAGCCGCTGCGGAGGGAAGTGCCGGGGCCCCTCAGATCTTTGAAACCTGCAAGGATTTATCCGGACTAACGTGTCTCCATGTAGTCATTGCAGTCTTAGGCTACTCTGATTAAGGATTTAACGTATTCAAAGGGTTTCGGCAGCAGCAAGATGACACGTCTTTGGGAGCTCTATTGGATTCCATTATCTTCTCTTCTCTTCTTCTGCGGACGCACACCCTCCTCCCTGTCATGTCTCTTCCCAGGCCTCTAGACAGGCCTCCTCAAACAAGAGACTGATCCAGTTTGGGGTCCGTCCTGGCCCCCTTCTCCCCTCCCTCTTTGTTCGTGCCTGGGTTTGATTGTCAAACAGGCCTGGCCGCACTTATGTACTTGAGTGTCAGGATGCAGACCCCAGCAGACTTGAGCAAATTCCTTCAGGATTCCCCTGAGTCTCGCATAACTTCCTTAGCCAGTCCTGTGGTGGAAAGAACGCAGGTTCCTGTTAGAATACACCCAGAGATATATACGGTCATGGTCACAGTTCAAAAGAATAAACTTCAGAGAATCCTAGGGGAGGAAGGAGGGGGGAAAGTGAAGCCCCAGGCAGGACTGGAAGGTCAAGGAGGAAAATTCCCCCCCACCCCCAAAGCCCATGAGGACAAAGCAATTCAACTCGGCCGTTGGTTGCTGGCCATAAATGGAGCGCCTTTCTGCCAGGCATCATCGTGACTGCAGGAAGGAGGTACTTAAGAAGGCTCATTGGGGAAGGGAGACACCCTGAAGATGTTAGCAGCAGAAGGAAGTTGAGTACTTTGCAGCTGCAGGTACGTCTAGCTCCCCCTTCTGGAGGACCGTGTGGTCTGGTTTCCCAGGTAGTGATGGGTCCAGTGTTGGAGGCCCTGGACTCCAGGGATAAGAACGCAGAGTCCGAATCAGACAGACTTGAATGCCAGTCTGGGTCTGACTTGCTGTGTGCCCTTGACAAGAGCCTTCACCTCTCTGAACCATGGTCCTGATCTGAAAAATGAGGATAATACCTCAGAGAATCAGGGTTATGTGAAGATTACATAAAATAATGCAGATGAATCACTTAGCAAAGTGCCTGGCCCTAGTAAATGTTCAATAAATGTTAGCTGCTATTGTTATCATCATTGTCATCCTCATCATCATAATGCAGATAGCAGTTTTTTCCTACCACTAAAGGAATTTAAAATATACGGACTTGAGAGAAGCATGAAAACACTTCAGACGGAAGACATAATGTCTATAGGTTAAACTATACACAGCTTTCCATAATGGTTAATGTCAATATACATCCAGATTGAACATTCCAAGTGTGGTCTACAGGAATGTCTCTGGAACGTTGATGGAGTCCCACTCGGGAACAACCAACCATGAAGAGCTTGGGATGTATTCTTGTATTAATCACTATCTCAATCTTATTAAAACACAGTTTACACATAACAAAATACACACATTTTTGGCACACGGTTTTGATGAGTTTGGGCAAATGCGTTCACTCAGGGAGCCACCACGGCAATCAGTTTACAGGCATACCCCGTTTTATTATGCTTTGCTTTATTGTGCTTCGGAGATACTACGTTTTTTACAAATTGAAGGTTTGTGGCAACCCTGCATCACGTAGGTCTGTTGGCGCCATTTTCAAACAGCATTTGTTCACTTTGTGTCTCTGTCACATTTTGGTAATTCTCACAATATGTCAGTCTTTTTCATTACTATTATATTTGTTACAGTGATCTGTGATCGGTGAGCTTTGATCTTACTGCTCCGACTTGCCGAAGGCTCAGATGATGGTTAGCGTCTTTTAGCAATAAAGTATTTTTAAATTAAGGTTGTACATTGTTTTTAAAAACAATGCACACTTGATAGACTACAGTATAGTGTAAATATATCTTTTATATGCAATGGAAACCAAAAAATTCATGTGACTCAGTTTATTTGTATATTCATTTTATTTCCGTGGTCTGGAACAGAACCCGCAATACCTCTGAGGTTGTAATGAGCGTTATCCCACATGCCAGAAAGTTCCCTTGTACCTCTTCCTAGTCAATACTCCCCCCACCCCCGGCCCCGGCCCCAGGCAACCATTGTTCTACTTTCTGTCACTATAGTTTAGATTTGCCTGTTCTTGGTCTTCAAGTAAATGGAATCCAACAGTGTGTATTCTTTTGCTCAGCATAATGTTTGTAAGGGTCTTTATTTTATTGCATGTATTGGTACTTTATTTGTTTTCAGTTTCTGAGTAGCATCATGATGTATGGATGTACCACATGTTTAGCCATTCAGCCTATTGATGAACGTTTGGATTGTTTCCGTTTTGGGTTGATTATAGAGAAAGCTGCTATAAACATTTACTCCATGTGTTTTCACTTCTCCCGGGTAAATATGTAGAAGTGCAATTTTTTAATTTTAAAAGAAACTGCCAAGCAGCTCTCCAAGGTGGTCACACCCCATGACACCCCCCACTCTCGGCATGTCTCCACATCCTGGCCAAGAGTGAGGTATCGAGGGAGGGAGCTGTGTGTGGGTTGCCCTAGGAACAGGGCAGCCGAGGAAGAGCTTATCACTGACATTGTTTAGAGTTGCTGATGCATGGTGATAATAAAAATCAGATCGACTTTCTGTGGTTTTGTTACTGTTTTTAAATTCTCTGCAGACAGTGCACCCCCTTATTCCCTGCCCTGGACAGACTGCTTGTACCGCCCCACCCTTGGTGCTCCACTGCTCCCCAACGGTCGGCATGGTGGGTCTTTTTAATCTCAGCTGCCTTAGTGCCTGCGTAGTGGTATCTCACTTTTCCTGGTGGCTGATGAACTTGAATTTTTTGTCCGCTCACACATCTCTTTTTGTGAGGTGTCTGTTCAAATCTTTTGCCAATTTTTAATTGGACTGCAAATTTGTCTTCTTTTATGGCGCTGTAAGAATTCTTTATGTATCCCGGATGCAAGTCCTTGGCCAGGAACACGTATAGCAAATATGTTTGCCCAATATGTGTGGCTCCTTAAACCTTCCTTTCTGTGTCATCCTGCTAATCCTTATCTCAGTGACCTTCACAGACACCAGATTTCTACCTCAACACCAGCAGTCCACCAAGTACATTTCTCTTGCAAAGAAGTGCCTCAGGTGGGCTTTTCCAGTGTCTTGCTCCTAGAAGTCCCAACCTCACACACCCTCCGCCTCGCCCAACGTCATGACAAAGGGCCTCATGCTGGGCTTCGTCTTCCTGAACACTTCCTGCTAGTTTCCACAGCTCCCACCCGGTCCATGCCTGTTTACCTTGTCTGCTTCTTCATACCCACACACAAAACCCAGAACCCAGCTGGACTATTTCGAAGCAACCAAACTCCCTCCCCCATAGCGCTGTCTGGGGCAGGTCAGAGTCTTCCCAAGGAGCCAGGGAATTCTGGCCACTCCACCTGGTTTTAGAGGTGCGATTCGGTCATGGGCCACTGGTTGGCAAAAGAAAGGAAGGTGTGGGGGAGGCAGGAGAGACCAGGACCTGTAAAAACGGGCCCATGTACCACTGCAGGATAATGTCAGTAACTCACTCAGGGGTAGATTGTGAGGATTAAAAGAGATGCTACATTAAAGGCACTTAGTATGATGTCTGGCGCCAAATAATTGCTCAATAACTGCTAGCTTTTAGATCAGGATCCCTTTTATCTGACACAATATGGACTGGTGTTGGTCAGTTAATGGAAGAAGCTGGTTGAAAAGGGAAATCAGAGAAAATTATGCTACACACCTTCAACATTTTATTTTAACTGAAAACATGTACACCCATTCACTGTTCTTTGATGTAAGTCCAGCACTTTTCCTTTGAGTGTGAGTCCATGGATGGGCGTGTCCAGCTACCTTTCCTGAGTAGACCACACCTAGTAATGCATCATCTACCATTTGCAGTTTCTGTTTCTTTAAAGTGGTGCAAGAAGTTACACTTGCCAAGTCCTCTGAGTGAAGAATCATTATATATGTGTGCATTTCCCCCCAATCTTTTTTTTTTTTTTTTTTTTTTTTTTTTGTGGTACGCGGGCCTC
>NC_041222.1:58478847-58540910 GCF_002837175.3 Physeter macrocephalus
CATGGCTCACGGGCCCGGCCGCTCTGCGGCATGTGGGATCTTCCCGGACCGGGGCACGAACCCGTGTCCCCTGCGTCGGCAGGCGGACTCTCAACCACTGCGCCACCAGGGAAGCCCTCCCCCCAATCTTTAATGGTAGCTTACCCACACCTAACTCATCAGCAATACTTCAGCAACCCACTGCCATTTGATCTTCTCAAAGTAGTCAACTTAGTTTGCATAGGAATAATGACTCTCTTTCTTTGCACTCTCATTTTATCATCTGTTTGCAGAACATTTCATCAAGTTACCTAATTGCAATAAGGCTTTTACAAAGACAGGCGAAGCAAGAATAAGACGGGTTTGGGAATAAAGATCCACTGACTCTTATAAGGCAAGGGTGCATTCACCTGGTGGGAGAAGAAGCACAGGCTGGAGAAGGGCATGCTGGTGTGCGGGGAAAGAGCACAGTAGAGGCGCTAGAGGTCCTACAGAAAGACTGCCAGCCAGGCTCACTCCCTGTGACGTGGGCATCAGTAAACGTATTTTAGGAAGGGGCTGAAGAGCAGCTGTTATCTAGCAGGTTGGTTAAATAGAAGCAGTTGAGAGAAGGTTTATGTAACTTGGGCCTGCATGCTGTTTGTTGTCGAACTTTGGACTTCTGAGATTATAGTAGCCCCCTCTCATCCGAGGTGGGGATGCATTCCAAGACCCCCAATGGATGGCAAAGCCATAATCAACCCCATATGTACTGTTTTTTCTTATACATCCATACCTATGATAAAGTTTAATTTATAAATAAGGCACAGTACGAGATTAACAACAACAATAATAAAATAGAACAGAAAAATATACTGTAATGGAAGTTAGGTGAATGTCTCTCTCTCTCTCAAGATATTATACAAATTTAATGCCTTTTCCATCTTAACTAAGCCCTTATCACATACTGTGGCTGTAACTTTTGCAGTTTGAGATGCAGCAGCAAAACCAGCACAACTTTCTTTTTCCTTCTTCACGATTTCACAGATAAAAGGTTTGTTCTTACCATAGATCTCAGCAACCTCAACAAGTGATTTTTTTTCTTTCCTTTTTGAGTTGAGAACTTTCACCTTTTCAGTTAAAGGAAGCACTTTCTGGCTTCTCTTTGGCATACCTTGTGCTTTGGGGCCATTAGTAAGTAAAATAAGGTTTATTTGAAGACAAGCACTGTGATACTATGACAGTTGGTATGATAACCGAGGTGGCTACTAAGTGATCACAGGGCAGGATGCGCTGGACACGAGATTCACTTCCCCAGGCAGGACGGAGTGGGAGGGCGAGAGGTTTCACCATGCTATTCAGGACAGCATGTAATTGAAAACTTATAAATTGTTTATTTTTGGAATGCTCCACGTAATATTTTCGGACCACAGTTGACTGTGGGTAACTGAAACCGTGGAGAGCAAAATTACAGATAAGGGGGACTACCGTACTTCCCACACTTCTGGAAATCCACAGGAAGGGCCTTGGGGAGTTAGAAGCCCCGGGTTCTAGTCCTGGTCCTGTCAGTACTTACACACCGTGTGACCTTGGCAACAACACTCACGCTCATATCCTGGGAGGAAGGTTTGATTCTCCGGGAGCTGAGTGATTCTTCCCACATCACCCTTGAGCACCTAATGAGATCATGTGAGAAATGCTCTGTCTGAGTTATGACACATCTTAGTCTGAGCAGTTTCTCCTGTCACTCCTCGAGTTGCTGTAACCAAGAGGCCAAAGGTCAGGCCATGCCACATTCGGGGACTTTCAAATTCCAGGCACCAGTCACTTAGGAGAGGAAAGGGCAAAGGCATGTTCCTCTGTCAGCTCCTCTCAGCATCTTGCTGTCGCCTTCCCCCCCTGCCCTCTCCCTGCTGCCAGAGCATTGTGTACCAGGCAGAGCCCCAACCCGGCCCCCGTACCTCAGGCAGCAGCTGCCGTGCCAGACAGCCCCTCGCCAGGTCAGTACTCCTGTCCCCCACGAACACAGTTAGCCACAGCTGGATCCATGCCTATTCTCTCTGCACCTTTTTGGGGCGATGAAGGTGTTATTTGGAGTGTGAAGAAGGAACCAGTGTTAAAGGCTTCTACCCACCAAGCACGTACACAGCTTCAGAGGTGGTTCCAAAGAGGCAGGAGCATCTGATGAGAGCTTATACTCGGAAGAGTCCTTTTAATGGGGTTAGCAGCCCTCTACGTGGAGTGCTTTTGAGGGTCCCAAGGATGCCTTCTGCCCCACCCAGGGCTCCTCATCAGCTCCCGGAAGCAAGAGCTCCTGCACACTCGTAGCCATTTGTCCCTGGGACTGCATCCTCCAGGAAGGGGACACATAAAGCTCTGTCCTCATGTCTCCTGTGATCTGCAGAAAGAAGTAGAGTCTTTCTGCAGAGCTATTTTTTGTTGGGCTGGGAAAGGAGAGCTTGAGGACATGGGGACACAGGGAAGAAAGAGGAGGCAGTGTTTGTGGGAGAAAAATAGAACACAGAAAGGAAGAGGACCAAGAGAGGCTGCCCAGGACTGGAATGGAAGAAAAGCCTGAAGGTGAGCCGGGTGCCCCTGCAATGCTCACTGACATAACAGCTCACAGATGCAGAGGACAGAAGCAAACAGCTGTTCTCCGTGTGTGCGCGCGCGCGCGTGTGTGTGTGTGTTCCCACAAAAGCCCTAAAATCATTCGATAGTATTTTAAGTTTTTTTCCAGGATAAATATATTGACATTCTGTGAATTTTTTCTTCCTATCTAAACCCAGCCCTGATTTTTCTCTCTCCATCTGTGTTCCTTTGGCAGAAACTTGTACCAAAAGAATGAAGGAGTAAAGGGTCATTTTGGGAAGTAACGGGACACAGGCCAAGCTGGGAATGCTCCACGGTTGCGGTGCACTTCTGGCAAAGGGACCCAGCCACCGGCCACCCTGTGAAATGTTCGTGATGGAAGAGTGGAGCCTGGTGAGGGGACCAAGCTGCGGGTCCATCTCTCATGTGCTTGCTTTTATGTCAGGTTCGCGGCAGCTCTACTTCGGGATTTTTGTGTAATTTCGTTTCGTTTTTGTAAAACTTCAGCCCTTCTGTCCATACCACATGCTTCGTGCAGAGGGGGTCACATGAGCTTTCTGAGCCCGGAATTTCAACCCTGGTTGTTCCCACACATCGTGGAGGCTGAGGAATAAAGCCTGCATGTTCACTTTTAACCACTGAATGCCTGAATAGGCCCTGAAGAGAGGGTCAGTGTGACCTCCGGAGACCTGACATTGGTTCTTCCACCCTGAAGTGGCCCTTCTGGATGTCTCCCTGACTGAGCGAAGCTGGCTCTGATCTGAGTTACTCCGTAGGGTCTTCCCTGGCAGGTGAAATGGAGGCAGCTTCTCCAAGGCAGCTTGCAGAAGTAGAAAGAGCATGACTTGTGGAATCCCAGTTCTGCCCTGTCCATGACCTTGAGCAAGTCACTTAATTTCTCTGAGCCCCACATTGAAATGTATCTTAGACTTGACAGCAGGATTAAATGAGATCTGAGAACAGTTCCTGGCACTGACACCAAAGGTGGCAGCCACTTATCTTACATGCTCTGGCCTCCATGGCCTTGTCCCTGGAGAGTTCCCAGTGCCAATGGATGAGGCGAGGGCAGAGTGGGGCAGGGAGGGCTGGCATTTAGCGGAAGATGCTGAGCTTTCTGTGTTTCACCCCCCGCCCTCCTCCAGCTGCTCCCAGGAGCTCTCCATGTTGCAGGGGTAGCCCTGAGCGCAGTTTTTAGGACTCTAAGTGATCCACAGAACCGCCCATGGCCGCCTGTCACCGTTGGAAAGGCCAGGTTGTGCTAATAGGATGTGATGGTTGATCCCATTTAGTAGGAAATGTTCAGGAAGCCAGGATTTAAAAGAGGCTCACGTTCCTGTGGCAATTCTCCTGGGAGCTCAGACACAGGGGTGAGAGAAGTAGACTCAAATGCATCAGGGCCTTGCGATTTGGGTGAAAGGAGAGGTGGGGCTGGCAGGCCCTGCACTGGCCCTGCCAGTCACCAAGGATTGTTCTATTTCTGTAAACCCTTTATTCAGACTGAAAAGGGGGAGAGATGGGGGGATATTTGGGAAGGAGGGGAAATGCTCTCAGGCTGGCATAGCCTTCCCAGAGGGGCAGAGATGGCGGAGAACAGGCACACAGATCTCCGTGCTGCTACTCTGGGGTCACCCAAACAAGGACAGTTCTGAGTCTTGGAAGTTTGATGCCTCGACTGATGAAATGTTCCACAGTTTCATCAACAGTTTGGGGAGCACACGGGTAAACAGCGTCACCATCACTTTCCTGGCTCAAATAGATGATGGTGTTGTTCGTTGTTTCTTGTAATCCATCAAGGCCCTGCTGGGGTAGCTCAGAAATTTGGTGTCTTTGTTCAGTCCCAGGATGGGAGGACCACTGGCTTGCTAAAGGAACCCTGTGTATCCGTTGATGGAGGGTCCTGCTGATGCAGCCCCAGAGCCAAACCTCCCTACAGGATGGGGGCCAGGTCATAATTCAAGGCAGGCTCAACTCTTTCTCCACCCACTGCCCCCTTACCGGATGAGCTGTTGCAAATCACTTGTTTTCTCAAAGAGCAGCCCCCTGGGGCACAGATCAGCAACTCTTGCCCGCTGACAAGTCAGGCGAAGTGGATGTAAGAAAGGAGGGCCACTTCCACTGAGGCATAGAATCCCCTGCTCGTGGGTCTGTCTAGTCCACTGGACTCTGCTCCTTGAGGTAGGGACACATGCTACCTTCTAACTTAGGGCCTGGGACATTCTGTGTGTACATTTTGTCACAGAGACTTAGATACATAGTACAGTCCCTGGCCAAAAGGATCATTTAGCCTAGCTGGGTGTCTTAATCCATCTGAGTTGCTATAACAGAATACCATGGACTGCATGACTTATAAACAACAGAAATTTATTATAATCCTGGAGACTGGAAAGTCCAAGATCAAGGCACCAGCAGATTTGGTGTCTGCTGAAGACCCACTTCCTGGTTCATAGACAGCTGTCCTCTCACTGTGTCCTCATGTGGTGGAAGGGGTGAGAGAACTCTCTGCATTCCCTTTCAGAAGGGCACTAATTCCATCAGGAGGGCTCCACCCTCATGACATAATCACTTCCCAAAGGTCTTGCCTCCTAATACTATCATATAGGGGCTTAGGACTTCAGCATGTGAATTTGGAAGGGGCACATTCAGTCCATTGCACTGAGCACAGCAGGTATACTAGTATCTGTTATATATTAGAACACACAGAGGTAGGTACCCATTACTGTGATGTGCAGCCATGGTGTAGAGTCATAGCGTGGTAGAAACAAAAGGGACTTAAGTGGAAAAGCATGGATTCAGAAGGGTCACGTAATTTGCCCCAGCCTCACGGTAGATTTGTCATAGAGATGGGAAAATTATCCAGGTTTCCTGCACCCCAGCCGTGTGACGTTTCTGCCCAGTCCCCCACCCCATAGCTCCACGTGGAATGAAGAGCTAACAGGGAAGGCAACACAGAGTGATGGAAAGGCCTGAGCTTTGAGGCCAGAGAATTCTGGGTTTGAATCCTCCTCACTCTTCAGGACAACACAGGCTGAGTCCATAGATAATGATGGAGAATCATAGACAGTGATGGAGAGGCTTCATTGAGAGGATCCACTGAAAGAATTTAGGAGTGTTTACATTCCGCATCTGTGAAATGGGAATAGCAAGAGTCCCCCTAAATTGTGCCTGTGGGGAGGAGTCCCTGAGAGAAGACACAGAAAGCACCTCACAGCATGTCCTGCATAGAGCGGCCGTTCCACAAACTTACTGTTCACCAGGCTGTCAATTAAAGAAAAAGCCACATCTTGCAGAAAATAAGGTTAAAAGCAGGTCCGAGAGAGGAGAGATTGTCAGAGCCCTGAAGAGAAAGCTCTCCAGGAGATGAAGAATGACCTTGCTGAGGGGCTCACTGGGGAAGAGTTGGCCAGGTGAATGGCTGGCGTTTAGCTGAGCCAGGCATCCTCAGCCTCCCTCCCCGGCCCCCTCAGTGTGGGAAGAGTGCCCTGCGTGTCGGCTGCCAGCGCTTCAAGGCGCCGTGTGATTACTTAGCAGTTTACTAGCATCAGAGACACCCAGGGTGCACTTGAGCCATCAATTAGCTCCTGCTCACGGCCCCCCTGTGAGGCCCAGTGGTATCAGGACTCCCATTTTTCAGCCAAGGAAACTAAGGTGTAAACAGGTTAAGCAACCGGCCCAAGGTCACACCTCGAGTCAAGCGGTCACGAGGCGCCGAGGCCGCGTCCTTGCTGGCTCCCTGGCCTGTCCTTAGCCCACTGGCCCATGCTGCTGCCCATAAAATCCACCGTTTATATCTTGTCAGAAAGCTAGGTAGTGCACCCAGGACATTAGGAGCTGCGCAGAAAGGCCATTCAGCTGATTTCCAAGGCACTGCAGGGTTTTTAAGGAAATGTCTCACCCCTTGCTTTGAGAGGTAGACAGGGGCGACAGGACCTGAGTTAGCAGTTTCTTTTCTGGCCTCCCTCGCCACAGCTGGCTTTGCTTTTTCTCTGCCTTCTCCAGGAGATACACATGCCAGGACCATCTGGGGACCACAGAGAGCATCTTTTAGGAGACACCGAGATGGTGAGTGCAAAGCACAGGCCTCACTCCAGCTGGCCCGCAGTCCCAGGACTTTGCCATTGGTTCCCATTGCTGGGAAAGAAAGGTGGCCTAAGGCTGAGACGCTTCCACAGGTGTGCCCGCAGGAGGGGGTGGGGCCTGGGGAGCTCTCTGTTGCCTGATGGCCCTCCTGGTCACACAGAGCTGCTCCTGATGGTACCTGGCCCCAACCGGACACCTCCCTGACTTGTCCATGTTCCAGACCTCCTCCCTCTCCGCGGCACTGGTCTAGCCGCTGCCCTGTTCTTTCCAGGCCCTTGTAGGTCACCAGCCAAATATTCTTCATTCCTCCCTCTCCCTCAGCATCCCCTCCCTAAATCCAATAGCTTATCTCCCTAAAATATCTCACAGATATTTCTGGAATTTCTACCCAGACAACTCCACCCCAGGCTCACCTAGACCACTGTAATAATGTCCTCACTGGGCAGCCAGTCATACCCTCTCGCCTTAAGTCTGTCATCGCATAGCAACCAGAATGCCCTATCCTAGATTTTTTTATTCTCCTTCTTAAAAGCTTTCATCCTTATTCCCTGGGGATGAGGCCCAAGCACCTTAATGTTGCATCCAAGGCCCCAGCACCCTTTCCCACCTCGCCTCGCCTCCCTCTCTCCCTCCCTCCCGCAATGCTGGTCCACTCACACTTCCTGGAAGGGGCACCCAGTGCCCCAGTTCCTGGGCACTAGTCACAGCCTTCCGGCACCCTCCTGGCTGTGTCCGTGGTACACGTGGGCCGACCACCAAACCTCACACTCATTTCCCAGGTCCTGAAGGGCACAGACTGGGGAGTCAGACACGTTTGGATTTACTCCCCAACTCGGCCACTCTGCTAACTCTGAGACCTGTGTTAGGCAAGTGAATGACTCTGAGCCTCAGTTTTCTACCCTGTAAAACGGGGATAAGTTATTTAAACAGTCAGTACTTTACTTTTCTCATACATAAAAGTAAAAATAAAAACAAAACCGATATTCTTGGGTTGTAAGGATCGAATGAGATAATGTATGGAAAGAAAGCACCGAGGACGTGCCTGACTCCAATTAGCTCGATCGTCAGAATGATGATCTGGCTGCTTTCTGAGTCTGCTTCTCCCTGCTGTTGGCCAGGGACGTGCCCCTTACTTCTCCTGTGGACCCCCAGCGTTCAGCCCAGAGCTGGGAGCCTGCGGAGCTGTCTGTCCTGACTCTCCCTCCTCCCATTTTTCTACTGCTGCCGCCCCATCTGTCCCCAACTGGTGGCCCGGTCTGGGATGTCCCCCTGCAGGCATTTGCAGGCTTTCCTGCACAGAGGAGTGCCTGGAAGCACACCTGGGAATAGTCACTCTTACTAGGTTCAGCTGTTAGTGGGCATGCAGGCCTATTATTGGCAAATGGCACTTTGTTAAGAGAAGCCCCAAATTAAGGGTTTTAACGTGAATTTTTTGATTTTTGAAACACTGCCTTAGGTTTCAGGCCCGGGGCTGCGGTCAGGAGCCTCCACAGCCCCCACCTGCCTCCCCTCAACGTGTGCCCGAAGGAGGAAGCACTCCAGTGGGGAAGGAAGGTGGTCGGGGAGAGAGCGAGAATGCAAAGCCCATTCATCCGGATGGCGATTTCGGCTGCTCAGAACGTTGATTGGGCAGTCCGAGTGATGTATTGAGTTCCTTTCTGCAGGTAATTGTTTAAATGTTATAGCGGCTTTAACACGTCGTCTGTTAAAACGTATCGGTGAGGCAGCCATTCCAAACTTGTAATGTGGTAATATTTAGATGATTTACTAGGTGAGGTGCGGTTTCTGATTCAATCAGAGTTGCCTTTGATTCAAGAGGTGGTGCCTCTAATCCGACTGGGAGCCCGTTGAATCCAGAGGTGATGTGTTTGATTCATGGGCTGATGTACCTGATTTAGAAGGTGATGGATCTCGTCCATGCTGAAGGATTCCAATTCCCTCACACCGGGTGTTTGCTTCGGTGTGTGATGTATGAGTTTTAATAATAAGACAGGCTTTGGGGATGGTGAGGGCACCGGCTCCTCCATGGTCTGGCATGTCTGTGGCTGCAGCCCGCTTCCTGCAGAGCTGGTATCGGCCTAGAGGACCAGAGGGGCAAAGCGGGGGCAAAACCCGATTTCCCAAGTGTGACCTGAGCCTCCAAGTGCCCCGTCACTGCCATTCTTCTGAGATCCACGGATGATCTTTCGTCTATCTGTCTAATTCTCCAGAGGTCCACAGGCAGGGCCATTGTGCTTAGGACCTGGTTCCTTGCACGTGAGGGGCTGTCAGGGACACAACGGTCAATTAAGAGATACTCACCCGGGTAGGTTCTGCTCTAGGCAGGCGGAGGTTCCTTGAGCCTCACCTGCCGCTTCGTGGGGTCCCAGTGCAAGCTTCCCTGGGCCAGGCACAGAGCTTTTAATCAACATTTGAGGGATTGGATTTTCATGTCCCAACTGGGAAGATAGGGAAGGGTTCTCCAGAGCTACTTCTCTCCTCCTCCCCCATCACCCTTCCCTCCCCTAGAGTGACTGGCAACTCCCACCCTCCCGAGAGTAGAGATGTCCCTGTTTGTGTTCTCCCCTCTGCCAGGAACGCCCTTCCCCCTCTTCCTTCACGTGTCAGGAAGCTGTGCGTCCTGTACAGCGTCACTGCCTGCTGTCACCCTTCCTGGCAGGCCACCCCTGCCCCCCATCTCAGCTCGGCCCCGGAAGAGCACCCTCGCCATAGTTTGCCGAGTCTTCTGGCCATGCCTCTGTGAGAGCATGTGTCACATAAGTTGTCCTATGGCAGGGAGGTCTCCTCTTCACCCTGCTGTCCCCAGCACCTGGTCAGCACCTGGCACATGGCAGACATTGCAACCTCAGAGGAGAAGGAAAAGTGAGTCATTAATAATAATAGTATCATTAACAATAATAATAATAATTAATAATAATAGCTCCACGTACGTTCTGATTGTTCTAAGTGCAATGTCCTGATGATACTCATTGGTATCATCTCTTTCTCTCTTGTAATCCTCACAACACACCATATGTGGTAAGAATTATCATTACCTCCACGTGGGCAGATGGGGAAACTGAGGCTCGGTGAGGTTAAATGATTTCCCCAGGGTTCACATTAGCAGAATTAGAGTTGAATCTAGGTCTCTCAGACCCCAAAGCCAAGCTCTTAACTGTCACATCATGATTTGGCCTCCCAGGACCAGACAGACTGCCCTGTGCTGACCCAGGACAGGGAGGCTGCGGTCCCTGGAGATGCAGAAGTGCCCTCAGGGAGACAGACCCATGACACAAGGCAGAGCAACCTGATTGGTAAACTAAGGCACGAGGGGTGGGGGGGTTAGAAGGAGGAGTAATTCGGGAAGGCTTCCTGGAGGAGGCGTTTGATCTTGCCCTGGAGGAAGAGAAGAAGAGAAATGGGGCTGTCAGCTGTGCTGATGCCTGTTCTCAGCTGCTCTTGGCCCCAGTATTCCGGTCCTCAGGCTGCCTTTAAGCGCAGGGGAGTCAACAAGGCTGAGTGTGCGGCAACTAGTCCTTCTAGTAACTGGTCTTTGCCCTGCCAGTAGCTCTGTGTGGTCAGAGGGTGGGCCTGGGGCGGCACTACAGTCAGGAGTATGCAGTGATCCTATCCACACCCAGGAGGGTCAGCTCACCACCTTCCAGGAGGGAGAGGCACTACATTGAGCCCAAGCTCAGGTGAGTCCTGGATATTCTGTGGCCACAGGAATTGTCCAGACCCTGCTTCTCTTGCTTCTCCTCCAGCACTGAATCCACAGTTTCCCCCTCACACCTTTCTGTCACAGCCTTGCGTCCCCAGAGCCCTGGTCCCCCTTCAGCATGGGGTCCGTTGTAAGATGCCATCATCCGGGAAGTGGAGTTTTTGGAAGACAGCCTCGCCGAGTTTAACCTGCCCCTTCCCAGGCCTCCATCAGGATCAGTCTGAGGAGAATGCCTGGGGCGTGAGGGGTTTGCGGCAGGGGTCTGCTTCAAGGTGACCTGGACCACCTCCCTGTCCCAGGCCCACACAGCCTGTCCCCCTGAAGCTGCTCTTCAGGGCAAGACCCAGGAACCTACATCGTAATAAGCCCTCCACTGACTGTGACTGCGTTAGGCCAGGTGTGGGCTGGCCCCTGGTCGTGGGCGCCTGGGGGCTGGGGCCCCGGCATCAGAGGTCTCAGGCCGCCCCTCAGCTCTCCGCTGTTCCCACGATGCAGCTCCCTGAGCCCTCCGCCTCTGTCCTCTTCCCCCCAAACCCCAAGAAATCAAATCTGACTGGTTCAGAGCAGCCTAGGGGTTGGCCACCCGGGGAGACAGGACGCAGCAGGCACAACAGGCTGTGGTCAGGGGGTCAAGGGTCAGCACTCAGATCACATGCGAGCCTGACAGGTCAGGGAGGACATAATGGACGTCTCTGCCTCGGAAACGAGGCTTTCCCGGCCACTTGCTGTGGGCCAGATACTTCCACATTCTCCATCCCAGCTCATCCCCCTCAGCCCTGAATTCTGTCCCCATTTTACAGAGAGCAGACTGAGGCTTGGAGAGGTTAGTGGGTTTACCCAAGGTCGTCTTACCACAAGTACTGAAGAATGCAGGAGGGGAGTGATACGTGCCAGCCCCAAGGCTGCCGTCCTCTCTTTCTGTCTCTGTGTGTCTCTCTGTCTCTGTGTGTCTCTCGTGGTGGGCCGTTCAGGCACCGTGACAGGCTGCTGTGGGAGATATTTGGATCAAGTCCATCTCCGTGTCCTCCAAGCTCACCACCCAGGCAGAGGCCAACTGCAGCATAAGGTTGGTGACGGGCCACACAGGCTGATGCCTAGGAGGCCCAGAACAGCTGCCGATCCCACTTCTCCTGCCTCTGGAGGCCACAGTGGCCCTGACTGCACACATTTTCCCAGGCCGAGCCCGCAAGTGGGGGTCCTCAGACACAGACAAAGGAATAGCTCAGCCTTGCAAATGGCTTTGCAGATGAGGCCACGGGGATTCCAGTTGGCCGACACACTCTGCTTCCTCCCCCAGAGGCGTCCCGCAGCCCCTGCTGGCCAGCTGCATCTCCCACCACCACCCACTCCAAAGCCCTGACCACATGGACATGGTGGCTCAGCCCAGAATTCCTGTCACACCCCTTCCCACACAGGGAGGGGCAGGAGGGAGGGACGGTGGCAGCAGGGGCTGCAGGAGCTGACTCACTGCCAACATCAGACATGGGTCCCAGACCCTCACGGGCACCCACACCCACCACGGGCCCAGCCCTGTGTGAGCCAAGCAGCGTGGTCACATGCGACCAGCCTGTCATTCCCATCTTGGATGAGACCTCAAGTCTGAGACAAAGGGTGTTAATCCACCCCCATGCTAATGAGGGGTGTTGGACCATCTATGCAGAACTTGCTCGGGGATGACCACAAAAGATACAGTCACCGTTAGCCCAGCAGTCTTCCAGTGGGCTGTCCCTGGGGACACATGGAGACGTTCACAAGAATACAAAGGCACTGACAGTTTTGAAGACATCACTTTCCAGCCCCTTCGTTTTGGGCATTCTCTCCTAAAACTGATGTGTCTAAGCATACACTGGTGGTTTCCAGTTTCCCCACAAAACAGAGAAAGGCCTTGCCCATCCTGAATCTGGCTGTGGTGCATCTCCTCAAGATATAAAATCCTCAGCACCAGACACAGGACTGCAAGAAAGATTCCAGTAACAATCCAAGCCAGGAATGGTCCATACAAGTGATAAGTCCCCACAAACTCTGTGCCTTGCCACCTACCGCCGGTCTATCTTGTAGTAAGAATGCAGATGTTTCCAGTACCTATTAATTTATATATTTGAACTGAAAGTGAAATCAGAATTTTCTTTTTTTCACACAAAGTTATGATCTAGCTGTTTGGTTTTTGCCGAATTACTTTATAAGGTGGCTGTTTTCCATAAATTAAATAACCCGGATCTGCAGCTTCAAGGGTTTTTTATTTATTTATTTATTTATTTATTTATTTATTTATTTATTTATTTATTTATTTATTTATTTATTTATTTATTTATTTATTTATTTATTTATTTATTTATTTATTTATTTATTTATTTATTTATTTATTTATTTATTTATTTATTTATTTATTTATTTATTTATTTATTTATTTATTTATTTATTTATTTATTTATTTATTTATTTATTTATTTATTTATTTATTTATTTATTTATTTATTTATTTATTTATTTATTTATTTATTTATGGCTCGAACCCGTGTCTCCTGCACTGGCAGGCAGATTCTTAACCACTGTGCCACCAGGGAAGCCCCAGCTTCAAGGTTTTGATGAAAAATATTTAAAGCACATATATCATATTCAGTACACCAGAAATTTTATCCTTTATAACTACCTAAACTTGTGATGAAACATTTTAGATGTCAATCTTAAATGCTTCAAAGTAAAAGCATTTTAAAATGCTTATAAATAAATCAATAAATCATGATCCTTCTATTGTCAAAAAAATAAAAAGTAAAATAAAATAAAATGCTTAAAAATACTTGAAAGGCTACATGGTTTTTCAAAATCCTTTTAGGAGGTAGTCAAACAAAAAAGTTTGGAAGGCCATTCCCTCCCCCACCTCCACCCCGGAGTCCACCCCCCAGCCCTTCCCTAAGGCACGGAAGGGGATTGGTCAGTAGAGTCTGATGGGGAGGAGTTCCTTAGAGCAAGAGTTGTCTGCCAGTCTGCTCTGAGCCCCTTGATCCTCAGGCAGGGAGAGAGGACCTTCCCTGAGCTCCAGGCAGACAAGGAGGCTTCAAGAATCACGAATACAGAACGGGTGTGTTTCCCACGAGGAGAGAGTGACCTCAACCCTCTGGCCAGATGCTTACTGAGCTATAGAAATCTGAGTCGTGGTGACACAACTAACTGGAGCCTCTCAGGAAGGGAGCCCTCCAGAGAGCCTGACGTAAAACTCGGGAGTGGGCGATATCGTGCTGGTGCCTGGAGCTCATCTGGAGAGGCCTGAAGGTGAGTGGCTGCATGAGGACAGCCTGTTGCAAGAGACAGAGAAGGTGACAGTGGGAACAACTGTGCTTCCACTGAAAGCAGAGAAAGGACAAGGATGCAGGCCATTTTCTATGGGCCAGGTGGACCCAGGAAGGCAGCAGGTTTGATTTTGTCTTGGAAAGGCCTCCAGCCAAGCGGGCTTCCTGCCAGGGCCCAGGCAACCCCAGGAGAAAGAGGCTGGTGGTGGCCCACAGAATACAGAGCTTGAGAGGGGCGGGTCATAAGCTGTCAGCTAGAGATGGCGTCTCCCAAGCCACATAACGGCACAGCGGGGGACCCCAGGAGGACCCACACTCATCACAAGAAAATGAATCAGTGTTTGTACGTGTGCTGCAACGCGTGGTCCCAAGTGGCAGATTACAATAGTCCAGACAAGAAGGACCTTCCTGCTCTCTGTCAGGCCTCTTCCTCTGCTCCAATCCTGAGGAGCCAGAAGCTGCGTGGTTGGTAGAAAAGGAGACGGAAGGGGAAATAGTGAAGTTAACCACAGCTGTTCCCCTGAGTCTGGGCAGAGCTGGGAACAGGGAGAGGCTTTAAAGTGGGTGAGAGAGTGAAGCTTTGGGATTAGACTGGACTGGACTTCTTAATACACATTTTGAAGTTGTTTGATAATAACAGAAAGTGATGAAATCTACCAAAGTTGTTGGGATATTACCCAGGCTAGTGGAAGGACAGGCAGCGGTAAAACTGTACAGAGTCATGTTTTATTTTTCACTTTCTCTGCTACCTTCCCATAGAGTCAGACTCCACAAGGCAGTGAGAGGGGGGCGGTCAAAGCCAGGTGCTCATGGTTGGGCTCCACAGAAAGCACGGATGGAGACAAACCTCCACAGGTGACGTCAGGCAGAGGAGCAAGGCAAGTGGTCCATGCTAGAGGAAGATGATGCTGCGCAGCAGGGAGAGAACGGTCACCAGCAGGGCACCAGCTTTGACTGAACAGCTCGGGGGTCAGGCCCCTGGCAGAGTGAAAACTGCTTCTGACAACGTCCCTGCCCTCAAGCGTCCCCTAGTTTAGTAACCATGAGTCACAGGGGGCCATCTGTGGCATGTGCCAAGAGTGTGGTGCAACGTGTTATAAGAATTTGGAAGAGAGAGGTGGTAGATCAGGGAGCCTCTGAGTTGGCCTTTGAGAGATGGGATGCTGAAGATGCTGAAGAAGTTTACAGAGAAGGAAGGCAGGCTTGCTGAGCCCTGGGCGATGCCTCCACAGCCCTGCAGGCCCCGCCGTCTCCCAAAGGGCCCACACAGCACCACCTACCAGCAAAGAAGCACCTGCTGCCCTCCGGCGCCCCAGGCCTGAGCCTTCACTGCAGCCAGCTGGGCTCGGGCACCAAGATGAGATGGGGCCACAGGTAGAGGTTTCAGATGAGCCTGGCAGCCTGCCCTGCCAGGTCTGTTGCGTCTCCATTCTTCTTGGCTCCCGAGCCAGCGCACGCACAGATGTGTGCATGTATACACACACGTGCGTGCATGTGTACGATGATGTGTGCACGCACACATGACAGGTGGTACTTGTTTCGGGGACCAAGATCTTTGGGAAGAAGCAGAGCCAAGCACAGGCAAATACCTTTTGCATCCCGGACCCTAACCCACCAGATACATCCTTTTTGATAAAGGCAGCCAACAATGGGGAGGAAAAGAGCCTGGGCTCATCCCACCGACCCTGGAAGGCTTGGGCACAGAAGGCTGCCGAGTCTTGCCCCTGGCCCCCTCCCTCCAATACGTGAGCCCCGTAACTTCCTGTCTCCTCAGCATTCTCTTCCTCCTACAGAGGAGGCCATGGCCATCTCAGGAGCATCTGGAGTCCTGAGATCTCATTGGCCTGGAGGTGCTCAACTATCCATGATCATGTGGGTCCCACAGAGTCATGCCTTGGACATCTGATCCTCCCGCATCTGTCCATCCTGTGGAAGGAATGCTGCTCTCTCAATAAGAACATCAAGAATCTCCAAAGTCAGTTCTAGGAAGGAGAGGCCCTGCGGGGAAGTGCAGTTGACCACGTGACCTGTACTTTCCCTGAGTTTGACCTTCTCTTGGGCTCACTCCCATGTCCACCAGCCTGCCGACCCAGGGGGAGTATTGTTCTCCTGACTGCTCTGAACAAAAATACTTCAGTTGTCTGGAAGAACCCTGGTGCTCACTCCAAGTGGCCTGGATGATTATCTTGCTGGCACCAAGGGCCCCAGATTTCCTGGGGGAGGGCCTGTGGCCAAGCTAAGCTGCCCATAGTCATGGGTCTCAAGGGCTCCACGTGCTGGGAGCTGATGTCCTTGGACAACTCTGCTAAATGCTGGCCCCCAGGGACAGCTTGCATTGTACTAAAGTGGTCTGATTGCTGCCCCCAATGGCATGGTTTTTCTCTTGCTTGTCCTGTAAGAAGGGAGACCCTCAGGAAGGACAGAATCCCTACGTGGGAGTGAATAAGCTCGCCAACCCAGAAAACTTCCCCTTGGGCACAGTGGGAGAAGGGGGACCTGTGCCTTCGTTCCATGACTCCTTATACTTTTTCTTTCTCCATAAAGCCTGTTCCTTAGCCCATGCACTAGGACATCTGTCCCCAACCTGGAGCGTGCTAGGAGGTGCCCACCAACACGCCACCTGTGCCATAACAAGATACCATAGTCTGAGTGGCTTAAACAACAGAAGTTTATTTTCTCACAGTTCTGAAGACTAGAAGTCTAAGGTCAGGGTCCCACAAGATTGGTTTCTGGTGAGGCCTCTCTTCCTGGCTTGTAGACAGCTGCCTTCTAAGTGTGTCCTCACGTGACCTCTTCTCTGTGCATGTGTGGAGAAAGAGAGGGTCGGGGGGTGGAGAGAGAGGGAGAGAGAGAGAGAGAGACAGAGTTCTCTGGTGTCTCTTCTTATAAGGACACCAGTCCATCAGATTAATGTCACCTCCTTTAACCTTAATTAACTCCTTAAAGGCCCTAACTCCAAATACACTCACATTGGGGGTATTGTTGCCGAAAAGTTGGCCTCTGTATCCTGGTGCCAAATAGAATCTCAGAGGCAGAGTCTTGGGTGAAGTAGAAAAGAATAGCTTTATTGCTTTGCCAGGCAAAGGGGGCCACAGCAGGCTCATGCCCTCAAAACTGTGTGTCCCAACCCAGGAAGATTTGGTGAGGAGTTTTATAGCAATGGTTCAAGGGCAGAGTGGCTGATAAGGATGAGGGTGTGTGCAGGGTCTGCATGCCTTTAATCTGGCCTCAGGTGGTCTCTTCCCTTGTCTCTGTATCCCCTCCCTTCCCTGATTAGCAACTGATCGAATCTGCTTGTTGGAACTCAGAGAAGGTCGTGGAGGCTGGAGTCTGTTCCTTACAAACAAGAAACGGGGGACACAGAAAGGCTTCTGTGCCCAGGAGCCCCACGGGGTCCTGCTCAGTTTCAGTATTAAGGCTTCAGTATATGAATTTGGGGGGGACTCAGTCCGTAATACCAACCTTCTCCTGGTTCCCACGGCTGTAACTCTCCAAAGCTTTACTTACCCACGAGGGGAGAGAGACGGGGAGGAACATCAAGAGTCCGCCTTGGGGGTGGAGCTCTGTGCTTCCAAGGGGGCTCACAGGCCTTTTCTCAATCCTCTAGGGCTCTTATGGGAAGCAGCTGCTGCTTCCAGAATTTCCTCACCTCCTTTCAGTCCTCAGATACCTTCCCAAGGTCTGGTCTGAAGTTCACACCTCTGCCCCAGTGACCAGTACCAGGAATGTCCTTACTACCATTCTGGGCAAGACCCTTAACTCTCCCCAGAGAGCAGTGCTACTCCTTCTGGACTGTGCACGTCAGTCCTATGTTGACAGGACGCAGGGCCACGGTAGTCAGATGATAAAAGACAAAAATTCAGTAGTGGTCGGTGGCAGGCACGGGACGGAAAGAGACGGGGTGCCGGTGGGGGGCAGGGCAGGGAGGTTTCCAATACTGTTCTTCGGTCTTGCGTTGGGAGCAGAGATCTTGGGTTTCTCTTTGTTTACATCGCTCCCTAGGCACTGCTGGGAGTGGTTACATAATGTTGTCACCTTAACAATTGTGTGACGTGTAGTTGTTTCCTGTACACTAGCATCCCCAGTGAAGTCTGAGCATGTAAGACACAGAAGGATGAGGTGTTAGGGCTAAAAAGAACACCAGGGAAAGACTAAAAGATGTTTCTTGCCCTTAAGGAGCTGATTGCCTAAAGGAGGGTCACATGTGGATTAAAACAACCCTATCATGACGTGTTAAGTCCCCTGATCAAGTGATGCTTTGAGGTCTCAGCAAGGGACCAATTCGTTCTGCCTAGGGAAGGGGGCAAAAAGGATTTTCCACTTTTCGAATGAGGAAAGTGAGGCCTGGAGAGTCAAGGTGACAAGTTTTTTGTTTGTTTTCTTGCCTAGTTTGTTTGTTTGTTTGCCGAGCATCAGTGGCAAAGCCCAAGAGAGAGGCCCCAGCACTGCAGACACTCTTGCCAAGGCTCCATCTGTCTCTCCAGAGTCGGGTCTCCCACCCTTTGATAACCCTGACCCTCAGCATCCCTGGAGAAGTTGCTGGCAGGGGCTCTCCCGAGCACTGGGCTGAGTCTCTGGAGCCATACCAGGCAGCTGATGCCCACCCTGCCCTGGGGCCACCTGGACAGTGTGGCAGGCGTCCAGGAGGAGGGCAGGGAGTCCACCTGGTCTGGTCTCCCGGCAACAGGAAGTGACGCCTCCTGGGCTCATGTCAGCAGCTGTTGCTTGGTCTGCATGGTTCGGATAAACAGGCTAATGTCCTCAAGGTGACCTCCCTGACTCAGAGAGTTTGGGAACTGAGGTATTCACTCCCTTGGTGGGGGGGGCGGGTGGCAGGGAGGAGGAAAGGACAGGACTGGAGCTGCTGACTCACCCTCTCTCACTATCTCTCTGTTCCCGTTCTTGAGGAGTCAGGATAGAACTGGGAAATGAAGGCGCTGTCTGCGAAGGATGGGTTCCAGGACATGCTCTCATCCCTCCCACCCATGCTGCCCCTTGGCTCTTCCAAGATGGCAACAGATCGGGGACACTTTCTCACGTTCATGAGACAGCAATCCTTACGAGGCCTGTGGGTGGTCGAGCAGACGGGGAGAGGGGAGAGATGATGCCAGGAGGTACCAGACAAAGGCACAACCGGGTAGAGAGTCACCACAAATATTTTTTGGGTGACATATGAATTATAAATAAACGAGGTGGGGATAATAGCAGAAAACAGCAGAGAACCTTATGAACAGAAGAGCTTGAAGGGGCATTAGACACCGCACCATCCCAGCCCATGGCCAGGGCTGGCTTCCTGGGCAGGTGGCTGATGCAGTCGCACAGGGTCCCACCCTTAGAAAGGCCCCACTCTTGGTTTAATGCTCTGCTGCCACCATCTTGAAATTCATAGTAATTTTTTAACAAAAGGCCCACATTTTCACTGTGCACCAGGCCTTGCAAATTATATAGCCAGCCCTGTCCATGGCCTTCCAGATGAAAAAGGGAGCCCAGAGAGGGATAATGGCCACTCAGGGTCACACTGCTTATTTGTTATAAAACCAGGACGAAACCCCAGTCCTGTGTTTTTCCATCACAAACTGAATCTCACTCTGCTGTTAAGTCTCTGTTTAGGGCAAGAACGTCAGACTCTGGCTTCTCAGCCCCGGGGGTCTGTGCTCTGTTGCTATGTCTGCTCTAGGGGGGCCTCGGCCAGCACTATGTGGGCTGTGGCAGCCCAGTTGTTGACAGCCTACAGCTACAGGTAACGGGAAGTTCAGGCAACAACGTTGGAGCCTCGGTTTCACTCTTTCTGCCTCTAAACCTCTCTCTGACCATTTCTGATAATAGTACCTATTTTTAACAGTAACGCAAAGATTAGAGAAAATATATGTCAGGAACCCAAGATGTGCTTGTGCTAGGTTTTCGGTCGTCACCACTGGTAGGATACAGCATTCATTCTCCGCCGTTCCTTCACCTTCAGACCTTCGTGGCTCCTCGGCCCTTTCTCTGAGTGGCCGGGGGGTTAAGAGGACTACTTTTGGAACAGAGAGATAAAGGTTTAAGCTGCAGTTCCACCATTTCCTAGTTGGGTAAGCTTGGAAAGCTTCCTTTATCTTGCTAAACCTCAGTATTCTCATACAGGAAGTAGGAATAATAATGGGATTCAGTTTATGGGGTTATTAGGAGGACTGGGTGAGACTCTGCAAAACAAGGACTTGGCACAGCATTTAGCATAGAGCAAGTGCTCGATAAAGAACACTGTTGCTGGGCTTCCCTGGTGGCGCAGTGGTTGAGAGTCCGCCTGCCGATGCAGGGGACGCGGGTTCGTGCCCCGGTCCGGGAGGGTCCTGCGTGCTGTGGAGCGGCTGGGCCCGTGAGCCATGGCTACTGAGCCTGTGCGTCCGGAGCCTGTGCTCTGCAACGGGAGAGGCCCGCAGTGAGAGGCCCGTGTACTGCAAAAAAAAAAAAAAGAACACTGTTGCTGATTTTTTTCTATAGCTCCACTTGTCCTGGCCTAAGGGGAAACCCCTGCCTTAATTCTTGAAGCTGTCCTCTTGTACCCTACTAGTCAAACCATAATCTAGGGACCAGCAGGATTGGCCTCACCTTGGAACTCATTAGAAATGCAGAATCTCAGGCCCCAGCCCCAGCCTACTGAATCAGAATGTGCACTTTAACAAGATTCCCAGGTGATTCATATGGGCATCTGCTTTTGAGAAGCAGTGTGATTTCCAGTGCATACAGCTGGCCTCTCTTGCCCTGCACATGGGGAGATGAGTCACTTCCTAGTCCTGGCCAGAATTGTTCTTAAAAAGGCAGAGCCCAAGCCTGCCACGGTGGATTTGACCAGAGGCCCAGGCCCTTCCTTAAGGCTTGCAGGGTGGTTGGGGGCTAGGTGAGGAAGACAGTGGTATGAAGGGGATATTGAAGCAGGAATAAGGGAGACTACTGCAGTGATCCAAGCAGGAGGTGAAGGGCCTGAATTAAGCCAGGGCCAAGAGCGTGGGGAGAAGGGGCTGAGCTGTGGAGGTTTGTCCATCTAGAATTCAGCAGACTTAGCAACCAGGTTACAGGTGACATGAGAGAAGGAAGGATCAAGGACAACTCTGAGGTTCTGGATGGAGATAATGGGATGGGAGTGCATTGAGAGGGACAGGGTCGGCCAGAAGGAGGAGAAGGGGGTGATGATCAAGAGAAAGGAGGCATACTTTCCATCCTGGACACTGTAATTCTGATGTGCAGGAAGGATATTAGTTAAAGGTTTTCCATGTGAAGAGGGGGCTTCTCATGGCACTTAATTCACAACTCATTGTTCTGTGGCATGCTGCAGGGCAAGGAAGTGAAAACGCTGTGGGTTCAAATCCTGACTCTCCCACTTAACCTTGGGCAAGTTAATAAATCTCTCTGTGCCTCACTTTTTACATTTGTAAAATTACCTGTCTCAGTTACACAGAGGATTAAATGAATTAATATTTGTGATGTGCCTCAAACCGTGCCTAGTCCATAGTGAACACTCAAATATTATCCATTATTGGGCTCCCTGGTGGCACAGTGGTTAAGAATCCGCCTGCCACTGCAAGGGACATGGGTTCGAGCCGTGGTCCAGGAAGATCCCACATGCCGTGGAGCAACTAAGCCCGTGCGCCACAACTACTGAGCCTGCGCTCTAGAGCCTGCGAGTCACAACTACTGAGCCCACGTGCCACAACTACTGAAGCCCACAGGCCTAGAGCCCGTGCTCCGCAACAAGAGAAGCCACCGCAACGAAGAGTGGTCCCCGCTCGCCGCAACTAGAGAAAGCCCGTGCGCAGCAACGAAGACCCAATGCAGCCCAAAATAAATAAATAAATTTATTTTAAAAATATTATCCATATTATAATGGCCTGTTTATTTGAAATTGTGAGTTCCTTGGGGACAGGGACCTCAAATGAAATCATCTTTGTGTTGTATAACACTTAACACAAAGCAGGTATACAATATGGTCCACAGAAACCTTAACATATGTTGTTCATTAAAGGTGACCCAGTGGGCCGGTTGTGGTATCTGAATACGGATGAATACAGATGTCGTATCCCTTTACAAATGTTTATCCCTTCTCTCCTCCCTTTTTTCTAATCACAACTTAATGACTTGTAGGTAATGAGAATCTGTGCTCATTCTATTCTCAGCCTAAGCTCGTCTGTGGGTTACTCTGATAACTGAGCTGGCAGTTGGGTAAATCCACTGTCCCCACAGGGTGGTACTGTCCCTTTGAGCAGCGGGCAACCTGTCCTCTGAAGATTCTCTCATTCATTTGACAAGGATTACCTGTGTGCCAATCAGTAAGAATGATAATCACTGCCATTTCTTGAGGCCAGACACCAAGGGGAGTTTCAGTAAGACCAAGGCTCAGCCTTGCTCTAGAGCTCACAGTCTCGCCAGGGAGAAGACAAGAAGACAGGAGATTGTAATAGAGTGTGACATATGTGACAAGAGAGGTTACATTAGCTGCCAGTGGTGGGGGAAGAGGGCTCAGAGGAGAAAGAGCACCCCAGTCTGCTCACTTGAGATGTGGCTCCTTCTGCAAGAGGACCAAAGCAAAATGGCAGCCCTGAATGAATGCCAGTCCTCTCCCCAACACTGTATACCTTTTCTCTTTCACTGTCACACTGGGCTTGGTGACAATAGTCAGAGTAAAGGTTGGGAGCAAAAGGATGGCAGAGGCCAGGTGCCAGACACACGTGCAAGAAGGAATCCAAGACCAGGCACAAATCTAAGTCAGAGTGGCTTAGGCCCATTTCCCTAGAAGCAGAGCTTGAGATATGGATTGAGTACAGCTGATTTATCAAGGGGGTGCTCCTCAGGGAAAACCAGTAAGGGAGAAGGGAAAGAAAATCGGGGGAGGAGAAGGAGCAGAGCAAGGTTGTGGTCTCAGGTGAAGTCTAATCTTCTGCCTGATCCTTGGGGTCAGGGACAAAGAAGCCTTGCCCAAGCAAGGCACTCGGTCAGCTCACCTGAGAAGGCGAGCAGCTCTGGGCTGTCAACAACCAAGAGTTGCAGCATCTAGGTGGGCACGCTGGCCCAGTAAAGGGGACCTGGGTGTGGCATCAACATTGCCAAGCACAGGCAGGTACAAGTCAAAGGTACCAGCATCCCCCAGGGTCCACTTTCCCCCAAGATCACTTTGGTCTATCTGTGACCTCTTAGAGGATGCACTTTGTGAATTGGGGTGCACTGACAGGCTCCTTGAAGAACCTAAGTCTACGCTTGGTGTGGAGCTTGCTGGTCACTGACGCTTCCAAGTCTTTTCCACAAATGCTGCTGTCGAGCACGTCTACCTCATCCTGCTTGTACCTCCAGAACATGCCTAAGAACCAAGACTTTGACTGGTAGAGACAAGCTGGTTTGCCCCACACTGTTGGGTATGAACACCCTGGGCGTCTGGGGTAAGGTTCATGTTCACATCGACACCCACAGATTATCAGCCACAGACTCAAGTGTACAGCAGGAGGTCAGTTGTTCTCACCCGCCAGGCAGGCTGGCCTCTTCTGGCAATTGTGAGTCATCCAGTAATCCTTCAATTAATTCCTTTTCTGCTTAACTCGTCAAGAATGAGTTTCTGTGGTTTGCATCTAAGAATCCTGATGGATACAATCAGTCAAGCTGCTCCCAATTTTCACATTTTAAGTAGTGGTATGGCAAAAAAAAACATTATAAATTTTGTGCATTTGCCAGATTACTTCCTTGAGACTAAGTCCTACAAGCAGAATTTCTAGATCAAAAGATCTGCAAAAGTATAAGGCTTCGGGTTCCTTTTACCGAATTATCCAGGGGCCTCTGGCATTGCTGAGAGAAGACGGAATGGACCAAATACGCTAGGTGTTAAGCTTGGAGCCATCCATACACCATCTCTAAGAGTCACTGCACCTCTCAGGGTGGGTGGCACCCTAAGCAGCTCACAGATGAGGCACCCAGTGGCGGAGAGTAGTAGGACTTGTCCCAAGTCACAGCACTCATAAGTAGCAAAGCTGCTTGAGATTTGAACCCAGACATGTGGGAAGTTCTATTTGCTCCTCTAGATCCAGTCAGCCCTCCCTCCCCCTGGGAGGCTCAGTTTATGGTCCACATCATGGCCCCTGGCCTTTAGCTCCTCTTGGGTTTACCCAGTGGGAGGCACAAGCAGGAGCTGAGAGAATAGAGAAGGGTGAGTTCACAATATTGATTCCCAGCATCCTCTCTGCAGGTCCCCCTCGTTGACTGAGTCCCCCCCCCCCACCAAAGATCAACCTTACTCTCTCTGGGTTGGGGAACACCTCCCTCCACTAGCCTCCTTCAGGTCTCTGGCGCTGCTTACACGGGTTTCTATACCATCCCTTATGGGCTTCGCTTGACCCCAGACACCGCTGTATAAATGGTACCCATGTTAGGGTCTCCATCTCTTTACTGTTCGAATACCGACAATAGACCAGGTCTCGCCAGAGCCAGAGTGTACGTTTTTCCATCACGTCCTGTTACACACACGTACCTTTTACACGTCAGCCCCAGCAACTCTGGCTCCTGTGCACATGCATTCCATCCCATGATGGGTGCTGACAGGTTCCACCAGTCAGCTCTGTGGAGGTTAGAACGTACTCAAAAGAGCATTGGAATGAAAGTCAAGACGGCTGGCTTGCTGCATGACCTTGGGTAAGTCCCTCCAGCAGCCTAGCTCTCTCGACTTCAGTTCCCTCATCTGAATAATGAGGAACTAGACT
This sequence comes from Physeter macrocephalus, assembly GCF_002837175.3. NCBI lineage: Eukaryota > Metazoa > Chordata > Mammalia > Artiodactyla > Physeteridae > Physeter > Physeter macrocephalus. The sequence goes on from NC_041222.1 coordinate 58,503,174, forward strand.
AGGAAGTTTCCCAGGTGAGATATCGCAGGAGAAAGAGGACAGACAAGTGTATACAGCAGATATTAAATTTACATATGCACTTCACACACGTTTGTAAACTGGTGTGTGCAATTCTGTGAGTAGAGAAAAAGGAGCGTATTTGCAAGCCAGAGTGCTGGGACCTTTTATTCATATGTATTTAGAACCTTTGCTGTTTGTACTTGGCCAGCTTTGGATGGCAAAACAGTCTATTCTCTGTGGAAATTCTGACTTATTTTTCCAGCTGGCCTGCCAATTGCCAAGAAATGTCATCTGAATATCATTATTTAATCGAAGATTAGTCCACGCCTGTGACATAGGCTGTAACTATTATCTTCTTTGATTCTTTACATATGCACACATTTTCTTCACAGATTAGACCTCGCATTCGTAGAGGTAAATGCTGCCCCTTCTTTGACCAAATGGCCAAGCACATAGTGAAGTAACCCACTGGGATTGTGACCATCTGTATCTGTGTGCCTGTCTGAGTGTACATGTGTATATGCATGCCTGTGAGTAGGAGGATATGCAAGTGAGTATGAGTGAGGAAAATGCCTTTGGAGTCCTTTCTTACAGGGATCCAGAGAGAGGACCTTCTTTGATCATTGGTCATATCAACATGGCCTCCTCGCAGCTGATTTCCAGTGTTTGTTTTCAGATTAGAGCACATGTGAAATGAAACCCAGCCAAGCCAGCTGGGAGGTACGGGGATGGACCAGACGATATTTGCAACCCAGTCATACTGCAGACCTCTTGGGTAAAGCAGAGGAGGAGAGGGCAGGGAGGGCATGAGTTCAAGCTGTAAATGTTGGCTTGGGTGTTGGAAAACTCTAGACCGAACGACCTTAGAAGGCCCCCACTTAGCCCTGGAATGTCTCCAACCTTCTTTTTTTTTTTTTGAAATTATTTTATTTATTATTTTTGGCTGCGTTGGGTGTTCGTTGCTGTGCGTGGGCTTTCTCTAGTTGCGGAGAGCGGAGGCTACTCTTTGTTGCGGTGCGCGGGCTTCTCATTGTGGTGGCTTCTCTTGTTATGGAGCACGGGCTCTAGAGCGCAGACTCAGTAGTTGTGGCACATGGGCTTAGTTGCTCCGCAGCATGTGGGATCTTCCTGGACCTGGGCTCGAACCCGTGTCCCCTGCATTGGCAGGCGGATTCTTAACCACTGCGCCACCAGGGAAGCCCCTCTCCAACCTTCTTAAGCTCCATGTGACATTTAAGCCAGCCTCTTATTTTCTGCTTTCAGGGCTTCCTAGGACAATTTTCTCACTGGCCTTGGCTTAGCCAGCTGAGGTGATAACATTTTATTTTGGTTTTGTATCGGGTTGCTCCCAGTGAAGCAGGTCCCTGACCTGCCCTCAGAATAGAGCTCATTACAGGGTCAGGACTTGCTCCCTTGTTCATGAAGGCCCTTTAGAGTCTTCCCTTTTTTCCAGCCTCTTGGCCTGTGTCTGGTCCAAGGGCCACATTATGGCCAAACATCTAATACCACCACTCCCAAATTATTGGCGAAATGATCATCTGCCAGAAAAACAGAATCCAGGAACAAGACCTTGGGCCTGCAGGGCTACGTGACTCTTTTCTCATACACCATGTGGACAAGAGAGGTCACTGGCTTCATTTGTAAAAGCTAGGGTGACAGCAAAACTGGACCTAGCAACCAGAAATTCTCAGAGAGCGCTTACTTATACCCCTCTCCACTTTCCTTCCCTAAACTCTTTCTCTTTCCAAAGCCAGTTCACAGATGTGTCAACTCAAAAGCAAAGAGGACCATAACCAACAGGACGGTCGTGTCCATGCCTCCAGCACTGCCATATGCCTGGCATGTCTTAGGCACACAAATATACCTTTTGAAGTACTGAGTGAGTGAATGAGTGAGTGCATGGAGTGGGTGGATAGATGGAGATAGTTCCCAGAATAAATCCTGGATAAAATCTTTGGAAAGGGTAGAGTTGGGGAAAGTCCTTCACCCGCATTTGTTACACTGTTACAGACATAAATGTGTCCCACCTTATTGAGTAATCCAACCTTCACATCAAATTGGAAACCTCCTTCGAGGATCCTCTGGGTGCACAAATGAGAGTTGGAGGAGCAAGAGAGGCAAATGGGGATGTGACCAAGGCGAAGGTCAGACCTCAATCCCCATTTGAGCTATATGTACATTTCAGTTCGTTTCCCAGACTGCTGGGCACATTTCTCACCCTGGTGCTCCCACAGGTAGTGAAGGGGGAAGATGACTAGTTGGAGAAGATAACCAGAAGCCCAACCAGATTTTTCTTTGGTCCCGTTGCTAAGTATAGAGTGACTCATAAGAACTCCAGACAAGGATGACGATGGAAAAGGAGTCTAGCAGTTCAGGGGAGGGTTGGGGGAAGGAAGGGGGACCCTTGAGGTTGGGAGAGAATGGGAAACATGTTTTGTAAGATTTCCAAGATTTTTGGGGGCTGTTGTTAAGGACTTTTTTTGTAAGACCTGTTATCCTGCTGGGGTTTACATCACTATTTGATCTAAGCCCCAACAGGACGACTACATCTGCTACTAAGCTGTGTTGTAAATGTCCTTAATTTTTATATTTCATCTGAAGGGAGTTGTTAAAGTGAGTTTACAGGGTGATGGCTCTTTGAATAAAGGCCATCAATACTGGAGCACAGCTCTGTATGGCACTTAATGTTTGTTCTAATAAGCCCTCCTAAAACATTACAATATTTAGGAGGGTTTTTTAATTTCTTTTTTCTTTTTCCTCTTTAACGTCCCTTCCCTCTTTGCATTTTTTCTCTCCTCTCAATCTCTTGGGCTCTCCTTTCTTGCTTTTCTTAAAGGACATATTTGAAGAGAATATTTCTGCCCAGATGACACCACTTCTCTTTTCACCACCAGCCAGATGTGCTCTTGACTTCTGAACAGGAGAAATGTTTCTTTGAAGTTTTTCAAAGACATTGCTTTTATTTAGAATGTTCTCCTCTTTTCTTTCTCTCCCTCATGTTTAACTGGTTGGGAAACCCCAGGAGGGGTTTTCACATGGACCTCTTTTCTTTTCTTGGGGGCATAAAAAGACTGGGATCAGAAGCATTTTATTCCCAGAGAGCCTTCTATTTTCTGCACCAGTGATTCCACATATTTTCTGGTGGACCCGCTGTCCCCAAGAGCAAAAAGAAGATGGCATTGGATTTATCCTGGAAGCACATTTATGAGAGGAACAGGACAGTTCTGTCGGGAGCGCATTCAGTTTCTGAACATCTCCCTACCCTCCATAAGGTTGGGCGAAAACAGGCTTTTTTCTTTCCCGGCCGTGGTGCAGTCACGGTGGCTCAGATGCTCTTGCATTGCCCTGAAATTTTGTTAAAACAAAGATCAGTGATGGGAATTCAGGGGACACATCAGAAAAAGATAGATTGGCACCCAAGAAGTAGATCAGAAGCCCCTCTGATAGCAAGAAGAGAGCATTTTTCTGTCTTTATCTCCCTCGTAGCAGCACAGTTCAGCGTGCTACTGGGTTCATCAGTGTTTTTAAAGGATGATTGGGAAGGAGCTAGTGCTTTAGGAGATCAAGAAAGCTGGAAGATTCATTTGGAGAACAAGCTAGTCTTTAACACGATATATTAGTGCAAAGGATTTGGAGTATGAAATCCTAGTTAAAGTTCCAGCTGTGTGCTGACTACCTGTGTTTCTACCCCGTTGAATGTAACCTCCAAAAAGGTGGCATCCCCTAAAAGAATGCCTGGGACTCGGTGAGCACGTGGTAAATATTTGTCGCCTGTGTGAATGTGTCTGCTTGACAATAGCCATGATTCTTTTGGAGAGAAGGGCATTGTAGACTTAGGAAGGTTTTTTTGTCTTAGAATTTTCCCAGAGAAAAGAGTTACAAGTAAGTCCCCTACATACAAAACTTCAAGTTGTGAACTTTCAAACATGTGGACATGTGTTCGCATGTCCAATCACGTAAGTTAGTTCATATGTCTGGCATACATTGTCACATGCATGCATCCTCTACAAGTGGTTGTGCTTTTGTGTACTTTACTGTACAGTACTATATAGGGTACAGTAGTACAGTATCTTTATTTCAAGCTGGATCTGCAAGAGGATAACTTCATTGAACTCCTTGCTGTGCAACATGAGGAGCTTACTAATGAAGACCTGATGGAATTGGAGGCCCACAGAAAGGACCAAGAGAGACAAGAGGAAGAAAAAGTAACTGAAGAACCAAAGAGATTCACAATGCAGGAAATGGCAAGGGGATTTTCTTTATCTGAGGAGGTACTGTTAGTTTTTGAGGCACGGGACCCAGACGTAGAACGAACGGTACACGAAGGTTGCAGCAGCTGTTCAGAATGCAATCCAGTGCTCCCGTGTCCTCTATGATGAGAAAAAAAGAGCTACTACCCAGACACCACTGGATTGTTTTTTCAAGAGGGTAGATAGAATTGAATCCAACAAGGAACCAGAACCTGTGCCATCCACGTCAGGCGTGAGTGAAACTGCAGCCTGCCCTCCGTCTCCTGTTGCTGACGATCCTTCAGCTCTACCGTCTCCCACCTCCTCTCCCTCCTCCAGTCAGTGACTCTTCTTGCCTGTTCACTCGATGTGCCCCTGTATGCCAGCTGTTGTGCTGTACTACTGTACTTTTCAAGGTACTGTGCTGTAAGATTAAAAAGGTTTTCTTTATTTTTTGTGTTTGTTATGCATTATTTGTGTGAAAAGTATTATAAACCTATTACAGTACAACACTATAGCCGGTTGTGTTAGTTGGGTAGCTTGGCTAACTTTGTAGGACTTACAAACAAATTGAACTTACGAATGTGCTCTCAGAATGGAACTCATTCGTATGTAGGGGACTTAACTGTATTGGGGATTGTCAGACGTCTTCTTACTCCGTCAAAATACTTGTATTTCTGAGGTCGTTGAAAAAGATAAATAGATTTGGAATTGGGGGTTTTGTTTTCGTTTTATGTGAAAATGTGTTCATTAAAACCCAGGAGTGTGTGGGGTGGGGTTGCACACGCACGTGCACATGAACTGGGTGTCTATTTGTCTTATGTGAAGTGTGTTCACTACTACAGATAATCACAGTCAGGCACTCCTTTGACTAACTCCTAACTACTAACACAGAACCAGTCAGGTTCAAGGCATACCACCTCCCATATGCCCAAAATCATACTAATCCTACAAGTGACTGGGTGAGTTACAAAACTTATTCTCCAGTCTTTCCTCTTATCAATTTACTTCTATGTTCTTAGGGGCAACTCAAGTATATGATTTCTTAATTTCTGACTTTTGGTGAAATCCTGAAATTACCCTAGTGTAGCTGAAAAAGTGAGGCCACCAAATATTCCATGTGCTCCCCTGCTTTTCCCAACCTCCTTTACAGTTATATTAGGACCATGTGATTAGTTCAAGACAGTAGACTATGAGGAGATGTGATGCTGATCACTTCTGAGTCAAGTCAGTTGAAGGTCTTTGTGCCTCCTCCATTCCTCTCTCTCTTCCTCTTCTTTAGCATTCAGAAGGCCACATGCTTCAAGTGGTACAGAAAAATAGAACAGAGCCTCTTTCAACCTGGGTTCCTGAGGGATTGAGTGTAGCAGAGGCCCCTACCAACCAATCTGGGATAAGCAACATAAGCAAGTAAAATTTTGTTACGTTGTGTACTGAGATTTCAAGAGTCATTTGTTATTGAGCATGGCCCAGCACATCCTGACTAATACACCTTTGATAGTCTGAGCAAGCTATCAAAACAACAAGGTCGATGGCTCTCCTTCCTCAAAGTCTCTCACATCTGTTCCCCTCCATTTCCACTGCCAAGATTCCAGTTTGGACCCCCAGCCTCTCACCTGTACAATTATAGTAACATTCCACCACCTCTAAGCCTCCAGCCTCTCCCACTCCATTCCTTCCTCCTACCTCATTTCCAGATCCTCAAACATAGCTTCGTATCATGCCACTCTCTTGCTTAAAATGCTTCCCCATTGCCTGCAAAATAAAGTCTAAACACTGAAGCCAGAGCTGCAAAACCCTATGTAATGAAAATTTAATCCTGTCTTTCTAACTTCTTTCCTCAGATCCCCATTCCTACCTCTGATTGAATTAATGACTCTCTCTTCATGATCCCTTACTGCACATTCTCACCTCCAACCAGTGCCATTTTTTCCTCCCATAAGTCTTATCTCTCCTCATCCTGTGCCCCAATTATTCCTACCTGACAAAGGCTCCAGGGCCAACTCATCTATGACATTCTCTCTCTCTTTTTTAATTTTTATTTTATATTGGAGCATAGTTTATTAACAATGTTGTGTTAGTTTCAGGTGTACAGGAAAGTGATTCAGTTATACACATATCTATTCTTTTTCAAATTCTTTTCCCATTTAGGTTATTACAGAATATTGAGCAGAGTTCCCTGTGCTCTACAGTAGGTCCTTGTTGGTTATCTGTTGGTATTTTAAATATAGCAGTGTGTACATGTCAATCCCAAACTCACACTCTACCCCTCTCCCCAACCCATCCTCCCCCCTCCCCCATAACCATAAGCTTGTTCTCTAAGTCTGCAAGTCTGTTCTGTTTTGTAAATAAGTTTATTTGTATCATTTTTTTTTAGATTCTGCATATAAATGATATCACATGATATTTGTCTTTCTCTGTCTGACTTACTTAGTATGATAATCTCCAGGTCCATCCATGTTGCTGCAAATGGCATTATTTCATTCGTTTTAATGGATGAGAAATATTCCATTGTATAAATGTACCACATCTTCTTTATCCATTCATCTGTAGATGGCCATTTAGGTTACTTCCATGTCTTGGATATTGTAAACAGCGCTGCATTGAGCATTGGGGTACATGTATCCTTTTGAACCATGTTTTTCTCCGGATATATATATATATATATATATATGTATGCCCAGGAGTGGGATGGCTGGGTCATATGGTAATTCTATTTTTAGTAAGGTTTTCTTTATTTTTTGTGTTTGTTATGCATTATTTGTGTGAAAAGTATTATAAACCTATTACAGTACAACACTATAGCCGGTTGTGTTAGTTGGGTAGCTTGGCTAACTTTGTAGGACTTACAAACAAATTGAACTTACGAATGTGCTCTCAGAATGGAACTCATTCGTATGTAGGGGACTTAACTGTATTGGGGATTGTCAGACGTCTTCTTACTCCGTCAAAATACTTGTATTTCTGAGGTCGTTGAAAAAGATAAATAGATTTGGAATTGGGGGTTTTGTTTTCGTTTTATGTGAAAATGTGTTCATTAAAACCCAGGAGTGTGTGGGGTGGGGTTGCACACGCACGTGCACATGAACTGGGTGTCTATTTGTCTTATGTGAAGTGTGTTCACTACTACAGATAATCACAGTCAGGCACTCCTTTGACTAACTCCTAACTACTAACACAGAACCAGTCAGGTTCAAGGCATACCACCTCCCATATGCCCAAAATCATACTAATCCTACAAGTGACTGGGTGAGTTACAAAACTTATTCTCCAGTCTTTCCTCTTATCAATTTACTTCTATGTTCTTAGGGGCAACTCAAGTATATGATTTCTTAATTTCTGACTTTTGGTGAAATCCTGAAATTACCCTAGTGTAGCTGAAAAAGTGAGGCCACCAAATATTCCATGTGCTCCCCTGCTTTTCCCAACCTCCTTTACAGTTATATTAGGACCATGTGATTAGTTCAAGACAGTAGACTATGAGGAGATGTGATGCTGATCACTTCTGAGTCAAGTCAGTTGAAGGTCTTTGTGCCTCCTCCATTCCTCTCTCTCTTCCTCTTCTTTAGCATTCAGAAGGCCACATGCTTCAAGTGGTACAGAAAAATAGAACAGAGCCTCTTTCAACCTGGGTTCCTGAGGGATTGAGTGTAGCAGAGGCCCCTACCAACCAATCTGGGATAAGCAACATAAGCAAGTAAAATTTTGTTACGTTGTGTACTGAGATTTCAAGAGTCATTTGTTATTGAGCATGGCCCAGCACATCCTGACTAATACACCTTTGATAGTCTGAGCAAGCTATCAAAACAACAAGGTCGATGGCTCTCCTTCCTCAAAGTCTCTCACATCTGTTCCCCTCCATTTCCACTGCCAAGATTCCAGTTTGGACCCCCAGCCTCTCACCTGTACAATTATAGTAACATTCCACCACCTCTAAGCCTCCAGCCTCTCCCACTCCATTCCTTCCTCCTACCTCATTTCCAGATCCTCAAACATAGCTTCGTATCATGCCACTCTCTTGCTTAAAATGCTTCCCCATTGCCTGCAAAATAAAGTCTAAACACTGAAGCCAGAGCTGCAAAACCCTATGTAATGAAAATTTAATCCTGTCTTTCTAACTTCTTTCCTCAGATCCCCATTCCTACCTCTGATTGAATTAATGACTCTCTCTTCATGATCCCTTACTGCACATTCTCACCTCCAACCAGTGCCATTTTTTCCTCCCATAAGTCTTATCTCTCCTCATCCTGTGCCCCAATTATTCCTACCTGACAAAGGCTCCAGGGCCAACTCATCTATGACATTCTCTCTCTCTTTTTTAATTTTTATTTTATATTGGAGCATAGTTTATTAACAATGTTGTGTTAGTTTCAGGTGTACAGGAAAGTGATTCAGTTATACACATATCTATTCTTATTCATATTCTTTTCCCATTTAGGTTATTACAGAATATTGAGCAGAGTTCCCTGTGCTCTACAGTAGGTCCTTGTTGGTTATCTGTTGGTATTTTAAATATAGCAGTGTGTACATGTCAATCCCAAACTCACACTCTACCCCTCTCCCCAACCCATCCTCCCCCCTCCCCCATAACCATAAGCTTGTTCTCTAAGTCTGCAAGTCTGTTCTGTTTTGTAAATAAGTTTATTTGTATCATTTTTTTTTAGATTCTGCATATAAATGATATCACATGATATTTGTCTTTCTCTGTCTGACTTACTTAGTATGATAATCTCCAGGTCCATCCATGTTGCTGCAAATGGCATTATTTCATTCGTTTTAATGGATGAGAAATATTCCATTGTATAAATGTACCACATCTTCTTTATCCATTCATCTGTAGATGGCCATTTAGGTTACTTCCATGTCTTGGATATTGTAAACAGCGCTGCATTGAGCATTGGGGTACATGTATCCTTTTGAACCATGTTTTTCTCCGGATATATATATATATATATATATATGTATGCCCAGGAGTGGGATGGCTGGGTCATATGGTAATTCTATTTTTAGTTTTTTAAGGAACCTCCATACTGTTGAGAAATGTCTGTTTAGGTCTTCTGCCCATTTTTTGATTGGGTTGTTTATTTTTTTGATATTGAGCTGCATTAGCTGTGGACACTAATCCCGTCAGTTGCATCATTTGCAAATATTTTCTCCCATTCTGTGGGTTGTCTTTTCATTTTGTTTATGGTTTCCTTTGCCATGCAAAAGCTTTTGAGTTTAATTAGGTCCCATTTGTTTATTTTTGTTTTTACTTCCATTACTCTAGGAGACAGCTCAGAAAGGATATTGCTGTGTTTCATGTCAAAGAGTGTTCTGCCTATGTTTTCCTCTAAGAGTTTTATAGTATTCGGTTTTACGTTTAGGTCATTAATCTATTTTGAGTTTATTTTTGTGCATGGTATTAAAGAATGTTCTAATTTCATTTTTTTACATGTAGCTGTTCAGTTTTCCCAGCACCATTTATTGAGGAGGCTGTCTTTTCTCCATTGCATAGTCTTACCTCCTTTGTCATAGATTAATTGACCATAGGTGAGTGGGTTTATTTCTGGGCTTTCTATCCTGTTCCATTGATCTAAGTTTCTGTTTTTGTGCCAGTACCATGCTATTTTGATGACTGTAGCTTTGTAGTATAGTCTGAAGTCAGGCAGCCTGATTTCCTCCAGCTCCATTTTTCTCTCTCAAGATTGCTTTGGCTATTTGGGCTCTTTTTTCTCTCCATACAGATTTTAAGATTTTTTTTGTTCTAATTCTGTGAAAAATGCCGTTGGTAATTTGTTAGGGATTACATTGAATCTGTAGATTGCCTTGGGTAGTGTAGTCATTTTGACAATATCAGTTCTTCCAATCCAAGAACATGGTATATCTTTCCATCTGTTTGTGTCTTCTTTGATTTCTTTCATCAGCGCATTACATTCTCTCTTTCTAGCTCCCTCATGTAGAAGTGATCTTGTCCGTCTCTGAGTTCCCAAAGCCCTGGTCCTTTCTTGTCGCAATTAACCCCTACCTCAGAGCATCACTTGTGTTTCACAGAGAAAGTCTAGGAGCTCTTTATTTGCACCATCCTCATCTAATTCACAGAGACTAGCCCAGAGCCTACACATAGTAGCTCCATAAACTGCTACTACTACTCCATAAACTGTAGTAAAAGGGATAGCTAAACAAGAATTTACAAAGAATGAGCCAGTATCTCAGAGACCTAGTAGGAATGAAGCTCCTTATTCTACTTTGTGTAGTAGCTTATTGAGTATTTAAAACTGTTATTTTGAGAATATTCTGATGCCATAGCTTCAGAGTGGATCTCCAGAATATGTATTTTAATATGGACACAAGGGGATTCTGATGCAAAAGATCTGAAAACCACATTTTGAGAAACACTGAGGTATACAAAAGTGTGAGTACATGTTTGTGAGTGCTCTTAGTATATGAGTGAAGTGCATTGGTAGTCTGAGTCATCGGAGTACGATGCTCTCCAGGAATGACAAATACACTTTATCTCTCTTGTCGACACCAATACATTTGCAGGGGCTGTCCAGCGGGCTGTTTCAAGTAGGTCTCTGGGGCCCCATCTGGACTGCACAGAAGTCCTGTGATTGATGGATGACGTCTGCCATAGGACCGAGAGGGGAACGTGGCGGCCTGTGTGCCAGGTGTCGGCCATCAGTGCCAGCCCCTTGTTTTGGAGAAAATGAACCAGGACTTGGAGATGGAGATCAAAAGGTCATCTGAGTCTTAATCCAGCCTGCAACCAGAACTGATGTCACCCATTGACTTCCTCAGGTGACTTTGTGGAAAAAGAAAATAAAATCAAGGTGTGTAGTAAAAGGCATAGCTAAACAAGAAGCTACAAGTTGTTGGAGTGAACAATTGTTGTTTACATCCAAGCCTCCATTGCCCCCACCATTCAAAGGTAACTTGATTTTCCTCTCATGCACGTACCCCTCTCTGTTCTCTTCTGTTCCCATTGGATGTGGAATGACCACACTCCCTGTTCCAAGGCAGGCTCTGATTGGCTTAGGCCAAGCAGCATATTCTGTCTCCCCAGGAACAGGAATAGAAGAGAGATTCCTATGACTTGTGGGAGCTTGAGGAAAACCCTCTCCTTTCTCCTTGAGGAGAGGTATGAGGGTGTGAAGTTGGACACGGCTAGAGTAATCTTGTTACCACAAGATGAGAAGCTACAGCTGCCGAGGGGGCCACTCTGAGCAGTTTGAGGATGAAGCCAATGCCACCAAAGGCAAACCAGTGAGAAAGAGAGAAGCGGGTCCTGGGTGACATTATCTGGGCCATTGGATCAAGTCTGACGTAGTGTCAATCTAACCACTAGACTGTTCAGTTATATACACAATGCATTTTCTTCATTATCTAACTAGTTTTTTTAGTCATTCTTCACCAAACAAATTCTAACAAACAGTTCTTTGAAGGCAAAATGCAGATTCAGGGGCATTTGGCCCTAGCATAGTCCAGACACAACAGTGGCCCAGACTCGAGGCCCAGACTGGAGTCCATCTTTGTCCTAACTGTGCACACATGACTTCACTTTGTTCCTTCGCTGCTTCTGCTGCCATTGCCCTGGAGTGAGCCAGTCATTTCAGGAGGAAAGGAAGCAGAGAGGAGTCAATCCCACAAGGTGGTTTGCTCTGGACTGCCAGCCTTGAGCTCTGCTTTCAGCACCTGGACCTCACCTGGGACACTGGGCAGTGACGCCTGAGCTTTCATTAGTTGCATTGGTACTGGTCTTTGAAGGTGAAAATCACTGAACATTGATGTTTTGATTCTTTTGAACTTAGGAGCATGTTATTACACATATAAAATAAAAAATCAATAACCACTGAATTATACACAAAGTGGTTGGTTCACACATCAGCATATAGATATATAACAATTGCTTTCATGGGATTGAATTTAAATTTATGTATTTTAACAGATCCTATTGTAGGGCTTTCATAACTAGAATATTTTATTAGTAACCTTTTTTCTACAGTCCCAGCTAAAAAGGAAGAATTTATTTCTACTCAACCTTTTACTTGTCAGTGTGGGGTTTATTCAAAGTCTCATTTACGGAAAACACTTTGAATGAAAAACCACTCTGGAACATAATGACACAGGCCTCTGTTGTGGGTTGTTTTTTCTTCTTTTTCTTCCCTCCATTGGTTATCATTTCTCTTCTAAATTAAAGGTGAAATTGATGAGAATTAGACTGCCTGCAAGCTGGAAAAGCAATCGCTTAAATAATGACATTCAAATAGATCACTTGGTATCATGTAAATGTCAAGTGAGGGTCATTTTTCAAAATAACACCTTTGTTCAACTGGGTCAAGTGCACAGACACACTGTGTCCAGCTGTGGTGGGCAGAGACCTCCCTCTTTCTGTTGGTCCTTGAGCAGAAGGGCACCGCCCCTCATTAGGACATCCTCTGCTCCGTTTATGTGTGTGCATGTGTGTGAGTGTGTCCAGGTGTGTGAGTGTGGGGAAGGGAAGAGTCAAGAAGGAGACCTTTCACTTCTTCATCTTAAAATGATACTGTTAATTTCTTCAGTTTGGGAAAAAGAAAAGGTTGTCAAGATGAAGAAAAAAAAAGAGAGTCCCAAACAGAAAACAATTTCTTTCCTCCCTCTTAGAATTTGGTCTTAGATCTTTAAACCACGCTCTGCTCTTTTCGTCTCTCCACCACAATCATGCCGTCTGGTTTCCTACCTTATGAAATATTATTGACCAGCTTGAAATGAAAGTGGGTTGTAAATTAATGCATGCAACGTTGTCTCCCATCAGACAGTTGGGAAAAGCCACAGCTTTTAGAATGTTAAATATTTATGGTTGTCATTTCAACCAAAATACGAACTTGCACAAAGAAGTACATGATACAGATCACATTGAAAATGTTTGCCTCGCTTACAGTGTCATGGAGAAGCTTCAGAAAACCAGGGCTGGTGCGGATTTGCACCTTGGATATGAGCCCGTAGAGGTTCCCGGAAGAGAAGTGCAGGACCGTGCAGCAAATGACTGGAAAGAGCTGCCAGCATCCCAGAGGAGCATTTCCCTTGTTTCCCAGTTGAGAAATGAGTGGCTCCTCTAGATTATCCACTTTCCCACCCTTACATCTGACTGAGTTCTTCAATCTCTCAACCCCACTCCCCATCATCGAAATGAAAGTCGCTTATCAAGTATTCTTCTAAAAGCCATCGCTATGGATCATTTATTGCAGACAATAATCATTTTATCTTTGTTATTATTGGTGGAATTTTTCATCTCTAAGCCTAAATATTTGAGATTTGTTGTTAACTACAAATCTCTCAGCAATTACAGACTTGTGAAGCCTTGAAGATATTTTTAAAACATAGAATAATATTGTAGGAGAAGAAGTTGAATTCTCTTTTGGACTTCATCACCATGAGGAAGTGAATTTACCTCCCAGGTCTTGGAAAGAAACACAAAATAATGTCAAATATTCTGTTTTTGTGGCCAAAAATGTTATGAAGAAAAATCAATAAATTCACAACGTAACTTGTAACCAAAATGTGGGTGGGTGAGTTTAGAAACCCCTGCAAAGGGACAACATAAGGATGTCCCCAAGATATGAGCTGGGTTCCAGAAGGAGTGGCACTATACACACTCACTGGCACACTCCACTGAGATGTTTCTGCCTGAGAGGCTTCAAAACCTTTGAGCTCAAGGTCAAATAATTACTCATATCCCTGCCTTAATCTTAAAAAAATTTAACTGGCTTGTAAAGATGTAAATGTTGTTCCAAGATTAAATAACTCTCATGTAAGTTTTAAAATATGAGACAAGGGGAAAATAAGGTCAAGGAAGTAGGATGGAGTCAAGAGGTAAGTTTGTACACTAAACACCTGCCATTGAGGATTCAAATTTGAACTACAGGTGGGTTGTAAATTTGCCCTGAGCTTCCTAGCAGCCACCACTAGGAGGGAAACATGAAAGGCCATGGGATTTAGTGTCTGTAAAGTAAGAATAAACCAGTTGTTCAGGAAAGCAACATAGCCATTCCTGGTGCTGGGACCAATCAAGTAGCTGTCCTGAGAATCCTTGTAAAGTAATAGACTCCATCTTCTGCAGCATCATTGATCACAGCAATAAGCTTCATAGATTGTTTCTTATGATAAGAGGAGGCTAAGTCTTTGGTCAAGGGCACACAAGTAACTGGGCTTCTGAAGAAGCTTTCAAGGTCTGTCTGTAGGTTAAAGTAGGGGAATTAGTCTTTCTGAGCATTATAGTTCATCACACTCTTCTACAGAGTACAAATGCAGTTGGACAGACAGGACTTGACTAAGTTCTCCAATAACAGTGTTTTGAAGGTTTGGAATTTCTGCAGTGAGGACACACATTGCCTTTCAGGGTATGTTGTCTGTAGAATGGCATGTTAGCCCTCACCAAGGCAGCAGATATGGTTTTGTGGAGGTCCCATTATTGATTAATGGATTAAATGGGCCTGTTATGATGATAAGATTGCTTTGTTGTTAGCTAAACCTCAAAGGACTTTTCTTCTTCATATCATGCAATGAAAGGGCTTTTGCAAGAATAAACATGGTAATTGAGATGCATCTATCATTTGTCTGCCAGAACCCTTCCCTTCTTCTGGGATACAGCCCACCCCATTTAGGACATTGTTCCTTCTCCTCTCTCAAATCCTGTATCTGTAGTCGGGGTCAAAAACCATGGTACTCTAGCCCCTTGACCCCAGTTGATTTCTCTAAGAGTGGTACCTGATTCAAACTGGGCCAATCAGGATTCTTCCCTGGGATGTTTCTTTTCTTTTTTTTTTTTTTTAACATCTGTATTGGAGTATAACTGTTTTACAATGGTGTGTTAGTTTCTGCTTTACAACAAAGTGAATCAGTTATACATATACATATGTTCCCATATCTCTTCCCTCTTGCGTCTCCCTCCCTCCCACCCTCCCTATCCCACTCATTGTCGTTTTGATTTGCATTTCTCTAATGATTAATGATGTTGAGCATTCTTTCATGTGTTTGTTGGCGATCTGTATATCTTCTTTGGAGAAATGTCTATTTAGTTCTTCTGCCCATTTTTGGATTGGGTTGTTTGTTTTTTTGTTATTGAGCTGCATGAGTTGCTTATAAATTTTGGATATTAATCCTTTGTCAGTTGCTTCATTTGCAAATATTTTCTCCCATTCTGAGGGTTGTCTTTTGGTCTTGTTTATGGTATCCTTTGCTGTGCAAAAGCTTTTAAGTTTCATTAGGTCCCCCTGGGATGTTTCAAACTAGAGCTAAAGAAAGAACTTCAGGCCCCCTGTGGTGGTAAAGTTGTAGATAGGGACCGGGGAGCTGTCAGCCCAGTGGAGGTAGCTGGTCTGCATAGGAGGTGATGAAAGATGGAGAGAGGCAAAGACAGAGTAGTCGTCCTGGCAGCATGGTGTCCCCAGGTCTCCAGGCATCTTTCAGACCTTTTATAATTCCCCTGAGGCCAGTTAAAGTTGAGTTTCCACCACTTTGCAACCACATGTCTTGACTAGTTCATGCTCCTACCTTTCTTCAAAACTCTTTCCCCAAGTTTGAATAAACACAAGCAAGCAGATTGTCCTAAAGCTCCCCCCGGGAACATTTTGTACGCGTTCCCCAGAGGGGCCCTGCTTGGTTAGGAGATAGTTTGTGTTCACATAGCTTATTCTGAAGAATTATACAGATAATAAAACAGAGAAGAGGGTGAATTCCAGGCTTCTGAGCTTCAGCTTGGGCCTCACATTCTACAATTTCCAGCCCCAAGCTGACATCTAACACAGCTTTTCTGTGTCACACACAGAATCACAGGGCTCCCTGACCCTAGCATATTTCTAGCAAGTGTTTAATCAAGGCTGTTTGACAATTTATATGATTCAGAGCCAGTTATATCTGGACCAACAGTCAAACTGGTGTTTTCATAGTCATTGTAAATTGGGGCAGTCTTCCCTTAAGAATCGTATTTCTCCAACTTCAGTTACCAAGTAAGAATGGGAGTCCAGATTTTTGTGCTAGGTAACGTGGAAATTAATGCTTTAATGAACTGGTCTGTAACCCAAGCAAATGTATTTTTAACTTGTTTAGATGGGAGTTAGTAACTGGGAGCTGGATCTTTTTCACAATGTTCATTGATTCTAAAATGCTGTTTTTCCAGCACTTTAACATCCCTGATAACAGAATATAATTGACACCGGATGGGGTACTGTAGTTGCAGTATTTTTTTTTCTTTCTTAATGATGCATAAAGTGATAGGATAGCTTACAAACAATGGCATTTTTTTATTTGATAAAATACGGTATTTAAGCAGGAGAGTGTGTTCTCTTTGCCATGGTATTTTCAAATATTACTTCCTTTTCACCCCACAAAAACTCTGTGATGTAGGACAACTTCAGAGAGGTCCAGGTGTGAGCCTAAAGCACCCCAGCTGCTACTGGCAGAGCCCAGCTCAGAACTCGGCGCTCTGGAATCCCTTGCAGGGTTCTGCACATTGGATCAGACTCAGCAGTTCCAGATGAGAAGCATATTCAGTGAGAGTTCTCTAGCTACCCCCAAATATATTTTGTTTCACTATTGCCAGGCATTTCCAATAAAACTGGTATGGGGGTGGGGGGGAATAGAAATAATTGACACCATGAAAGAATCAGTCTCTGGACCTCAGAATGACCAGATGTTTAGTAAGAATTTGGGGCATGGATCACCCCACCAAGGCCCAACCTCACTGTCCTCTCTCAGAGTCTTTTGTTGAATGTCAGCACCAGAAATGAGATTGGTGAGTATCAGCCCATGGCGGATGCTGCTACATGATCCACCTCTCTTTCCCATTGATTCTGTGTGTCCTGCACACAGAGCAGTCCAGGGAGGCACTGGCAATCACATACAGCCCATGAGATGAAACCCTTTTGCCACCTTGACCTTCAGCATAGAGTCCAATACCCTTAACCCTTTACAATCTGAACACAACCTTCATTTCCTATCTCATCTCCTACTACTTTCCAATTCCATGCCACAGTCAATGGAACTGCCCACTGTCTCCAGATATATGCTGAATTTTTGGTCACCCTGCCCGCAAGAAACTCCTTACTTCTCTTTTGCATGTTCACTTGTCCATTCACAGCACCACCCCCCCAAAAAAGCAACTTTTTTCCATCAGAAGTAAGCTGTTTGAGCACTAAACTCCCACAGCATTCTGTCTTCTCTTACTTTCACACCAAATATGAATTTGTTCCTCAGTCTTAGGGTGCAGATAACATCCGTTTAATTCTTGGTTTTCCTCCAAATAAAGCTATGCTAATGACCACTAAGGGCTGTGCCTCTGGACCTGTAGGCCCTGTAAGAGTGGACATCGGCACAATGGCTGAGGGCAAGGCGTCCAGGAGCCAGCACGAGAAGGGGCAAATCCTGGCTCTACTACTTACTACCCATAAGACCTTAGGCAAGAGACCTAACTTCTTTCCACCTCAGTATTATCATCTATTAAAAGGGGATAGGAATGGAACCTATTTCAGAGAGATTTTGTGGGGATTCATTAAAGTAATGTATGTAGAAAACTTAGCACAGTGCCTGTCACAGAGTAAAGCTCAATAGGTGCCATTCATTATTATTCTTATTAGGCTTCCCTCCTATTCTGTGTTGGGTCCTACAAAGATTTTAGGACTCAAGGAAATAAGATGGGCCTGGTTCTCCATCTTTGGTGGCCGCCACCATCACCATGGCTCCTCCTACTATAGGGTACCACAGTTCAGCAGCAGTCCTTGCCACCAGCTGGCCCTGCTGCAGCAGGCAGGCTCCAGAGGTGCACTCTGCAGGGCTCACTGCAGCCACAGCTTGCTCCCCTACCCAGGTTCCCAAAGCATGAGAGCCTAATAATCAATCCAGAGACCCATGGGCTGCCCTTTCAGAAGTGCTGCCACAGGGCCCAGGAAGGACAGCGAGGAAGCCGGGCAAAGTTTCTACCCTCAGACCATCAGCCTTAGCCATTCCCCCTCACCTCCCACACTTGCCCAAGCTCCAGCCACGACTCCCTCCACTGTCCAAGTTCTCTCAAGTCCCCAGTGACCCTATGTGGGGACTCCCCTGGAGTCAAACATTTCAGGGGTGAGTGGGAGAAATTACATTTTCATTCTTTCGTGCCTCCCCTAACAGCAAAAAATGAATATGACCTTCGATTATCCTGGCACACTTGTGTCCTATCGTGGATTAATATGCTTCTCTCTGCTACTAGAAGTTAAGTTCCCTGTGGGTCGTATCCACGTCAGATTCACTCTCTGGTTTTCCCTCCGTGTTGTGCACAAAGGGTCCTTATTCTATGAGTATTTGCAGCAGAGAAACTCCATGGGGGCCTGGACACTCTACACCCCCTTTCCCTACATTCCCCCCCGACCCCATGCCACTGCTGCCAGTGGGCGAGGCCAGACCATCTTCCCGGTCCGTCAAACCAGCCTTAAATCCAGGGATGGTGGCCAATCGTCAGTCCCCCGCCTCTTCCTCACCTCAACTTAATGAGCAAATAAGGAAGGAAAATTAAAGCAAAAAAAAATTAAACAGCTTTAGCTAAGATCAATAGAATTCTATAAAGCTCTGGGATGTGGTATTGAGTGAGCCCAGAGTAATCCCCTGCATATTGCATGTTAAGTTAACTTGTAAGAGTAATATGCTCCTTGCTCAGCCTCGCACCATCCCCTCCACTGTGAATGAGGAAGCAGGGAACACAAATTAAAATAGTGTTGATTTAGTTTTTAAAGGGAGTGCCCAGGAGCATTATCTGCATGGCCAACTGAAAACTCCAGCCCCAGACGCACAATGCCTCACTCTGCACAATACAAAGAGAATACTTGATACCCAGAGCTCAGCCGATGAGTGGATTTTTATTTTGTTTTTGGCTTTTGTTCCCTTTATGCATTCCTTTGGATTTCAAATTTTTAAATGCCAACTCGAAAATTCCTTTTGCCGCAAAAGGTCTCTCTACTCCACTCCTGCAGGATTCCCAGGAATGGATTAGTCCTCACATAGCAGTACGTTATCCAGACGCTTTGCACATGGGAAGCAGGTGGGGAAAGTTGACTGCCTATGCACGCTACAGTGTAGGTAGGTCACTGTGCCTTTTCATCCTCTTGGGTTCCCCCAGGTGATGGAGAGCTCAGGAAATCAGGTCTTCAGGTTTGTTCCTGGCAATTCAGCCACCTCCTCAAGTCGACACCAGGCTTAAATTCCAACCAGGGCAGGCACTGGAAGCCATTCAAGCCCCCGGGTTGAGTCCTTGGAAAATGAAGGCATTCATGGTGAGCCGTGGTGAAAGGCAATCAGGGCTTGAAACAGAGGCAGAGTACTCAGGCAGACCTGTGTCTAACCCCCAACTCCACCACTAATTAGCTGCACACCCTTAACCAAGTTATTTAACCTCTCTACACCTCAGTCTAGAGAAATCGGAATGCTTCCCTTGCAGAATGGCGTTGAAGATTAAGTTAGATAAAGCGTGTGTATGGTCAGGCCCCCCAAGATAACTGTTCTCTTGCTCTCTGTACATCCCCCGCTCCAGCAGCACCTGCTTCACTTACACCCTATACTCACAGGACAGACCTTCCTACATACTTGCCCCGGCCCCAGCTAATAATTTTACTAACCTTTAGATCAGAATATCTTTACCTGTTAGCTTATCAGACGGGTGGTGAGGGACGTGCCCCACTGCTGGTCTTCCTAGTAACTGATGAGCCAACCTGATGTCAGTTCCCCCTATAACCTGCCCCTCCTCACCAGGAGCAAAGACCGCCACCCTGTCCTGCTGGCCACAGACTGTGGGGTGTTGCTCCAGGACCTTGCTTCAGACGTGTAAGCTTATCCACCCATTAAACCACTGATGACCCTGTTGCTGACTCCAGGCCCTTTCTTTGGTCTGGAGGCTGGGCAGGTACAGGGGTGCAGCCCAACAACTGGCGGAGCAGCCAGGAGACCGAGGAAACTCCTGTAAGCGCCGAGATGTCGAGAAATAGGAGGGGGGAATGGGAAGTTTGGGGGGGCCTTGCACTAACACGTGGGGCCTGAAAGTTTTGAGGGTAATCCCCGAAAGCTGCAGGGGGAAATCCCATATGGCTACTCACTAGAACATGAATTCATGTTGAATGTAGAGTACTTTAAAACTTTAAAAACATAGATAACGAAAGGAAATAAAAATCATCCATGATCTTGTCAACCAGAAATAGCCACCATTATCATTCTGGTGTACAGCTCTCTGGGTATTTGTTAATTTGCAGTGATATAAATATTTGTTAAAGCAAAAACGGGACTATCCTGAAACATTGTAACCTGTTTTTTAATTTAACAAAGGACCATGAACAACTTACCTTGTCATTCAGTGTCCTTCTATCAATACTGTGTGGCTTGTTAAGAACTGAATAATATTCCCTTGATTCAATATATCTAAATTTATTTAACTGGACTCCTTGGATATTCAGGCTATTTGCAATGCGTCCATTTTATGAATGACACCATGATGATGAACACCTTAGACACCTATCTTTGTGACCAGATTTGAATACTATCTAAAAATGAATTTCAAGAAGTGGAATTGCTGGGTCAGAGATGCTGGAAAAGTCTAAGTTCTACCAGAAAGGGAGCTTGAAATAATGACATCGTGGGAGCAAACCCCACACACAACTTTCACAGGCACCTGACCTCCCTTTCTGAGCAAATGAGGCCCCAGGTCCTGGCCCAAGCTGGAGCTTGGGAACCAGGAGTGGCCAGGGCTGGCCTGGGGAAGGGAGTGGAGAGGCGAACAGAGCCAGAATTAGGTGAAGTGCCATCATCACCCATGGCTGTTTGACCCCAGGCAAGTGTTTCAATCTTAGTGAGGCTCTGGGAACTCTGCAAAATAAGAACAGTAATATTTTCCCATCCATTTTGAGGGGTTGTTATGAGGATCTAATGAAAGGATATCTGAAAATCCTTTGTGAACAGCAAATGAAATTAGGGAGGAGTTGCTCTACGGGCAGCTCGGGGGAAATTGAACAGTTTTTCCAAACCTCCTGAGACAATCTTCTCAGTGTGTGGCTTTGAGCTTTTATTTGCAATGATATGAATTCCCAGAACATCAGACACGCCCACGGTCAGATGTAAGTACAGAACACACCCAAGCCAAGCGTGCTGGGAATCCTGGCCCGTCTCCGTTCAGGGTTATTCACCCTGGACCTGCCTTCCTTCCACCGGTGCAGTCAAGCTGCCTGTGCAAGTTGTAGATTAAAAATATCACATCATCAGCCCCCAAAGCACCAGCCTGGAACCCTTGTCCATCATCCGTCTCACCCAGTCATTGGATGGAGGGGAAAGGGAGAGACACAGGCATATTTGCCAGTTTATCCAAGTCTTTTCGGCCGCTGGGGACATTTCCTGATACCAGATAATTTTGTTCTGGTGAAACCTTCTGGAAAGATGGCTGAGGCCGGGTTTCCTTCCTGCAGCCTGAGCCCTGAGTCTGACACAATGTCTGCTACCATCTCTCCTCCAGGAGACGTTCTTCTGTTTGGAGGGGTGGGAGGTGCATCAGAGGAACCCAAGACCAGCCTCAGCGAAACGCAACAGCTCTCCCCTAGTCTGCCAGAGCAATGAGCCCTGTTTGTTTGCCCCAGAGAATCCTATTTCGCCTATCCATAGGGGACTTTGGCTGGGTGAGGGCAGAGCTAGGCTGCTGATGGAGAGAATGTATTCATTCACAAGTCAGTAGAGGACATTTCCTGGATGCTGGGGCCAGCACCAAGCATTGGGGATGCAAGCATTGCGAGGCAATGTCTGCCTCAAGGAGTGTTTAAGAGCTTCTACCTTGTGGTCAGAGAAGTCAGGGCCTGAACTCCAGGTCTGCCACCTCCTTATATGGCACCATGGGCAACTTAGTCAACATTGCTAAGCCTCTGTAAAGTGGGACTAGAGCAATTTACCTCTCAGAGCTGTTGTGAGGATAAAATGAGATGATGTCAATGTAACTGAATATATTGCAGGGACAGCCTTATTTTTTTCAACCATCTCCTTTCTGCCTATGCATTTTGCACCCCTCTTCCCAGGATGGTACCTCAGGGAGCCCAGAACATTGCCAGTCCCCTTTAGGGATTAGAAAAGTCTCATTCTCAGAAATTGATAAAGTAGAGCCAACTTTAATATTAAAACTTCAGGAATTTATATATTTTTAAAAGTCCCTGGAATGTCATTTTTTTCTATTTAAATATTTGATTGTATGTTATGTGCAAGGCATTGTGCCATGTGGCACAGGTTCTACGGCAGATAACAAGGAATAAAAATTTATTCTTGGCTTTAAGAAACTCACAATTAGTAGAATAAATAGTCTTGCCATACAATAACAAAACCTTTTTTTTTTTTAAATTTTTAAAAACTTCAATGTCTCATCCATTTCAAAGCTCCTCTCCTTCCCCAGCTCAGGCCTCAGCCAGGCTCGGTAACCTGAAGTTGCAAAAGAGGTGGCATTTCTTCGCTCTCAGAGTCCCTCTCCCAATTGCTCTGACCCCTCCAGGGCTGGGACAGGAAGGGGCAGAGGAAGGTTAAAGACCCAAAATGGTTTAGCGAATTCGCTGGTGCTGCTGAGATCTATCTGCATGGCAGATGTCCAAACCCTGACCCTGTCCCCCATGAGTACTCCAGTGCCTTCCTCCATACCTCCCACCCCCGCTGGGACCTCTGACCCAGCATGGCCCACAGGCTCCCAGGTGCCACCTCCTCTTCACCTCTCCCTGGGAGGCTCGCATGACACTGAAAAGGCTGTCCTCTTGGGCATGGCACAATCAAGGGGCCTCTACTCATAAGGCTGTCCACAGTGTCCACTTAGCTGGTGGGAAACTTAGCGTGCTCATCCCCCAAAGCCTGGAGCTGTGCACCACATCTGCCTCAGCCCTTTCTCCTCACTCTGCCAGCCTTTCCCCTTAGGACTTTTCCAGTCTTGGTGCCTCCGATTGCCAAGGGGGTAGGTTACGTCTTCTAAAAAATTCTCTCACCGTGTCCACTCCCACAGCTCAGGAAGGGTCAAGATATTTCTTCAGTTCAACAGTCATTCAGCTGGAGGGTGGGGCAGGGCGACGCGTGAGATGTCAGTTCCCCTCTGGCAAACAACCCCAAACTTGGGGTTCACCCACCAGGAAACGCAGCCAGTTTTCCTCAAAGAGATTTTCCTTCACTGTGATGATACTCATGATAGTTGATACAGGCCCTTGCTATGAGCTGGGCACTGTTCTCCAGGTTCTATATATAGCACTGCCCAGTCTCTGTACAGGCACTCATTTAATCCTCACAGCACCCCTATGAGGTATGTGCTATCATCACCCCCATTTTACAGATGAGCAAATGGAAGTACAGAGAGGTTAAGTAACTTGGCCAGAGTCTCACAGCTGGTATGTGTCCCAGTGGGGATTTGAACCCAGGCTGTCTGGCTCCAGCTTCTGGCCCCTAATCACAATTGTCTAGTGACTCTCCATGTTTCTCTTATGCAGGCTGGAAGTAAAGAATGGAACAAGGTATCAGAAAAGACTTTAGTCATCTCAGCATGTGTAGCAAATGTGTGTAGCACCAATCTCTGGAATGCAAGCGTACTTGTCACTCATTGGTCTCAGCTTTCGGTGAACCAAAATTCCACAGACAATAGTCAAAGTCCCACTTAACAAACTGGTACATATATATTTAGAAATTTGCCAGCCATTCATTTACAATAAATGGAAGCTTCAAGGCTCATTGTTTAAAAGGGAGAGAACTAGCCAGGAAAAAGAGCATCTTAATGCCGTGTAGATGCTGTGTGCTTGATTTCGTGTCATGAATTCCACAGATATTTACTGGACATCTGTTATGGTCTGTTAAGGGCTGAGGATATAGTGATCAAAATGAACAAGGTCCCTGTCTTGTGGAAAGTCCCTGCAGTTTGAAGGGAAAGCATCCCCTAGAAAGAATGTCTATTACCTTTTGCTGCACAAATCACTACCCCAAACTTAGAGGCTTGAGACGACAACAGCCATTATTTGCTCATATTCTGTAACTTGGAGAGGGCTCAGGGAGGCTGGCTCAACTCTGTTGCGTGTGTATCTGCTGGGATCCCTTAGGCTGCTGGATTCAGCTGGGGAAATGTCCATGAAGGTGTCACCCACATGTCTAGTAACTGGTGCTGGCTGAGAGCTACTGTGCCTTAGTTTTCTCTCTTCCTCTGGTAGTCTACCTTGTCTTCCTTACCAAATAGTAGCTGGTTTCCAAGAGGGAGGTCCCAAGAGGATGAGCCCCATTGTGCAAGGCTCTCTGCTTGCATCCTGCTTGCTGATGTCTCACTGGCCAAGCAAGTCACAAGGCCCAGCCCAGAGCGCGTAGGAGAGGGGACCCCACAAGGAGGCATGGTTCATGGGGGGGGGGGCCACTGATGGAACAGTCTACCACAGAAGGCCTCACAGGCTGTCTGAACCCACCAACAGCCTCTCCCAGGTAACTGGATCTGGCTCTGTTCCTAGCAACCACCCTCCCTGTGGAAGTTCCAACCCAGAGATTGGCACTAGAGAGAAGGCCCCAAGCCAGAAAGGAAGGGGCAAGAACCTCTTTCTATCATATCAGAAGTTTACCTTCTGTATTAACACCTCTGTGGCATCACTTTCAAGATATACCAAGCAGGGTCCCCATCTCAAAAATAACCCCACTCCCTCCCTGCCTTCTCTCTATTATAGCTTCACTCTTTGGAGGAGAATACATTCATGTCTGACTGGAATAGAGACGTCTTTAGTTAATGAGTCAGAGCCCAGCTGTGTGTGATTTGGTTAGTAATACACAATTGTAACAGGATCTGTCTGGACCCCTGTTAGCCTAGAGGAGAGCTTAAGGACAGTTCACACAGACTTAGTCAAGTGGGTTGGAGCAAAGTCTCAGAGTACAGAGAGCGTCCTCCCTGTTGGCTGGTCATGGACACGCTAGAAGGAAATTCCTAGGTAGATGGCAGGAGGAAGAGGTAGCGGGGCCCTGGGTGGGCCGATGAGGACCAGAGGGTAGGCTGACTGCATGGATGGAGCGTGAGGGTGGCTGAGGTACACCTACCCCCTCCGCTTGCAGATCTCCTCCATCACTTACCCTTTCCTCTATTTCCCCAATCCCAGGGACTTTTCTAATAGGGCACAGGCAGGAAAATCTTGCTCTTAATCCTGAATTTCTCCTCTACCTTTTGTCAACTAGTTCTTTCTTTCCCCACAGGGCCTCAGCGTTTGGAACTCAAAGCCAAGAAGAGGTTCCGCGTTTCTCTTCCTTCCCCTATCACATTCTTTCCTGAGGGAATGAATACAGAGAGACTAGCCTAATTGAAGGGGGCAAAGAGCCAGAGAAATTACAATGGAGAGAAAATTCTGTTGACATTTCCAAAAATTATTATCCCATCATGTAAGAATGCATAACGTAACCATACACTGAAACTTATGTTGGTCTCATCCCTTTGGGTGGGTTCAACCATGATTAACAAACCCTAGTAATTGTCTTTATAAATTCAAGAACTTCTCCAGGTATTTTTATAACAAGAGTGGGCTAAGTAGGAGCTACCCGCCTCTTGTAGTCAAGATTCTGGCATCGAGATAGGAAAAATGAGGTAAGTAACTCCCCTTACAAACAGATTTTTCTCTATTGGCAACTGCGGCATTTGCAGAAGGATAGGAAGTGACATGATCAAAATTGTATTTGGGGAAAATTAATCTGGCATTGATATATTAGGCTGATTTGGAGGTGAGATCTAACAGTAATATCCATGAATTATAATAGCATCTAAGGTGACCCTGTACTAGACACTTAATGTGATCACTCTCATTTCATCCTCACACACCTTTGAGGCCAAGTGTTGTTCTGCAGATTGTGCAGATAAGGAAACTGAAGTCAAAGAAACCCAGACATTTGCCCCAGGGTTGAACTGCAAATAAGTAGTAGAGCCAAGATCAAATTTAGATCCATCTAACTCGAAAGCCCCCTTGTCTTGTCTGTTCAAAGACTGCTCCGATAGCACAAATCAGAGATGATGAAGGCCAGAACTAGGACGTGGAGGCAGGTACAGTGAAGAACACAGTGGGACAGAAGACCTGTGTCAGAACAATCCAGAGGACTTAGTATCAGACCTGAAGTCGGGTCCGACTGAGCCGAGGCACTGCTGAGTCCTTCCTGCCTGGACCACCAACCGCAGGCATTAAACTGCATTGGCCCTTGAGTCCGGAGACAATGATGGAAGTTGGCTGCTCACGGAGGAAGACAGACTAGGAGGAGCACAATTCAATCCGGTTTTACTGGTACTAACTTTACTGCTCTGTTTTGTTTCAGAAAACTGATGAATCCAACACATTTAATAGGCCAGGAATGAAAGGTAATTATCCACTTATTTCAATCCATCTCTTCATTTGTGTATTCTTTTATTCAAGTAATCAGTGTGGGGCGGGGGGTACATGGCATAAAAGAAAACAGGAAATCCTGGGAAAGACATTAGTTACTATTTCATAGTGATGGTAGTGCCCTGCTATAACCTGCTAACCACTGAGGCTCAGCCGAACTCACCCACCTCTTTTGGTTTTCACCACTTAGCATAGCACCCTGCCCAGCATAGACATTCAGCACGAGCTTTGAGATCACGATGTTGACATTGCCACCCGAGAGACATCAGACTGCTGGGTCCAGACCCTAGATTATGGATGGGTTATGGATCCTCGAGCAAGTCATTTGATGTCGTGGTGCCCCCATTTCCTCATCGGAAGGACAGGAGAGGAATGGGACTTACCTCACTGGGCCGTTAGTTAGTTCAGTGAGGTATATGTAAAGGACTTAAAGCAGTGTACTCCAAAAGTCTTAGCTATTATTCTTATTATTAAGCACCTGGCTCCCATTAGGATCAGCTACCTTGTCTCCACCACAGGCTCCCGGGGTTGGTCCCAGGGACCCATGGGTTACTAGACACAGGGCTTTGCTAGACCGAAGCTGAAGCTCACTGATGTGAAGAAGCTCACAGTTCTCTGAAGAGTCTCACTCCCCACCTCTTGGGCCTCCCCTCCTATGATGCTGTTCAGCTCTGCCTAGACTGAGTCTGTGGTGGTGCATGGAGCCTCCCACTCTGAAAACGTCTCCATTTTTGCAGACACCCCCTCTCCTCCCGGGACACCCTCGCCAACCTCTGCTTTGATCCTCTCAGTCAAGTTGAGAAAAGCTACTTCAGCTGCTTCCAACCTCTCCTGCCAAGTGGGCCCATAGATGCCTCAGGAAGGTACTCAGACTTCCTGGGCAGACGAGAAAGGAGGTGAGTGGTTGCTCTGACCACTATTTTTGGGGGGACCCTGGAAGCACCCTGTCTTGCACCCCCAGTGGTCACCCCTCACCTTTGGAACTTCCTGCCAGCAGCTCTTTGATCTCCTACTTTTGAGAAAGCCACTTGGTACAAGAAATTCCATCCTCCTGCCTCCTACCTCTCCTCTATCAGTCATCCTATAATCTAGATGTCTTCTTGTCTTTGCTGAGGTCATCCCTCAGGTCATCCACCCTAACTCTTGAAAGCATTTTCTCCCTGGCTCACCTTTGCCCACTCTTGGTCTTCTCTCTCTTGTGTTCCTCTGGTCGCATCCATCTGATGTGAATACACAGCACTCAGCCAACTTGAAGAGGCTTAACCTTGACCCCACTGACCTGTTTAGCCTGCATTGTAGTTCATAATTCCTTTTCCATTTCAAACCTTTGGATCTAGAAGTGGTTATGTCTGCAGAGATAACCTCCTCCTCTCCCATTCCCTCCCTAAGCCCTTCTCTCTAACTGGTTGCCACCTCCTAGTGCTACTGAAAATGCTCTCTCAAAGGTCCTCAGAAAAACCCTGGCCTCCAAACCAAATGGCTATTTCCTGATCCTTAATCCTTCAGACCTCTCAGAATTATGTATCTGCATTGAACACTCTCTCCCTTCCAAACCTTTTCTTTGGTTCCCTGGTGCCTCACTTCCCCGGTTCTCCTACCTCTCTGAAGGCTCTTCATCTCTGCTCTTGGTGTGCTTATTCTAAGGCACGGGACTGTTTCCTTCAGTGATCCCATGTCAGCAACTCTCTGATCTAGAGCTGCCTGCAGGATAGCTCCACTTGTCATCTTACGACCACATCCAACCAAGAAGTCTCAAATGCCATGATTTGGCCCCAGCCCAATCCGCTTTCCCACTCACCATCTGTATTTCTCTCAGTGGTATGATGGTGTTTGAGGAATTCCGCTCGCAATCTGGATTCACTGGTAACCTGAGCCCTCTCTCTGATTTCCAGGTCCCTCAGATGTAGGGGTTCATCCCCTAAGGGTTTCTTTGCATTTCCCCCTGCCATCACTGCTACCAGGGCCTCCACATTCATCCCTGGATCATCACAAACTGACCTCTCCCTTCCCAGACTGCCCCCAGCCCCAGTCAGACATAAACTCTGTCTTCGGGGTTATTGAGTGATGTCAGGCATTCAGGTCGCATTTCCCCAAGACTGGAGGACAGGGATGGAATCATCTTCGTTCACCAATCCCAATCTGAGGCCATGTCCAGAAAAGACACTCCATGAATACTTTGAAAATGCCCACATGAATGAATTTTCATTAGCTGTGGCCCAAGAGATGTCTTTTACAGTAGTTGTTTCCAAGGCAATGATTGTGACTGGTCTGAACCCTCTTTTTCCCTGGCAGCAATGGTTCTACAACTCCAGTCAACTTCTAGACTCACTCTGACCACTAGCAATGACCTTTGCTTAGTCCTTATGTTCCCAGATTTCTCTTAGCACTATCTTGCCACTCACTGTAAACATCTTCTGGTGTAGACTGTGGTCCTTTATCTGGTTACAGGAACTATCTAAAGTCAGGGGCTACATCGATTTTGCCAGTACTGAATGGAGAAGTGTGTGTTAAGAAGGGTAATAATCTCCAGGGCCAGCACACCAACATTTAAACATTTATGCTCGAATTATTCCCCCAGTTATCCCAAAGTCCTCAATGCAAAATAACAATATCTTAACAATTTCCTAAGTATTCCTCTTTGTGAGTGTGTATGCAGTAGGAAAAAATTACTTTCAAAAGAAAAAAAAATCCAAGTTGGAAAGATCTGTTTTGCTACCATTAGCTTAAAGAAAGAGACCGATTAAAGACAAATGTGCCCATGAGTCCACAGGAGGTGATTAAACAGTCACACTCCTCACCCTCGGGGAGCTCATTACCTTGAAGAATATGGCAGCCTCTGCAGTTCCTATTAATGGTACATATTGACTATATCTATTTCCGAAATCCCTTCCCGTAAGGACGGGGCATGTCCCCCAAGGCCACCAAGCTCTGTACGGCCCACCCAACCACAGTGATGAAGATTATGACCTGTAGGCTGCCCTGAAAGCCTGATGCTAGCCTTGCACTTGACCTCACAGTGGTGAACAGTGAGACTCAGTCTGAAGGGATCAAATGTTCAGAGTGTGAAAACACAGGTGTCAGTGACTTCCCTCTCAGAGACTGCAGACTCCAGGCAAAGAGCCCAGCAGGTACCATTCACTTGAGATCATTCTGAAGACTCAGAAGTATCAGCAGACCAGAGGCGGTGTGGCTGGAAGCGATCTCTGCTCTGATACTTGGTAGCTGAGGGACTCTGGGTAAACTGTTTGTCCTCAAGTCTCAGTTTCCTCATCTAAAAAAAACATCTGCCTTGCAGGACTGCTGTAGGAATGAAATAACATCGAACAGGATTTCAGTGCTTACTTTGTGCCAGGCACAATTCCAAGCATCTACATCCATTAAGTCATTTAATCCTCTCAACAAACCCCTGAAACAAGTAGTATTATGATCCCCACTCTCTACTGGAAGGAAATGAGAAACAGAAGGGTAAGTAAATTTCCTAAGGTCACCCAGATGATAACTGATAATTATTCACGAAGCCACTAGCACAGAGGAGCAGCTGCTCTAAAAGGTTCAAGTCAATATAGGAGACCAGCTTGGAGGGGATACAGAGCAGTGACATCTGTGACACTTCCACCGTCTAGGGAAAGAAAGGGCCATCGGGCAAAGATCACCGTCTGATGTGTCAAAATCAAATTTTGCTGTTTTTAATCCTTGCCCAACGTGACTGTGTGTGTGAGTGAGTTTGTGTGCACGTGTGTGACAGGAATGAGGAGGCTCAGGGATGGGGTGACGCCCTCCATGCATCTTTAGTCCCTCCACATCCACTGCCCCTGGAGACTCTGCCTTCAGACATGCACAGGTGACTAGAGCCGTAGGAAAAAGTTTGCTTCATCCCTGACTGCCTCTTCTGGCTACCATTCCATTTCTTCTCCTCCAAACTAGCTCCAGTTTGATTTGTTTTATACTTTGGGGGTTCAGGTTAGGTCTTATTGGGGAGCAAAGAGTTCTACTGCTTTATTAAAATTTTAAAAATCACCAGTGGACACGTATTTTCCACATAAGGATCATTTAGACCAACCAGGTTTTTAAGAAGAGATGGGCAGCCAGTAGTTGGAGGTTATAGTCTCTGGGAAAGACCTAAACTTAGTAATGAAATAGAGATCTTCATTCATCTTGCAAACATTGATGAAGTGCCTATCATGTACTAAGATTCAAAGTTGCCGTGATGCAGTCCTGGCTCCCAAGGGGTTTACAGGGTAGTGGGAAGACAAACACTTGAAAAGCAGTGTGAGGCAGGGATGAAAGAGGTGCTGGGAAGACCAAAGGGAGGGGGTGCTGAAGCCTCACACAGCGAAACTGCTGGAACACCTGGGTTGATCATTTGCTTCCCCATCAGCCCTGCTAGAAATAATCCCACAACTGACTTCACTCAGCCTAAGACTCTGGAAGTTCTGCACTCAAGCTTTCATAGGACTGATCCAATTCATGACTCTGCCCCCCTAGTACCAACACAAAGAGCAAAAGCCTGATATCGGCCCCGTAATTTATATTTTTCACCATCGATGTACTGGGATTTGTATTGGATTCATTACTATAGATAAAAGCAGCAGGAGACAGTACTAAATAGTCACTGAGTTTTCCCTTCTGGCCAGAGCAACTCTGAGGGGTGGGGGAAGGTGATGAGCTGAAGAGGAAAGGTAGTCTCCTCACTTTGAAGGAGCCAGGGGTGGGTTGGCAGGGGAGCCTTTTTTCCTTCTTCTTTTTCTTTTTTTAAGGTGGAGCCCCCCCATGACAGGATTAGTGCCCTTATAAGGAGAGGAAGAGACCAGAGCTCACTCTCCCTCTGCCGCATGAGGGCTCAGCAAGAAGGCTGCTGTCTGCAAACTGGGAAAAGAGCCATCACCAAACTCTGAACCTGCTGGCACCTTGATCTTGGACTTCCCAGAACTGTGAGAGATGTCCATTGTTTAAGCCACCCAGTCTATGGTTTTTTGTTACAGAAGCCTATAGGAAGTGTAGGAAATTTCCTGCAGATAAGAATTAGGATCTGATGTGTAAGGAGCTTGAAAAGTGGGGAGTCTTTGTACTCCGTTTCCTCTTACCTGTTTTAACACCCCATCAAAGGTCTCCTTCCCAAACCAGCACACCAGAGTCAATAGGCCCCAACTTTGCTGGCCCTTGAGGGCCGAGCTCCTTTGAAAGAGTAATTGATTTGCAGACATAGGAGGTTGAAAACTTGGGCCCTTCTGAGAACAGATCAGAATGGAACTCCCTCTGGAGACAGTGCTGGGCCCGGCTTGGACACATGGCGCTAGGAGCGGAGGACAGCCAGTGGGTTAGAGGGAAGAGAGAGAGGAAGTATCTCAGGGTTCCTGCCTGAAGCTGTCCCCCTGCAACGAGTGAGGCCACAAAGGTGAGAGGCCCGCGTACCGCACAAAAAAAAAAAAAAGAGTGTTGGGCATACACAGTAATGAAAATCCATGACTCAACTGTGTGTTCATAATTATTTCATAAATAAATGGCTTCTGGAGAGCTGCATCTGTCTCTGGCCATGGAGCGTCCATCTTTCATTAATGTATCCCAGCCTGCACAGAGCTGGCCCACGAGTCCCACTCATGGTCTCCTCCTTCTCTCCATCACTGTCCACCAGTAGGTTTTTGTGGTTCAGAAAGAGCTGCAACCCCACACTCCTCCACAAGACTGATGGCTTGTCAATAACATTAGCCGGCATTACGGGCCACATCGGGGTAGAGCGGAATCAATATGGCCAAGTAAAAAGTCTAATCAGTTGACATGGCCATCCTCAGCAGGCCTTGCAATACAAGAAATGAGTTTTCTTAAGGAATCAGCATCAGGGTTGCTTAGGTGCCCCATGCCCAGATGTCCTGACTAAGATTTATAGCTTTGTGTTTAGTCGGTGGAGCAAGGTCAGTGGAGAAAAGTGAGATGGTAACTGGGGTTAACTGCAAAATAAATGGGGGACCTTGTTCCCTCTGCTGCTAGGGAGGGAGGCACGTGGCTGGGGGAGCTTTCCTGGGACAGTGCTCCCCACAAGCCAGCCGATCCCGCGGCTCCTACGGCTATTCCATCCCCGGGGTGGCTCCCGCTGAGTGATGGGTGGTCCCTTCTCCTTCGAGGGGCTACTTCGCACTCAGGCACTGCCACCGTCACCCCAGAGTGGTGAGACTGACGCCTCTCCTCCTCTGCTTTCACCCAGAGTCACCCACAGCTGGAGCAGAGAGGAAGATGCAGCAGATCTATCATGTCTGTGAACTCAGATGCTAATCTTTGTCCATTTGTCTGCTCATCAGAGGGAAGACCCATTCTGTCACACGAGGTGAAAGCGTCAGCACGTGGCTTTGCTGGGCTCAGTCATTTTTGAGGCAACCCACCGGAGGCAGGTTTCTCCACAGATTTGCCTCTTCCTCTTAAAGGGACAGCCCCACGGTTCAAAGCCAGGGAAAGAATTGGAGTAGTCCCGGGAGAGCGCTCACCTAGTTAATCTCACCTCTCATGAGCTCGCATAAGCCTTTTGACCTCAAGTCCACAAGCGTAGATCAAGGGCTAGGGAATAGTGCAGGCCATTCAAAGGACTGAGAAATGGTCTTTTCCCCAGATTGCTGGTGGGATAAAGGGAAGACACAGGCAAGTGTGAAAAAGGCTATTATATTGGGCACACTGAAATACAGCCTCCTTCATTCATTCTTATATAAAACAAATATATTGAGGACCTGTTTTGTGCCTGGTACTGTTTGAGGTGCTGCGGCAGAGCAGTGACTAAAAGAGACAAAGTCCCTGCCCTCGGGGATCTCACACTCTTGTGGGGACGGCAAACAATGAACAGTTACACAGGTGAATGTAAAGTTTCAGGAAAATGCTATGAAGAAAAATAAGGCAGGTGATGGAGCGCGTGGTGGAGATGGAAGGGGAGCTGCTGCTTTGAATGCGGATGGTCAGTGAAGGCCTCTCTGGGAAGGCGCATTTGAGCAAAACTGTAAAATGAGGCAGAGAAAACAAAGTCCAAAGGTCTTGAGGGGGCGTGTCCTTGGGGTGTTTAATTAGAGCCCGCGGCCAGAGCCTGTAGGGTCTTGTAGGCAAGAAGGACTGTGGATTTCTCTCTGTGTATGATTGGGAAGCTATTAGAGAGTTTTAAGGGGCGGCAGTTGACATCACATATTTTCATTTTATCAGGATCCTTCTGGCTGCTTTCTGAGAATAGTTTGGGAGACAAGTCGGGTAAGAGATGATGGACTCAGCAGTCAAGAGAGTGATGAAATGTAGGAGGATCCCGGAACCAAAGGATTTGCTTGTGGAATGGATGAGGGATGTGAAAGAGAGAAGTCAAGGACGAGGCCAGTGTGTTTTGCCTGAGCGAATGGGTAAATGCTGGTTTCTTTTCCTCAGATGGGAGCAGATTTGAGGAGGTGAAATCAAGAGGTGATTTGGGGGCATGTTGAGTTTGAGATGTCTATTAGTATCCAAGTGAAAATTAGAAGAGGTGGCTGTGTATTCAGGCCTGGAGAGTTCTAGACAGAAGAGATAAACTTGGAAGTCATCTGCATATTGATGATAATACGTAATATCATATACCTGGATAAGTCACTTCGGGAGAGAGCACAGAGGGAGCAGAGATGCAAAGGGACCAAGGACTGTGCTTTGAAGTACTCCAGCGTTTGGAGGACAGAAAGATACGAAGGATCCAGCAGCTGAGACTGAGGAGGCTGGTCAGGGTGGTGGTGGGGATCTGGACAAAGTGCTGTGAGGTGAGTCCCGAGGGAAGTTAATTTTATCTGGAGGTGGTAGGAATTGAATATAAACCTCGAAGGATGAGATAACTGTGATTAGATGGGGGTAGGGGGAGGAAAGTTTGTCAGGAAATGAGGGTGGAGAGTGAGAGCAGAAAGAACAGCAGGAAGTGACAGTATGAGGGAAATGGCAGGATGTCCAGACAGGCTGGCACAGGCAGTGCATGGGGGCAGGGAGGGGTGGGTGAGAAAAGAGCCCAGAACTGTAGAGTCTGGAGCCAGATTCTGAGTGAACGTGGATGACTGGACGTGATAGGGAAGTGATGGCAAGTTGCGTCCAAACCATGTCGACAGCTGTCAGAG
Source organism: Physeter macrocephalus (assembly GCF_002837175.3). NCBI lineage: Eukaryota > Metazoa > Chordata > Mammalia > Artiodactyla > Physeteridae > Physeter > Physeter macrocephalus. The sequence goes on from NC_041222.1 coordinate 58,537,848, forward strand.
AACATGGGAACCATGAATTCCCCAGTCTACTTAACAGGTAAGATCCCTGAGCTAAAGTGCCTTCTATACTATGTTGAATATCACCCTTGACTCCATTACCCCATTTAAGAACCACGACAGGAAATGCTCATGTGATTCCAACAAGCCTAAGCTCTTGAAAGCATAAGGAAAAATTAAATTGCCAACTGTATGGAATGAGTCAAGCCTCTCTATGTGCACACATCTCTTGAACAAAACTGAGCTAAAGCTTCTTGAAAAATCTGGTGCATTTGCCTGATGATTTATCCCATGAAACAAATACTAACATATTGTTACTTTCCCTCAAATATCTACATTGATTTTGTTGGACATTCATCTTATGTTGTATTTTGAAGACCCAATGATTGTCAGTTCTGTGATAGCTTTGGCCAAAGGCAATAATGTTCTGACCTGTAAAAAGACCTTGTTCGGTCTTTTGGGAAAATGGAGGCTTATGGAACAGTGTCGCCAAGGAACTTAAACTCCATCAAGGGAGAGAGCACATGAAATAAGGAGCAATAAATGCCCTAGAAAGAAGAGCCTCAGAGTGGGGAGACATCACCAGATAAAGGTGGCTGGGAAAGCAAAGGAGCCCCAGGGACCAGCATGTGGAAAGGGGGAGCAGCTGAGGGAAGTAGTGATAACATCATTTGCTGAGTGCCCATTCAGGTCGGGGACTGTGTTAGGTGCTTTACAGGAGAAATAAATAAACCCCAGAACAACTCTGTGGAGTAAGTCCTATTTACCTTCATTTTGGAGAAAAGCCAAACAGGAAGGTTAAGTTCTTGCCCATAGAAGTGTAGGTGTAACAGGGGGAGGCGGGCTTCCACTGCAGGTCTGTCTGCCCCCAAACCTCTACCATTTACCCTCCAGAGTCTCCCAAAAGAACTGGCTTGAGTGAGTAGACACATGAATTCAAGGAAGGAGCAAACAACTTGGAAGGGTCTTTGGGGCTGGAGGGCCTTGGACACCAGTGCCTGGTTAAGCTATGTGATGGCGCCATGAGAACCTGTGTACAGTATAGTGCCATCATCATTATTATTTTTTAAGTTTATACATAGAAGAAAATCTGGAAGGAAACCAACCAACCTGTTAGCACCAGGCACTGTTGGAATGTGGAGGTGATTATAGGTGACCTTCCCTTCCTAGTTTTTCTGCTTATTAATTATTTGAATTTTCCACTAAGCAAATACTACTTTTATAATCAGAAAAAAAAAGAATCCTATACTGCAAAAATAAGTCAAGTTCATAAATGAGAAGGCTTTGGGGGAGGAAGTTTTCAAGTTAGTTTGTCATTAAGCAAAATAAATTCTAGTTGGATTAGAGTTAGGTATAAAAACAGTCTATAAAAAACCAGAGAGGCCAAATAGTGAATAATCTCTGGAGAAAAAAGAATATTTTAAATGTAAAAGCAATGCAAGAACTAACAAAGGAATTTGATTTTTATGTATTTAATTAAATAAAAAATTTGAGGACTTCCCTGGTGGTGCAGTGGTTAAGAATCCGCCTGCCAATGCAGGGGACACGGGTTCGAGTCCTGGTCCAGGAAGATCCCACATGCCATGGAGCAATTAAGCCCGTGCGCCACAACTACTGAGCCCACGCACTGCAACTACTGAAGCCTGTGCACCTAGAGCCCATGCTCCGCAAAAACAGAAGCCACGGGCTTCCCTGGTGGTGCAGTGGTTGAGAGTCCGCCTGCCGTTGCAGGGGACACGGGTTCGTGCCCCGGTCCGGGAAGATCCCACATGCCGCAGAGCGGCTAGGCCCATAAGCCATGGCCGCTGAGCCTGCGCGTCCGGAGCCTGTGCTCCGCAATGGGAGAGGCCACAACGGTGAGAGGCCCGCGTACCGCAAAAAAAAAAAAAAAAAAAAACCAGAAGTCACCACAATGAGAATCCCGTACACTGCAACAAAGAGTAGCCCCCGCTCGCTGCAACTAGAGAAAGCCTGCAAGCAGCAACAAAGACCCAACGCAGCCAAAAATAAAATTTTAAAAAATTAAAGAGAAAAAAAATTGAAACTGTCTTCTATACATCAAAAATCATCATGAGTAAAACTGGGGAAAATATTTCACAACAAAGACAGATAGTGGTTATTGCCATTGATATATGAAGAACTCGCTGAAAATGATAGGAGAAACACTATGAACTCAATTTTTTAAATGGACAAATATAAGAGGTAATACAAATAGATAATAAATATATTTTTAATATATATTTACCTCATGGGTAATTTACAAAAGGAAGACACAACACAAGGAGATAACTTTTCTGCAGTTCTCCCTACTAATATATCAACAACGAGTTAAATGTAATAATAGCCCTAGAGAACGTAAGCCTGGCATTCTCCACATATGGCTGGTGAGAGGGTTAAATGTTCCTAATTTGGGGGAGAGCAACATGGAAATATATAACTCTTTTCAAGTGTTTACACCTCTTGGTCTTAATCCAGAAGTCTTTCCTAGGGAAATAGAGAAAAGACAGCAAAATTTCATGTACAAGTGTTCTCACTGTAGTATGTTATATAATAGCAAGGAACAAATATAACTGGAATGTTCAGTAGAGGAACAGCTAACAACTATATATTATGGAACAAACATACTATGGAGCATTGTGCAACCAGGATAAAAACAAGTAAAACAATTTTTCCAGAAGTTTCTTTTTGAAGATATGGTCCCCATCTACAATAGTACAATTTTGCTGTGGAGGTAAGTTGTAGAAAGAGAAATAACAGTTCAAGCTACTGTGTGGTTCCGGCCACAGGTGCTATCAGGATTTCAGAGAGGACCCCTGACACACACACACACACACACACACACACACACACACACACACATGCCCACACCACATTGTACAACTACAGGAGTATCATTTTTCCTGCTGCTCCATCCTGTGATTTTTTGCCTTCATTCTTCAAGGGAAGATGGCTGGACATAAGGTGGTATTTGTTTCTCTTTCCGACTTACTTCGCTTAGTACGATAATCTCTAGGTCCATCCATGCTGCTGCAAATGGCATTATTTCATTCTTTTTTTTTTTTTTTT
>NC_041222.1:58541089-58545414 GCF_002837175.3 Physeter macrocephalus
TTCCCCTGCATCGGCAGGCGGACGCGCAACCACTGCGCCACCAGGGAAGCCCCAATTTCATTCTTTTTAATGGCTGAGTAATATTCCATTGTCTACATATACACTACCTCTTCTTTATCTATTCATCTGTTGATGGACATTTAGGTTCTTTCCAGGTCTTGTCTATTGTGAATAGTGCTAGAGGTACAGTATTTTTAATGCAACCATTTCTGCCTTCTAGTGGGGGGAGAGAATTCATCATGAATGAGGCTTTTGTTGAGAGGCCACGGTGAGGCACTATTTGAGTCTGTTCCATGTTCTGTAAGGATTAAGCTGACATAGAGAAAAGCCAGTCTGTTCTTCATAATAAACAAAAGGTGTCTTTCTTAAGCGGACAGATTGTTCTTTAGGCAGGTGGTGGGGTGAGGCCACCAGCATAGATCTAACCCAAAGTGGGAAGAGAGAATATATGTTTTCTTATTGCTACTGTAACAAATTACCATGAACTTGGTGGCTTAAATCAACGTAAATTTATTATCTGGAGATGCTGCAGGTCAGAAGTCTAACAGGGTTTCACTGGGCTAAAATCAAGAAGTTGGCAGGGTTGTATGCTTCACCAGAAGCTCTGGGTTAAAATCTGCTCCCAGGCTCATGGCAGAATTCAATTTCATGAGGTTGTAGGACTGAGGTCCCCATTTCCTTTGGCTTTCATCAGAGGTGGTTCTCAGCTTTTAGAGAAGGCTTGCTCCTGCCCCACTCCTCCATCTTCAAAGCCAGCTATGATTCCTGTCCCCTGGTGATTTAATCAAACACTAACCTAGGTACTGCTGTGAATGGGGCTTTACAGATGTAGTTAAGTTTACTAATCAGCTGACCTTAAAAAAGGAGAGAGCAGCCTGGATTATCCAGGTGGGCCCAGTCTAATCACTTGAGCTCATAAAAGCAGAGAAATCTCTCAAGCCGGAGGCAGAGAGATGTGGTGGAAAAAGAAAGCAGAGGGTAGATAAGGAAGAAGGGAGATCAGAGAGATTTGTTTGACCCATGAGAAGAGCTTAGCCATTGCTGGATTATATAGTCTGTGCATCTCCATCTATCATGCTTCTGATTCCAGGTCCAACTTCTGCAAGCAACAGTCTCCGTGTACTTTTACAGTCTCTCTGTAACTTTGGTCAGCTGTGAGGAGATTCCCTAGGGCCAGACATCCCTCCAGAAGGATTTCTGCAGCATTAACCTAATGATACAATCTTTGCCACCCCAGGGTGTGACCATCTCCTCACCTCCACGTTGGAATTGACAGAAGGGATTGTGTCTGAGAGACTGTCTAAGCTGTCAGGGGTATCTTAAATGGCTACTCTCCTTAAACCACACCAGCCTAAGGAAGTCCAACCTCTGCCCAGTGTTGATAGGCAAACTATTTAACAATCAAAATGGCCCATCACTGATAATCTTGATGGGTGCCAGCCCCAAACAACCCAGCAGCCATACTGGTGCATCCAAGCTGCTGATGAGCCCTGCCTCTGTCTATCTTCTGGGCCTGGTTCGCAAGGAAAGGCTTCCTTCATTCCTCTTTTTGGAGGTTGAATATGGTCCTTCACATAATGAAACCACTATTTTCCGGATACTTTGCAGTTCATTACAAGAGAAAAGCCATCCTTCTGGAGATCATGCTGTCTCGAAATTTCCTGTGGTCACCCTCTGAGGAGGCCTTTGGAGAAGACCTCGTAGCAGTGCAGGCTAGTCTTCTTTGCCTCAGACAACTGGAAGGCACGACAAGGAAGAGAGTGCACAGGGCAGAGAGATCAGCCAGGGCAGGGGGCAGGAGACCTGGATTTTCATTGCACGGTCACCCTTACCACCACAGGTGTGATGGATCAGCTTAACACGTTAGCTTGGCCGGCTCGGCCCTCAGTTATTCAATCAAACACTAATCTGGGTATTGCTGTGAAGTTATTTTGTAGATGTGATTAAAGTCTGCAATCAGTTTACTTTAAGCAAGATTATCCTAGATAATCCAGATGGGCCTGACTCAACCAGTTGAAAGGTTTTAAGAACAGAACTGAGGCTTCTCTGAAGAGGAAACTTCACCTGTAGACTGCAGCTTCAGTTCATGCCTGAGCGTTCCAGCTGCTCCTCCTGACAGCCTGCCCTGTGGATTTCAGGCTTGTCTAACCAGCCTCACAATCACATAAGCCAAGTCCTTGAACTAAATCTTTATCTATATAGAGATTTTTATATACGTAAAAGCTAGTCACCTAAGGGAGTGTGTGCTCTCTGCACTCCCACAAGCCCGTCAGGCAAGCCTGCAGCCCCTCTCCTGGGGGAATGAGGCACGTACCCTCCAGATTTGGAGCAGGTGAGTAAGGACGGGGCTTGCTTACTCCACAGTGATGATCATAACAACAGCAAACACTCACAGGTGCTTCCTATGTGCCAGATCCTCATGGCCAAGAGGTAAGTACTATTATTATTCCCGGTTTGGAGACCTGACCCTGAAACAGAGACTAGCGTGCACTCAGTCAGTGCTAGCGCCAGCAGCAGGCCCCAAGCAGCCTGACGGCAACGGCCGCAGCATCGCCCGGCTCCCGGGAGCAGCTCCACAGGGCCGGTGACCTTGTTCCTTCTGTTCAACTTCAGTTACAGGTAAGAATCTGTCTTGAGTGAAAACTCCAGCCTCCATGGTTTTCTCCTGTAAGAGTTCCTAAATTTTAGGACTCAGACTTGGTTTGGGGTAGCTAGAACTCTCGTACCTTTAATTCTCCTTCATGATGTTACCAACCTCCTTGGTTCTATAAATTGAAGTTGGAGGGTTGTTAGAGGAAAACATGAGACATTCTAATGCACGATACTTTTGCTGGTTAATTGTATTACATACAGTTTATGGGCTTCAAAGCAACAGGCTAGGCATGAGCAAACAGCTGAACTATCCAGATATTTCTTCAACAATCCCTTTTTGGTGTTGACTCACTTACTTGGTGCACATGGATCTGTGGGACACAGCACACAGGGGAGCCAGAATGCTCAGCCCAGAATAAACCTTTGTGTCCAGGGTCAGGCACTGTGCAGCAATGGCCATCTCCAGGTCATAGTCTTCCAAGGAAGGAGTCAGTGTCACCGAGAAGGAGCTGGGTAAGCATCAGAAAGCAAGGGGCCTGGTCGGTCCCCTCCCCGCTTCCTCAAGGCCCACAGTTGAACCTCAGGCCAGTCCCTCCCAGGATGGCCTGGTGTTAATTATGATGCAATCCCCCAGCCATGCAGCCTCAGCAACAATTTCGGGAGTCAGGGTCCATGTGCAAGGCCATTAACACTAAACATGTTTTAATCCATAATTGTGCGAGATTTATTTAATTTAGGGGCTTTATTTATAGTTCGATTGGAATTGTAATGTATTTTCGGCCCTCCGCACTGGGGTCTGTCAATTTTTACGGCGTCTTTTAATTGTGTTCTTCCAGGCCAGGTGCAAGCAGTTTTCCAAAGCAGGCTGATCAGAGCAGGCCTCCTGTTATGCCATGGGGGAGGGGAGCGGCCTCACACAGACATGACCCTGTGCCACCATGAGGGCAGGGACACTGACGCTGGGTCCCCAGTTCTTGGAGGGCCCCAGCCCTCAGATGGCAGTCACGACCCCAGCCCAGCCTCTCCCCTCCTGCTCTGTCAGAGCTTGTATGCTGAGAACAAGCTTCCAAAATCTCCACTCACACCCTTCCATCCCTTTGTTCATTCCTTTGTTCATTTATCAAACGTGTACTGAGCATCTACTGTGTACCAAGCCCTGTGCTCAGGTTAAGAATGCAAAAACAAATAGGATGGTGGCCTAGCCTATGAGGAGCTGAGGGTATCCCAGGAGGAGACAAAGAAGAACTCATAGGCTACCCGGTACCTGACACTGAGCTCCATACTAGAGACTCACGAAAGAGCAGCACCTCAGCTTGCAGATTCAGAGGAATGAGTCAAAACAAATTTATCTGAGAGTCATTTGACTATAATTTGTCTGGTAGCAACGTGGAGAAAGGCGAGTTTGTCAATACAGCAATTTGATCCAAGCACCTCCTGCTCTCGTGCTATCTGCGCTGAGGACTTCTGCTGGTGAGGAATGCTGGATTTAGTTAAACACGAATATTTCTTTTTTGTTTTGTTTTGTTTTGTTTTTTTGCGGTACGCGGGCCTCTCACTGCTGTGGCCTCTCCCGTCGCGGAGCACAGGCTCCGGACGCGCAGGCTCAGCGGCCATGGCTCACGGGCCCAGCCGCTCCGCGGCACGTGGGATCCTCCCGGTCCGGGGCACGAACCCGTGTCCCCTGCATCGGCAGGCGGACTCTCAACCACTGCGCCACCAGGGAAGCCCAACAT
>NC_041222.1:58545490-58552824 GCF_002837175.3 Physeter macrocephalus
AACCCGTGTCCCCTGCATCGGCAGGCGGACTCTCAACCACTGCGCCACCAGGGAAGCCCAACATGAATATTTCTTAGGCTTGTTTCTCTTGGAGCATTGGTAATTGTCAAACACCGTGGGGGTTCTTTTGCAACCCTTTATGCGTCTTTAAGCGTTTAGTCTGTTTTTCCAAGTTATTTCCTTCCAAATCATATACTGCCAAAAGCTTATGAGCATTGGAGGAAAACACCAGAAATCGAAGTAAAAGAAAATGGAGAAATGAAACCAGGTTGTGCCAGCTGGGAGCACACACTGGGAAAGACTAATTACAGTGTAGCTAGAGGAGAATGTAGCCCCACCTCTGTGCTAAGACCAAGGCTCTCAATGAAGTCAGGGCCTCATCTGTGTGGTTCACTCAGGTATCCCCGGAACCCAGAACAACGCTTGGCGTGCACAGTCATCAATAAATATTAAATGAATAAACGAGTGAACATGAAAAAAAAAAACAAACAGCTAGGACAGCACCTTAGTGGTTAAAAAAATAAACATGCTTGATCAGGAGACAGTGGGAAAAATGTATTTTCTCTGCCTGCTGCATGCAGTAGGGGTTATAAAGACAGTCTCTTCAGTAACTGGTGTTAAGAAAGCTGGACAGCCACATACAACTAAGTAAGTAAATTCTCACAACAGTGTGAGGTGAGATATTATTCCCACCTTACAGAAGAGGATACGGAGGGCTCAGGCACCAGAAATAACTTGTCTGGGGTCACCAATTACAAGAGCTAGGAAAAAGAAAGGTTAAGGGTGGCCCTGGTGAAGAAGACCTACTTTCCTGCAGGTTTGCAAGAGATAAGGCACAGCACATCCTAATTCAGGAATAAAAAAACCCAACCCAATCAAAAAATGAGCAGAAGACCTAAATAGACATTTCTCCAAAGAAAACATACAGATGGTTAATAGGCACATGAAAAGATGTTCAGCATCGTTAACTATTCGAGAAATGCAGATCAAAACTACAATGAGGGGCTTCCCTGGTGGCGCAGCGGTTGCGCGTCCGCCTGCCGATGCAGGGGAACTGCGTTCGCGCCCCGGTCTGGGAGGATCCCACATGCCGCGGAGCGGCTGGGCCCGTGAGCCATGGCCGCTGAGCCTGCGCGTCCGGAGCCTGTGCTCCGCAACGGGCGAGGCCACAGCAGAGGGAGGCCTGCATACCACAAAAAAAAAAAAAAAACTACAATGAGGCATCACCTCACACTGGTCAGAATGGCCATCATTAAAGAGTCTACAAATGATAAATGCTAGATAGGATGTGGAGAAAAGGGAACCCTCTTGCACTGTTGGTGGGAATGTAAATTGGTGCAGCCACTATGGAGAACAGTATGGAGGTTTCTTAAAAAACTTAAAATAGAGTTACTATATGATCCAGCAATCCCACTCCTAGGCATATATCCAGAAAAGATGAAATCCATAATTCAAAAAGATACAAGGACCCCAGTGTTCATAGCAGCACTATTTACAATAGCCAAGACATGGAAACAACCTAAGTGTCCATCAACAGGTGAATGGATAAAGAAGATGTGGTACATATATACTATGGAATACTACTCAGCCATAAAAAAGAATGAAATAATGCCATTTGCAGCACATGGATGGGCTTAGAGATTATCATATTAGGTGAAGTAAGTGAGACAGACAAATATCATATGATATCACTTATATGTGGAATATAAAATAGGATACAGATGAACTTATTTACGTAGAAAACAATCTTATGGTTACCAAAGGGGAAGGGACGAGAGGATAAATGAGAGGATAAACTAGAGGTATGGGACTAGCAGATACAAACTACTATATGTAAAACAGATAAACATCAAGGTCCTACTGTATAGCACAGGGAACTATATTCAATATCCTGTAATAAACTTTTTTTTTTTTTTTTTTTTCTGGTATGCGGGCTTCCCTCTGCTGCGGCCTCTCCCGTTGCGGAGCACAGGCTCCGGACGCGCAGGCCCAGCGGCCATGGCTCACGGGCCCAGCCGCTCCGCGGCACGTGGGATCCTCCCAGACCGGGGCGCGAACCCGGTTCCCCTGCATCGGCAGGCGGACGCGCAACCACCGCGCCACCAGGGAAGCCCCCCTGTAATAAACTTTAATGGAAAAGATTATGAAAAAGAATATGTAATGTATAACTGAATCACTTTGTTATACACCAGAAACTAACACAATATTGTATATCAACTATACTTCAATAAAAATAAATTAATTGGGACTTCCCTGGTGGCGCAGTGGATAGGAATCCACCTGCCAACACAGGGGACATGGGTTCGATCCCTGGTCTGGGAAGGTGCCACATGCTGCGGAGCAACTAAGCCCATGTGCCACAACTGCTGAGGCTGGGCTCTGGAGCCCGTGAGCCACAACTACTGAAACCTGAACGCCACAACTACTGAAGCCCGCATGCCTAGAGCCCGTGCTCCACACCAAGAGAAGCCACCACAGGGAGAGGCCCACGCACCACAACAAGGAGTAGCCCCCACTAGCCACAACTAGAGAAAGCCCGCGTGCAGCAACGAAGACCCAACACAGCCAAAAGTAAATAAAATTAAATCTTTAAAAATTAATTAATTAAAAAAATCAAAGTGGTTATGATTGCTTGAAGACTGAGAGGAGTCCAGCTGGGAGACTCAGAAGGTTAAGGGGCACTGAATTAGGAGATTGGGATTGACATATATATGCTACCATGTGTAAAATAGATAGCTAGTGGGAACCTGCTGTATAGCACAGGGAGCTCAGCTAGGTGCTCTGTGATGACCTAGATGGGTGGGATGGGGGGGAGGGCGGTCAAAAAGAGAGGGGGTATATGTATACATATAGCTGATTTGCATCACTGTATAGCAGAAACTAACACAACATTGTAAAGCAATTATACTCCAATAAAATAAAATAAAATAAAATAAAAGACATATAAAACACTACAGAGGGAATTCCCTGGAGGTCCAGTGGTTAGGGGTCCACACATCCACTGCAGGGGGCACAGGTTAGACCCCTGGTCGGGGTACTAAGATCCTGCATGCCACACAGTTCAGCCAAAAAGGAAAAAAAAAATCATTGTACAGCAGAAACTAACACAAGATTGTAAAGCAACTATACCCCAATGGAAAAAAAGGGGAGCCTTTCAAAGATGAGGACTTGGTGAGAGGAAGTGATGTCAAGGTGGCCTGTGCTGGAAGAAGCGGCAGTGGAGCAAAGGGCTTAAAGTGAATAAGGCAAGTCACTATTTCCTGCCCTATCCCTGGAGGCAGGTAAAGCCCAGTCTCCAGATATTCTTTGAGATCTTGGATTCTAGAGGATCTCCTAGTCTCTCTAGAGGGAGACTTCTAGGGAGGCTTTTATTTTCTTAGATTCATAGGTATTAGTGAGAAGTCTCTTAGGGAACAAATAATGCCCCTTAGGTAAGTTGGAGCAAATTGTGAAGGGTCTTGAGTGTTATTCTAAGGAGGTTAGACTTTATTCTTGAAGATATTGAGGTTTGAAGAGCTGGGGATGATCCCTTGGGATGTCCACACTGGTGTACGGGAGTCAGGGAGAGCACTTGAGAGGCTGCAGTGATGATCCAAGTGAGAGCCAAGAGCAGTAGAGGGTGAGGAGAGGTATTTGTCAAATGAAGGAATGTGAGTGTTGTTACTGATGTGATCTGGGGGAGAGAGAAACAATGGCTGTGATCCTGGAGAGTGAACTGAATTAGGAACCTAAGAGGCAGAGAAGCAGGACTAGCACTCTAGATTTAAGCAGGCCAAGACTTAAATACCAAAATGAAATCACCTGTGGGAGAAATTCGGCAGGTATGCCTGGAACACCAAGAGAGGCAGATGATGAGAGAAGTAGATGTGGGAGCCAGCATCATAAAGGAAAGAGTTGAGAATGTGGGGTTGGATTAAGATCTGAGGGAGAAAAGGCAGGAAGAACAAGGCCAATGAGGTGCCCCTAAAGGCCCCTGAGAAATAATGATTAGAGGAAGGAAAGCAAGAAAGAGAAATCTCAAAGGAGCAAAGAGAGGTAAGTTTCAAGGATGGTGTGGCCAGAAACTGCAGTTGTCTATGCAACAGAGAAGAAACCATTTGATTAAGTGATAGGAAGGACACTGGTGATCTCTGTCAAAGTGACAGAGTGGTCAGTCAAGAAATGAGACTGGGGACTCCCCTGGTGGCGCAGTGGTTAAGAATCCGCCTGCCAATGCAGGGGACATGGATTTGAGCCCTGTTCCAGGAAGATCCCACATGCCGCGGAGCAACTAAGCCCATGAGCCACAACTACTGAGCCTGTGCTCTAGAGCCCGCGAGCCACAACTGCTGAAGCCTGCGAGCCTAGAGCCCGTGCTCCGCGACAAGAGAAGCCACCGCAATGAGAAGCCTGCGCACCTCAATGAGGGGTAACCCCCGCTCGCCACAACTAGAGGAAGCCCCTGTGCAGCAACAAAGACCCAACGCAGCCAAAAATAAATAAATAAATAAATAAATAAATTTATTTTTTTAAAAAAAAGAAATGACTCTGAAGGTTGAGGAACAAATGGATGAACTGGTGAAGAAGAAGAGAGGGGCTGGACATCCTAGATGATCAGCCAGCAAAAGAGGAGAGGAAGTCAGTGGTTGTAGGCTGTGCTCTAAAAGTTTGTCTCCCCAAAATTCATGTGCTGAAAACTAAGCCCCAAGGTCATGGGGCCTTTGGGAGGTGATTAGGTCATGAGGGCAGAGCCCTCAGGAATAGGATGAGCACCTTTGTAAAAGAGGCTCCACGCCCCTTCTGGCGTGTGAGGATGCAATTAGAATCTGCAACTTGGAAGAGTTTTCACCAGAACCTGACCGCTGGCACCCTCATTTTGGACTTCCAACCTCCAGAACCCTGAGAAATAAATTTCTGTTGTTTATAAGCCATCCGATCTATGCTATTTTGTTCTAGCAGCCTGAGCCGCTAACACAGGGTGGTAGCTTGAAGAGGGAGTGTTCTTGGACACTGGGCATGTTATTGATACAAGGAAAGAACCCAGGGGAAAGAGAGAGACTGAAGATGTGAGACAGAGGGAATTCATAGAAGACAGAAGAGGAAGGCATCAGGAGACTCATACAGGACAAGGAAATAGGGAATAACTTCATCCAAGTCGGACATCTGGCTATAGAGAACATGAACCAGTAAGCAGCATGGGATATGGCCCCTATCTGTGTGGTCCTCACACCCAGTAGGGGGACCCATTATTTGTTTCATCTTCAGTGACTTTTCCTCGTGGAGAATTTCACAGTGATGAGATCAGTTACGGACCCTCCCACAAGCTATTTGAAAACTCTCTGTTGTGTCAAAAATAAGAGTGAAAACAGGTGACTGCTTCCTCACGACACACCTAAAAGTGGGGGTAATTGTGGCAGACTTACGATCAGATGTTGGACCTATGGCAAGGCCCTAAATTTTAGATTTCCCAGGAGGATAAAGGTCACGTGCTGTGTGTGCGTATCATCAAGTCACATTTCCCACTGACTGGGTTTTTCTGAAGTGAGGAAAGACAGTATTGCTGGGTTACCTTTGAGTAGTGGGTTCTTTTATCTACATTTACATTATCGGCATTGTCTTTATTTGTAAGTGTGAATCCTAGTGACCTCCAGAAGTGCTGACCTCACACTGCTTTTTTTTTTACATTTTTATATACTTTAAACTTCTTACTTATCTTACTTATACAAGCACTATGTGAATACATTCTCATGGTTAAAATTTGTCAAACAAAATAGGTTTGGTCTCCAGGTCTTTACTGAGTCCTTGCCCTTCCCGGGGGAAATGTACTTACATATTCAATTATGTAACTATATTTTGTGGGGTTTCTTCCCATAGAAATTGTAGATACTGCTCTTCATTTTGCATTTTAAACTTAGCTATAGGTCTTAGAGGTCTTTCCATATCAGTACATGCAAATATACCAAAATTATTTTGAAATGATGCATAGCACATTTTATAGTATGGATGAACTGTGGTTCATTTAACCACCCCATAATGATGGACATGTAGGTTGTTTCTAATTTTATACTATTATCAATATGCCAAACGCTGCACTTTAGTCCCTCCTTCTAGCACCCACTTAGAATGCCGTGCTACCGTTGGAAAAGTTCTCCTTCCATCTCACTCAATGGTTTAAAGACATTGTACATACCTCAACACTTTCTTATTATTCTGTTTTTTTCTTGAGTTGTGGAGAGGAGAAAGGGAAGGAGAGAGGGAAGATGCCAGGTGTGTGTCATTTAGTGAATAACATGTTCAGGAGCATGTAATGTCCTGAAGGATAGAAACACTTCTCAGACCTGTAACCAAGGTGGTAGCTGGGTCATCGTCTCCTTTGAGATTTCAGTGAAAATGGTGTGACTCCCATCTTATGTCAGTGGTTGGACATTGCCCAAGCCTACCTGCCAAACTCTCTGGGGAGTCTTTGTGAGGCTTCTATTTACCCAGAGACCTCTGAGTCAAGCCCCTGTCTCCACTGCTTTGGTTCTTTTTGTGGATCATCTCACCACTTTGAAGGTGCTGACCATGTTTCCCGCTGCACTAGTCACTAGGGACTCTTGGCAAAGCAGATTTAAAGACAAATCCATTCTAATGATTTTTTTTTTTTTTTTTTTTGCGGTACGCGGGCCTCTCACCGTTGTGGCCTCTCCCGTTGCGGAGCACAGGCTCCGGACACGCAGGCTCAGCGGCCATGGCTCACGGGCCCAGCCACTCCGCGGCATGCGGGAGCCTCCCGGACCGGGGCACGAACCCGCGTCCCCCGCATCGGCAGGCGGACTCCCAACCACTGCGCCACCAGGGAAGCCCCTAATGATATTTTTTTAAGTGAAGTATAGTTGTTTTACAATATTCTGTTAGTTTCAGGTGTGCAGCAAAGTGACTCATTTATACATGTATACATATATTCTTTTTCAGATTCTTTTCTATTATAGGCTGTTACAAGATATTGAATGTAGTTCCCTGTGCTATATAGTAAATCCTTGTTGTTTATTTTATGTATAGTAGTGTGTATTGGTTAATCCATACTCCTAATTTATCCCTCCCCCCCGCCACATCTTCTTTATCCATTCATCTATTGATGGACACTTAGGTTGCTTCTATGTCTTGGCTGTTGTAAATAGTGCTGCTATGAACATTACGGTGCATGTATATTTTCAATTTAGAGTTTTCATCTTTCCTGGATATATGCCCAAGAGTGGGATTGCTGGATCATATGGCAACTCTAGTTTTTTCAGGAACCTCCATACTGTTTTCCATAGTGGCTGCACCAGTTTACTTTTATAGCAACAGTGTATGAGGGTTCCCTTCTCTCCACC
>NC_041222.1:58552907-58558312 GCF_002837175.3 Physeter macrocephalus
TTTTTTTTTTTTTTTTTTTGCGGTACGCGGGCCTCTCACCGTTGTGGCCTCTCCCGTTGCGGAGCACAGGCTCCGGACACGCAGGCTCAGCGGCCATGGCTCACGGGCCCAGCCACTCCGCGGCATGCGGGAGCCTCCCGGACCGGGGCACGAACCCGCGTCCCCCGCATCGGCAGGCGGACTCCCAACCACTGCGCCACCAGGGAAGCCCCTAATGATATTTTTTTAAGTGAAGTATAGTTGTTTTACAATATTCTGTTAGTTTCAGGTGTGCAGCAAAGTGACTCATTTATACATGTATACATATATTCTTTTTCAGATTCTTTTCTATTATAGGCTGTTACAAGATATTGAATGTAGTTCCCTGTGCTATATAGTAAATCCTTGTTGTTTATTTTATGTATAGTAGTGTGTATTGGTTAATCCATACTCCTAATTTATCCCTCCCCCCCGCCACATCTTCTTTATCCATTCATCTATTGATGGACACTTAGGTTGCTTCTATGTCTTGGCTGTTGTAAATAGTGCTGCTATGAACATTACGGTGCATGTATATTTTCAATTTAGAGTTTTCATCTTTCCTGGATATATGCCCAAGAGTGGGATTGCTGGATCATATGGCAACTCTAGTTTTTTCAGGAACCTCCATACTGTTTTCCATAGTGGCTGCACCAGTTTACTTTTATAGCAACAGTGTATGAGGGTTCCCTTCTCTCCACACCCTATCCAGCATTTATTATTTGTAGACTTTTGTTTTAATTTTATGGAAGTATAGTTGGTTTACAATGTTGTGTTAATTTCTGCTGTACAGCAAAGCGATTCAATTATACATATATATATTTTTTTCCATATTTGTTTCCATTATGGTTTATCACAGGATATTGAATACAGTTTCCTGTGCTATACGGTAGGACCTTGTTGTTTTTCCATCCTCTATATAGTAGTTTGCATCTGCTAATCCCAAACTCCCGATCTTTCCCTCCCCCACCGCTTCCTTGGCAACCACACATCTGTTCTCTATATCTGTGAGTCTGTTTCTGTTTTGCACATATGTTCATTTGTGTCGTGTTTTAGATTCCACATATAGGTGATATCATATGGTATTTGTCTTTCTCGTTCTGACTTCACTTATTATGATAATCTCTGGTTGCATCCATGTTGCTGCAATTGGCATTATTTCATTCTTTTTTATGGCTGAATAATAGTCCATTGTATATATATACACCACATCATTATCCATTCATCTGTTGATGGACATTTAGGTTATTGTAATTAGTGCCGCTTGGCTATTGTAAATAGTGCTGCTATGAGCATTGGGGTGCATGTATCTTTTTGAATTATAGTTTTGTCTGGTTATATGCCCAGGAATGGGATTGCTGGATCACATGGTAGCTCTATTTTTAGGTTTTTGAGGAACCTCCATACTATTTTCCATGGTGGCTGTACCAATTTACATTCCCACCGACAGTGTAGGAGGTTCTCTTCTCTCCACACACCCTCCAGCATTTGTTATTTGTAGACTTTTCAATGATGGCCGTTCTGACCAGTGTGAGGTGATACCTCATTGTAGCTTTGATTTGCATTTCTCTAATAATTAGCGATGTTGAGCATCTTTTCATGTGCCTACTGGCCATCCATATGTCTTCTTTGGAGAAATGTCTATTTAGGTCTCCTACCCGTTTTTTGGTTGGGTTGTTTTTGTTGTTGTTGACTTGTATGAGCTGTTTTTATATTTTGGAAACTAATCCCCTGTTGGGTGAATAGTTTGCAAATATTTTCTCCCAGTCTGTATGTTTTCTTTTTGTTTTGTTAATGGTTTCCTTTGCTGTGTGAAAGCTTTTAAGTCTGATTAAATACCATTTGTTTATTTTACCTGTATTTCTATTGCCTTGGGAGACTGATCTAAGAAAATATTGCTATGATTTATGTCAGAGAAAGTTTTGCCTATATTCTCTTCTAGGAATATTAGGTTGTCATGTCTTATATCTAAGTCTTTAAACCATTTTGTGTTTATTTCTGGATATGGTGCAAGGGAGTATTCTAACTTCATTGAGTTACATGTGGCTGTCCAGCTTTCCCAGTACCAATTGCTGAAGAGACTGTCTTTTCTCCATTGTATGTTCTTGCATCCTTTGTCAAAGATTAATTGACCGTAGGTGTGTGGGTTTATTTCAGGGTGCTCTATTCCATTCCATTGATCTGTATGTCTGTTTTTTGTGCCAATACCATGCTGATTTGATTACTGTAGCTTTGTAATATTGTCTGAAGTCTGGGAGGGTTATGCCTCCAGTCTTATTCTTTTCCCTCAGGATTTCCTTGGCAATTCTGGGTCTTTTGTGGTTCCATATAAATTTTAGTATTATTTGTTCTAGTTCTGTGAAAAATGTCATGGGTAATTTGATAGGGATCACATTAAATCTGTAGACTGCTTTGGGTCGTATGGACATTTTAACAATATTCTTCCAATCCAAGCGCATGGGACATCTTTCAGTTTTTTTAATCATTGTCAGTTTCCTTTGTCACCATTTTATTGTTCTCAGGGTATAGGTCTTTCACCTCCTTGATTAAGTTTATTCCTAGGTATTTTATTTTTTGACACAATTTTAAACAGGAATTTTTTTAACTTTGTCTTTCTGATATTTCATTGTGTAAAGAAATGCAACAGATTTCTGTGTGTTAATCTTGTATCTTGCTATCTTGCTCAACTCACTTATCAGTTCTAGTAGTTTTTGTGTGGGGTCTTTAGGATTTTCTGTATAGTGTATCATGTTATCTGCATGTAATGAAAACTTTACCTCTTCCTTTCCAATTTGGATACCTTTTATGTCTTTTTCTTGCTATAGCTAGAACTTCCAATGCCATATTGAATAGAAGTGTTGAGAGTGGGCATGCTTGTCTTCTTCTGGAATTTAGCAGGAAGGCTCTCAGTTTTTCACCATTGAGTATTGTACTGGCTGCAGGTTTGTCATAAATGGCTTTTATTATGTTGAGATATGTTTCCTCTATCATCACTTTGGTGAGAGTTCTGATCATGAATGGATGTTGAATTTTATCTGTGCATCTATCATCTTTTGAAATGATCATGTGGTTTTTGTCTTTTCTTTTGTTGATGTGGTGTATCACATTGATTTGTATATGTCGAACCATCCTTGCGACCCTGGGATGAAACCAACTTGATCATGTTGTATTATCCTTTTTATGTGTTGTTGGATTCATTTTGCTAATATTTTGTTGAGGATTTTTGCCTCTCTATTTTTTTTTCAGGATTTTTTTTTTTTAACATCTTTACTGGAGTATAATTGCTTTACAATGGTGGGTTAGTTTCTGCTTCATAACAAAGTGAATCAGTTATACATATACATATATCCACATATCTCTTCCCTCTTGCGTCTCCCTCCCTACCACCCTCCCTATCCCACCCATCTAGGTGGTCACAAAGCACCGAGCTGATCTCCCTGTGCTATGTGGCTGCTTCCTACTAGCTATCTATTTTACATTTGGTAGTGTATATATGTCCATGCCACTCTCTCACTTTCTCCCAGCTTACCCTTCCTCCTCCCCTTATCCTCAAGTCCATTCTCTAGTAGGTCTGCGTCTTTATTCCCGTCTTGCCCCTATGTTCTTCATGACCATTTTTTGTTTTTTTTTTAGATTCCATATATATGTGGTAGCATACGGTATTTGTTTTTCTCTTTCTGACTTACTTCACTCTGTATGACAGGCTCTAGGTCCATCCACCTCACTACAAATAACTCAATTTCGTTTCTTTTTATGGTTGAGTAATATTCCATTGTATATATGTGCCACATCTTCTTTATCCATTCATCTCTTGACGGACACTTAGTTGCTTCCATATCCTGGCTATTGTATTTTTTTTTTTTTTTTTTTTTTGCTGTACACGGGCCTCTCACTGCTGCGGCCTCTCCCGTTGCGGGGCACAGGCTCCGGGCGCGCCGGCTCAGCAGCCATGGCTCACAGGCTCAGCCGCTCCATGGCATGTGGGATCTTCCCGGACCGGGGCACGGGCCCGTGTCCCCTGCCTCGGCAGGTGGACTCTCGACCTCTGCGCCACCAGGGAAGCCCAGGCTTTCCTTTTAATAATCTTAACCAAAGCCAAGTGATGGGGTTTAGTCAACGACCACCGAAAGTGCTTGTGAGTTCTCTGGCAGCTTCCTCGAGAGCCTGGCCCTCTGGCCTAGGTGATCCTGGTTGCAGATGAACTGGCAGGGTTTTCCTGAGGTCCTGGGAGGGGCGGGGAGAGGTTGACCACAGACCCCTGGGGACCAATCATAGGTTTGGGGGGGGCCTCTCCACTGTATATCCTTCCCTCCTTTATCAAAGATAAGGTGACCATATGTGTGTGGGTTTATCTCTGGGCTTTCTATCCTGTTCCATTGATCTATATTTCTGTTTTTGTGCCAGTACCATACTGTCTTGATTACTGTAGCCTTGTAGTATAGTCTGAAGTCAGGGAGCCTGATTCCTCCAGCTCCATTTTTCGTTCTCAAGATTGCTTTGGCTATTCGGGGTCTTTTGTGTTTCCATACAAATTGTGAAATTTTTTTTTCTAGTTCTGTAAAAAATGCTAGTGGTAGTTTGATAGGGATTGCATTGAATCTGTAGATTGCTTTGGGTAGTAGAGTCATTTTCACAATGTTGATTCTTCCAATCCAAGAATATGGTATATCTCTCCATCTATTTGTATCATCTTTAATTTTTTTCATTAGTGTCTTATAATTTTCTGCATATGGGTCTTTTGTCTCCTTAGGTAGGTTTATTCCTAGATATTTTATTCTTTTTGTTGCAATGGTAAATGGGAGTGTTTTCTTAATTTCACTCTCAGATTTTTCATCATTAGTGTATAAGAATGCCAGAGATTTCTGTGCATTAATTTTGTATCCTGCTACTTTACCAAGTTCGTTGATTAGCTCTAGTAGTTTTCTGGTAGCATCCTTAGGATTCTCTATGTATACTATCATGTCATCTACAAACAGTGACAACTTTACTTCTTTTCCGATTTGGATTCCTTTTATTTCTTTTTCTTCTCTGATTGCTGTGACTAGAACTTCCAAAACTTTGTTGAATGAGAGTGGTGAGAGTGGGCAACATTGTCTTGTTCTTGATCTTGGTGGAAATGGTTTCAGTTTTTCACCATTGAGGACGATGTTGGCTGTGGGTTTGTCATATATGGCCTTTATTTTGTTGAGGAAAGTTCCCTCTGTGCCTACTTTCTGCAGGGATTTTATCATAAATGGGTGTTGAATTTTGTCAAAAGCTTTCTCTGCATCTATTGAGATGATCATATGGTTTTTCTCCTTCAGTTTGTTGATATGGTGTATCACATTGATTGATTTGCGTATATTGAAGAATCCTTGCATTCCTGGAATAAACCCCAGTTGATCATG
>NC_041222.1:58559002-58559343 GCF_002837175.3 Physeter macrocephalus
TGAGTCTGACTAATGGTTTATCAATTTTGTTTATCTTCTCAAAGAACCAGCTTTAAATCAGTTTAACTGATCTTTGCTGTCATTTCCTTCATTTCTTTTGCATTTATTTTTCTTCTGATATTTATGATTTCTTTCCTTCTGCTAAATTTGGGGTTTTTTTGTTCTTCTTTCTCTATTTGCTTTAGGTGCAAGGTTAGGTTGTTTATTCGAGATGTGTCCTGTTTCTTAAGGTAGGATTGTATTGGTTTAAACTTCCCTCTTAGAACTGCTTTTGCTGCATCCCATAGGTTTTGGGTTGTCGTGTCTCCATTGTCATTTGTTTCTAAGTATTTTTTGATTTC
>NC_041222.1:58560668-58561838 GCF_002837175.3 Physeter macrocephalus
TGTTAACCTTATGGGGATTCCCTTGTGTGTTATTTGTTGTTTTTCCCTTGCTGCTTTTAATATGTTTTCTTTGTATTAATTTTTGATAGTTTGATTAATATGTGTCTTGGCATGTTTCCCCTTGGATTTATCCTGTATGGGACTCTCTGTGCTTCCTGGCCTTGGTTAACTATTTCCTTTCCCGTATCAGGGAAGCTTTCAACTATAATCTCTTCAAATATTTTCTCAGTCCCTTTCTTTTCCTCTTCTTCTTCTGGGACCCCTATAATTTGAATGTTGGTGCATTTAATGTTGTCCCAGAGGTCTCTGAGACTGTCCTCAGTTTTTTCCATTCTTTTTTCTTTAGTCTGCTCTGCAGTAGTTATTTCCACTATTTTATCTTCCAGGTCACTTATCCGTTTGTTTGTTTTTGTTGTTGTTGTTGTTGTTGTTTTTGGTAAGCGGGCCTCTCACTGCTGTGGCCTCTCCTGCTGCGGAGCACAGACTCCAGACACGCAGGCTCAGCGGCCATGGCTCACGGGCCCAGCCGCTCCGCGACATGTGGGATCTTCGCAGACCGGGGCATGAGCCTGCGTCCCCTGCATCGGGAGGCAGACTCTCAACCACTGCACCACCAGGGAAGCCCCTCACTTATCTGTTTTTATGCCTCAGTTATTCTGCTCTTGATCCCTTCTAGAGAATTTTTTATTTCATTTATTGTGTTGTTCATCACTGTTTGTTGGCTCTTTAGTTCTTCTAGGTCCTTGTTAAACATTTCTTGTATTTTCTCTATTCTATTTCCAAGATTTTGGATCATCTTTACTATCATTATTCTGAATTCTTTTTCAGGTAGACTTCCTATTTCCCCTTCATTTGTTAGGTCTGGTGGGTTTTTACCTTGCTCCTTCATCTGCTGTGTTTCTCTGTCTTCTCACTTTGCTTAATTTACTGTGTTTGGGTTCTCCTTTTCGCAGGCTGCTGGTTCGTAGTTCCCGTTGTTTTTGGTGTCTGTCCCTAGTGGCTAAGGTTGGTTCAGTGGGTTGTGTAGGCTTCCTGGTGGAGGGGACTAGTGCCTGTGTTCTGGTGGCTGAGGCTAGATCTTGTTTTTCTGGTAGGCAGGTCCATGTCTGGTGGTGTGTTTTGGGGTGTCTGTGGCCTTATTATGATTTTAGGCAACCTCTCTGCTAATAG